>NC_141874.1:399873169-400176199 GCF_056163025.1 Triticum urartu
TAAGTAACATTGGATACTAGCATGAGTAGGATATGAACACCATGAACATAAATATCATAGAGGCTATGTTGCTTTTGATTCAACTATATGCATGAACATGTGCCAAGTCAAGCCACTCGAACATCCAGAGGATGATACCATATCATCATACTACATCACAATTATTTTAATGCAATGTTGACATCCAAGATAAATCATTATCCACTCCTAGCAACTTAAGAATGGCATGAGAAACCATAATCTCTAATTGTAATTGTAAACATGTTTGATCATAATAGGCCAAATCATGGATACTAGGTTAAACATATTTACAGAAACAAAACAAGTTGAGTTCATACCCGTTTCTCTCTGCCACGGCCAGTTCATCAAATATCGTCATTATTGCCTTTCACTTGCATGACCGAATCATATGAAAATAATAGTGCAAGAGTGTCGTGGACTAAGCTGGAATCTGCAAATATTTTATTAAAAGGGAGAAGACAAGGTAATATGGGCTCTTTGTTAGATCAACAATAATGCATATGAGAGCCACTCAACAATTTTATCGTGGTCTTCTCCTCGATACGACTCAATAAAAATAAAAGAAATTCAGAGAAACACATTGAAATATTTTTTTGGAGTTTTTGGTTTTCTGAAAGAAAGCAAATTAAAGGAAGAAAAAAATGAGAAAATCTATTTACACGGGAGATCTCCCAACAAACAAAAGAAGAACAAGGAAATCTTTTTGGGTTTTATTTTTAATATTACAACTAACTACACTAGAAAGAAAAATAAAAAAGAAGCAGAAAATATTTTTAGTTTTTCTCAAAGTTTTTCAAACACACAAGAACAAAGCGAGAAAATAAATCTAGAATGGATAATACAATGAAAAAGTGGGGACACCGACAACTGGAATGAAATGTGTGAACGTGAATATAATGTCGGTGGAAATACGTACTCCCCCAAGCTTAGGCTTTTGGCCTAACTTGGTAATCACCACTCGAAGAAACCATGGGGTACTATGTTGAAGTGTTGGGGAGCGGGCACCTGAGGGTCCCACTCCTGAGGCTCCTCCTCTGCCGTAGCCAGATTGTTCCGGTAGGTGACAATGTCCTCAGGCATAATCCTGTATCCGCCCCTAGCAATAGGATCAAACAAAGCAGGTGCAGGCAATGGAATAATATCACGAGTGTCCACACTGAAAACCAGGTTATAAGGAATGGTAATGTTAGTGTTCTCGCCAGCAATAAATTGGTGGTGTGCCATAGCCTGATGATCTAAATAAACGTTGGGTAAAGGATAATCATGTTGGCGTATCTGCATGTTAAAGTAACTCGCTAAATGAGTTGCATAAATACCACCATGTATTTTACCCTTGGATCTATTAATGTGGAGGCGACGTGCCACAATAGCTCCCAAGCTAGAAGTGTTATCGCCGTAGAGTGCATGCTATAAAACGGCGAAATCGGGGGCACTAAGTGCACCAACCATCTCTCTAGCAAGTAAACACTTCACAATAAATGAAGTGAAATAATGCCGTGAAGGAAATTGTAAGCTAGTGGCGGTGACACTCGACACCCCTCTCTCATATCCTACAGACAGTACGGTAAAAGCCTTCGAACTCTACATGCCTAGGCTCTACTAAACTCCCATCAGAAGGGATCAAGCATATGTCACAAAATTCAGTAAGTGGTATCTGATGGGGTTCAACATATAAGTTAAACTACACCTCTGGGGGATTATTCCTAGACAAGAAATGAAAACTTTGCATAAAGGAATTTGTGAGGAGATGATACTGTTCACATTCAGTTGCGATGAAGTCGGCGAGGCCTACATTAGCAGCATACTGTGCAAACTCTTGAAGGATTTCGACCCCTTCCATGAATGGGTTGTGCGGCCATTCGCACGGCCATACCTCCGCCATTCTCCGGGTGAGGAGATCACTGTCAAATGACTCCCCAATAACTCCCTTGGAGTTCTTCTTGGAAGAAAACTTCCTAAGAAACACATCTTTTTCCTATGAACAAAATTCTGAAAAAATAGTCCAAAAAATTTTCCTCAACAAAACTTCACAAGATAGATAGCAACTACTCAAAGGGATGCATAGAGGCCATATCAAGCATTCAAACTACTTAGAAATCTAAGAATTCAACATGCAAGCTCGTCTACAGCAGCACTAAAAGTAACTAATTATTCAAAATATAAACCACTAAAGCAAAAACTAATTTGACAAATGGAGGAGTCACATACCAAGCAACAATCCCCCAAAACAATTTCGGAAATGGAGCTTCGAGCAAATAGATCAAAATCCGTGGGTTTGAGAGCAAGATCAATGGTGTTTTTTTGGAGGTAGGTGGTGATGTGGGATGAAGAGATAAGTGAGGGGACTGATAACCAACAACTATAGGGGATCGCAACAGTTTTCGAGGGTAGAGTATTCAACCCAAATTTATAGATTCGACACAAGGGGAGCCAAAGAATATTTGTAACTATTAGCAACTGAGTTGTCAATTCAGTCACACCTGGAGATTAATTATCCACGGCAAAGTGATCAGTACCAAAGTAATATGGTAGTTTTGATAGTAGTGGCAATAGCAATAGCAACGGTAATAGTGATAGCAGTAATTTTGTAGCAAGTGCAATAGTAACGATGGCAGTAGTAACATAGCAAGGACAATATAATAGAAATTCATAGGCATTGAATCGGCGATTTGTTGGATGATATTCATCATGTGACAGTCATAACCTAGGGCGATATGGCACTAGCTCTAGTTCATAAATATAATGTGGGCATGTATTATGTAAATAGTCATACGTGCTTATGGAAAGAACTTGCATGAAATCTTTTGTCCTACCCTCCCATGGCATCGGGGTCCAATTGGAAACTGGGGGATATTAAGGCCTCCTTTTAATAGGGAACCGAAACAAAGCATTAAAACAAGGTGAATACATGAACTCCTCAAACTATGGTCATCAGCGGCAGTGGTCCCGACTATTGTCACTCCGGGGTTGCCGAATCATAACACATAGTAGGTGACTATAACTTGCAAGATCGGATCTAGACCAAGGATATAATGGTGATAACATAAATGGTTCAGATCTGAAACGTAACATCCCAAAATTCTAAATTTTGGAATGTTATATTAAATAGATAGATTTGATTGATTGTTTGATTGATTGACTGAAAGTGAGTGAATTCGAACTTTTTGAAAGTTAAATGAGAGGAAATAAAAGGACTTTCCCAAACTTCCATTTTTGTATTATGATCTCCGTGAATTCAAATTCTTTTCAAATACAAAACCCTCGAGAGAAGATGACATGACTTCTTCCATTTAAATAAATGAAAAGGGTTTTGAAAAGATTTGAATTTCATTTGGAAATATTTTTAATTCAGAAACTTCAAGAAACTCAATGATTTCATGAGAGAAGATAAAAATGACTTCTTCAAATTATATGAAATATGAGTTGGCAGTTTAAAAGGATCAAAAATTAAAATCCTTTTGAAATTATTTTCAATTTGGAGTTATTTGGGTTTTATTCAAATTATTTTTCTCCAAAAATAAAATATACGGAAAATAGGGTAACATGATTCCCTACATCAGAAATTTGGAGAGAAATAAATTTGAATTAATTTTGGTATTTTTATAATGATTTTTATTGGATTCTATTAGTTCAGTAGCACTCTGAATTTTTATTGAATTTGTGTGAATTTTATTTAATGCTTGGAAAATGTTCATCTTGTAGAAAATCTTTTTCTGAAAATTTTGATATATAATATGCCTATATAAAGTTTTAGTTTTATTTTCGTTTTTCAGTTTATCGCTTTCTGTTTTAAAAAAACAAATAACAAAAACTGCACGCGCGACTGAAACTAACTGTCGCCCACATGCGCAGCATAGTGGCTGCGGGCGCCCCATCTTTTCTTTCTCTTTATCCTTCATGGGCCAGGCCATCCAGATTTTTTTTATTTGACTGAATTTGTTTAAAAGAAAAAAAACTATAAAGCGGCCGGCCGAGGCCTTTAGGCCCGTGTAACCTTTTTCATCTCTGTTTCGTATATTTTTGTCTACATTTAGTCCTACATTGCCTAGCCTTTGACCTCTAAGCCTCTTTTCCACCAATAAATATAGACCCATAGAGCCTCCAAAAATCATCCGGTTCGGATTAAATCAATATTTTGATTTGACTAGATTCATTTAAGAAAAATATATTTCTCCTCTCCGGCGCGACTTCTGAAAATTGTCTTTTCTCTCCAAAGTCGTCTTTTCTCTGCCTTATAAAGGTATCTTTATTTGTTTTTTTTCTTCTTACACTTCCGCAATTTATTATTTTTAGACTAATACGATATAATAATTAGATTATCAATTAGTCTACGTATTTATACGTTAGACCTTAATCGTAATTATTTTTCTTTTGTAAAATAGCTTGGCCCTGATTTTTCAAATAGCCATAACTTTTCACTCGTTTATCAAAATTAGATGAAACTAGCGCCTATAGCTTCGTCTCGTTTTCACCTATCCAGTGAACCTGTCACATCAACTTTTTGAAATTTTCAAATTTCGAGTTTTGTTCATATTCATATTCAAACTTCTTTTGAACATAACTTGAGTTTCGTAACTCCGATTTAGTTGATTCTTTTTGCAAATCGAAGCTCTTGACCTAAACTTTCTGATAAGGCCAAATTCACTTAATTTTGGTACTGTTAGAAATTGTTTTATGTTGCAAGAGTTATTTGCTTGGTTTTGACGTTTTCCGAATTGTCTTCTTTGTTCTCTCCAATCTTTGAGTGATTGCTTATGTGTGGTTACTATTGCTTGCTTACGATAGATTAACCGGAGTGTGACGAGTAGAACTATCAAGAGTTTTGAGTGTGAATCATCTTCATCAACATTGCAGGCAAGTTCACACTTTGATCATACCCCTTTATCACAAGTTTTTATGCATTAGTTCCAATCCTCAAACATTGCATGGTTAGGATGTGATTTTAACATGTGGGTTGGGAAGTAGTTGATGAGGTAGAACCTATTGCTCTGTTACATTCAAACCCTTGGGAGTTACTTATCCAAATTTCTTATATTGCTATGCTATGCTCGTAGACGTGGTTTGGGTGAGTGAAATCCATGACAGATGTGAGATTGTTAATTAATGGTTCAACTTAAGGTGGCAACTTAAATACACATCTGGGTGGATTGAGGCACCTGGGTATTCCAGCGATTGCCTGTTTAGGAACCTGGGTATTCCAGCGATTGCCTGTTTTTCTTTATGGGCCGCCACCCAGGCTCAAAGGGATCATGAGATTATTCATACTAGAAACTTCTGTGTGCAGCCACAAGCTACTATGGGCTCTACAATAGTTGATTAAGTTGTGCGAACTCTTACAGTGGTAGACTAGCAGATGTAGGGGAAAGTAGGTGTAATGGTCTACCCGATCGTAAGGTGCTAGCGCTTCTGAAAGACTATGTCTTGGTCATCCGTTTCTCAAACACCATGTAGTGCGAGAATCCCAACGGAGGAGATCGAGTCTTGTGGGGAAAAGTGCGCAAACCTCTGCAGAGTGTATAAACTAATCATGGTTAGCCGTGTCCCCGGTTATGGACGTCTTGAGTATTTGGTACTTGGATTATCATGTGAATCTCATCATGTGACTTTAAATAATTTTGTTGGGTTTTAATGATGATGCTTAATTGGGATTGAGAGGGTGTCTACACTCTCAATGTTTAACAACCACCTTGATAGTTAAATAAAATGTATTCCTTTGCAGTAGGGAAAAATTGGCTTTTCGCAAAAACATATAACCATAGAGCTTTTCTACCAGCCATATATGCATGTAGTGATAGCCATTGTTCATCATTCTCTATGGTGTGAATTTGCCAGTACATTCAATGTACTGACCCTTGTGGCTGCAACGTCTCATGTTGCAGGAATCTTACGACGAGTAAGTGATACTTAGGGTTACGATACACTCAACTTTGCCGTTGGTGTTGATGGGAATCTACAACCTTGTTGTTACTTCCGCTTTTTGGATTGAGGTAATAGTATTTACGTTACTTTTACATGTGATTTACCTCTGTTATAAATCCTCGAGTACTGTGTGTGTCAGCATACCGATCCAGGAATGACACTTAAGCACAGAGACTTGATCCATTCGGGTCGGGTCGCTACAAGATGGTATCAGAGCACATGTTGACTGTAGGATGTCACCCCTAGAAACTGGCAAGCCCATAGGAAAGATTTTTCTCTACAACTTTCTTTTCAAAAGGATCTTTTACCTCTCTTCTCTTCTAAGCTTATTCAAATATACTCTTTTAGTGAGACCATACCCCTTTTCATTTTTTGACCACTCGAAGATTCGGCTGATGAGACCACTCCAAGAAGTAAAAGATATGGGACCACTAAGACCACATCGGAATGAAGAGGATTTTACCGTATATTATAATGATGGAAACTACAACGGTTGAAGACTCCGAAGACTAGGGGAATTTGAAGGTCCTGTAGAATTTTCCAGATTTGTATGACCTAGGAAGGCACCCCTTATGGAACTTGGCAGACTAAGGAAGCCGTCAATACCTAAGATCAAGGTGTATCGGAGAAAGACCGAGCATGGAGAGTTAAAAACCTCAAAGTTTTGTCAAGAAAACCCTAAGGCAGGAGATATCAACTATGGAAGATAGCTCATGGCAATGACAAGGGCAGAAACACGGTTATCCGTGATGTCATCGCCACTGATACTATGGTCACCGAGCTGAGCTAAGCATGCATTTCTTCGGAAGGATTGGATGGTAGAAGGCTGATGGGGCATCTATCAGCAAAGGGTGCAGTTTTAACCTTAGCTGGTGTATCCCCAGGATCTAGAGAATTACATCAGGAATTTTAAGACGGACCCGCATGAAGCCGTATTTTGACAAGGAAGCATTTCATGAAGAACATATGTCCAAGAAGCTTAAGTAGCCAAGCTGGAGGAGCAAAACCTTGAGATACTGGAGATTCGTCAGGAACTGAAGGACAGTAGGACCATGGTTCATGCGAAGGATGTTGAAACCAGAAGTTTGGAACGCAACTCCAGAATATTAAAGGACGTCACGAGAGACTTCGCATCAACAGAGTTGATCTGGCAAAAGAACTTGAGAAAGACAAGCATGATCGGAAGAAGCCATTGGAGGCATGAACGCTTGAAGAGTTTGGAGACGTTGAAGAATTATTGACCTTTAGAAGACCAAACCCCTGTTATATACCTACGTTAGATGCGACGTTTGTGAGCTATCATTTGTTTGATATTTTTCCCGATAGCCACAAATAAAATCTGTCTTTTCAAAACTTTTGTTTGTATTGTGTGTATCCCTCTCTATCTTCCTTATGTCACCCCAAACCCATGGACCCAATAGAGAATGAATGAAGATGAGCTTATATTTTCTGGACCGATGAGTCAATTGGAGACGGACCAATGGATTCAGAACATGGAGGATCACATGAAGAATAACCCTATAGTCGGAAAGGATATGACCCAGCATGATCTTCAGTGCTTTGAAAGAGGTGCTGCTACTTGGTGGAGGATGTACCAAACCATCAATGGATGGCAAGGAGTAACCACTTGGAAAGAATTTAAGTTGATTCTGCCAAAGTCTCGGCTTGTGTCCCAGAAGTTGAAGCCTTATGGAAAGGATATGAAGAAACCTTGTGCATGCAAGATTTGTGGAGAAATAGGACACACCCATAAAGAACACAAGGATGAATGCCCTAATTGTGAAGGAAGTCACCCGGTTGAAGAATGCCCAACTAGGCAGATTACTTGTTTCTTGTGTGAAGGGACTACCCACTATCCTGCTCAGTGTCACATTTACCCCATGGTACAATGAACCATCCAGCAGAAGAAAGAAGTAATGAAAGGAGCCCTCATGGAAATTTTAGAAGAAGCTGTGATGAAGGAAGAGATGGAGGACACACCTAAAGAAGACCCGAGTAAACCCTGCACTAAGTCTTGCTATTCATGTGGAGAAGAAGGACACATCTCCCAAAATTGTTTGAATGGGGATCTAGTAGAATTCCTGACAGAGGAAGTAGAATACGACCCACAGGAAATAGAAGCCCTGATTGGAATGGAAAAGTCCAGGAAGAGAAACCGATTGGAGCCCAGGAGGGACCTGAGTCATATCACCCGTGCAAGGAGTCAGGGCACTACCTCAACAGTTGCCCAAAAAGGAAACCTTGATACTTGTCAGAAGTAATATGTTTTAGTTG
The DNA here is from genome assembly GCF_056163025.1 of Triticum urartu. NCBI lineage: Eukaryota > Viridiplantae > Streptophyta > Magnoliopsida > Poales > Poaceae > Triticum > Triticum urartu. The sequence continues at coordinate 399,881,384 of NC_141874.1, forward strand.
TAATGGAGAGGGCACTTTGCTAGATAATTCCCCAAGGAGAAGGAAACTTGTGCTAGATAGTTGAGTTTGCAACAAAAGAAATGGAGTAGTAGAACTGAGAACACTTTCTTTTATATTGAGGTGTTGAGTTGAGACATGTAATGGAAAAGCGAGAGATTGTAATCAATTGAGAGTGAATAAAGTTAGCATCGTTGGTACTGATATGGATTTTATGAGTTGTTACTCTATGAAGAAGGATTTTGACCATTTCTGAGGATATGAGAAATATGGTCTATGGAAGATTTGTGCATTTTAAGAGTGGTAGTACCCTGTAAGAACCCTTGACCCCTCGAAAAGATAAGGATACTCCACTGAGTGGATTTCGGACAAAATGAATACGAGTTTTGTCTCGATATGTGTGATACCCCAAGAGTATGTGGGATGAAGTTGGAGACCGTCAGTTGTTTGGACCAAATGTGATCAAGGAGTCAGAAGAGAATGTTAAGTTGATTCGAGATAGACTGAAGGTAGCTCAGTCCAGGCAGAAGAGTTATGCAGACTAAAAAACGCAAGGAGGTAGTCTATGAAATTGGAGACAGAGCATGTCTTCGTGTGCCCCCTCTGCGAGGAGTTAAGGGAAAGTTAGCCCCGAGATTTGTAGGACCATACCGAGTTTTGGAGCGTATGGGAGAAGTGGCCAACAAGTTGGAGTCACCTGAAGGACTGTCAGGAGTTCATGATGTGTTTCACGTTTCCCAGTTGAAGAAGTGCCATGTAGAGATGGCCAATATTCCCCTGTAAGGACACTTGACCCTGGAAAGGATAATGATGTTCCACGAAGTGGAATATGGACTTCATAAGTATAAGTTTTTATCTCGGTATGAGGGATATCCCACGAAGATGAAGAGATAAATTACTATTGGATATAAATGAGGTATGATGTCAGAAATATGGATCAATGGAAACTCCATGATGAGTCTGAGTAATCGTGTCCTAGTTTGGTGCCAATAGAAGGAAGGAAGAGAGTACAATTGGATGGATTTAAGAATACTAGGAAGTTGGAAGTTGGAATAATGATCAGTTGCCCGATGATAAGTTCAAGGACTACAAGTGATGAGATGGGCCATAACCCACAGGCCCCAGGACCTGCCAAGAAGCAAGCACATTCTTGCTAAAGGAAAAACCCTGGAGGAAGATACGACGTTTATCGGCAAACAATTTTATAGTAATAACGCAAAACCTGAGAGTTGTGAAGGAACGATAGATGTTTGTTTGGCTTGCAGAATCAATGGATTATTCCGAACGCAGTTCATGGACGAGAGAAATTCTGCAATGCTTGTGAGGATGACCGAGTGTTAGAATGCGAGATTCGCTAAACCGTATACAAGGTAATGATTTGCGTGCGGGATGGATTGATCACCATACCGACTTACTCCTATTATTCGCCTTGCTATATGGGATGGTAAATCTGAGTGACTTACCTATAGTAGAGAGACGACAATCAAAACTTTGTTTAAGCCTTAGAATGGTACAGGTACTTTTCCCTTATACAAGGCAGTTTTTGCCAACCGTAGGTTATACAGTGAGGATCAACCCAGACCCATTTCCTTCAGGAGAAACCATAAATGGTTGACCACCATGAGATATCGATAGTTGTTTAGTATTGGCGCCAGACCCGTCAGCTAAGAAGACCCAGTCATAGAAGAACCTTACCTAGATGAAAGACACAAGAATTGAGAAAAAGGTTATGCCACTATCGAAAGAGCCCAGATAAGGAATTATCCTGAAGATCTGAGAAGACCAACACTGTAAACAATATGGATGAAGTATATGAGTTTTGATGGAACCATAACCATGCTTCTAAGGGTGGTAGCACCCCAAACCCCCTCCTGCGACAATCAATGGATTTTGAGGAGACCCCAAACCTAACCTATTTCTTTCTAGCCTGTCTGAATCTCGAGGACGAGATTTATTTTAAGGGTGGTAGGTTTGTAACATCCCAAAATTCTAAATTTTGGAATGTTATATTAAATAGATAGATTTGATTGATTGTTTGATCGATTGACTGAAAGTGAGTGAATTCGAACTTTTTGGAAGTTAAATGAGAGAGAATAAAAGGACTTTCCCAAACTTTCATTTTTGTATTATGATCTCCGTGAATTCAAATTCTTTTCAAATACAAAACCCTCGAGAGAAGATGACATGACTTCTTCCATTTAAATAAATGAAAAGGGTTTTGAAAAGATTTGAATTTCATTTGGAAATATTTTTAATTCAGAAACTTCAAGCAACTCAATGATTTTCATGAGAGAAGATAAAATGACTTCTTCAAATTATATGAAATATGAGTTGTGAGTTTAAAAGGATCAAAAATTAAAATCCTTTTGAAATTATTTTCAATTTGAAGTTATTTGGGTTTTATTAAAATTATTTTTCTCCAAAATCAAAATATACAGAAAATAGGGTAACATAATTCCCTACATCAGAAATTTGGAGAGAAATAAATTTGAATTAATTTTGGTATTTTTATAATGATTTTTATTGGGTTTTATTAGATCAGTAGAACTCTTTGAATTATCTGAATTTGTGTGAATTTTATTTAACGCTAGGAAAATGTTCATCTTGTAGAAAATCTTTTTCTGAAAATTTTGATATATAATATGCCTATATAAAGTTTTAGTTTTATTTTCGTTTTTTAGTTTATCGCTTTCTGTTAAAAAAACAAATAACAAAAACTGCGCGCGCATCTGAAACTAACTGTCGCCCACATGCGCAACATAGTGGCAGCGGGCGCCCCATCTTTTCTTTCTATTTATCCTTCATGGGCCAGGCCATCCATATTTTTTTATTTGACCGAATTTGTTTAAAAGAAAAAAAACTATAGCGCGGTCGGCCGAGGCCTTTAGGCCCGTGTAGCCTTTTTCATCTCTGTTTCGTATATTTTCGTCTACGTTTAGTCCCACATTGCCTAGTTTTTGACCTTTAAACCTCTTTTCCATCAATAAATACAGACCCATATAGCCTCCAAAAATCATCCGGTTCGGGTTAAATCAATATTTTGGTTTGACTTGATTCATTTAAGAAAAATATATTTCTCCTCTCCGGCGCGACTTCTGAAAATTGTCTTTTCTCTCCAAAGTCGTCTTTTCTCTGCCTTATAAAGGTATCTTTATTTGTTTTTTTTCTTCTTACACTTCCGTAATTTATTATTTTTAGACTAATACGATATAATAATTAGATTATCAATTAGTCTACGTATTTATACGTTAGACCTTAATCGTAATTATTTTTCTTTTGTAAAATAGCTTGGCCCTGATTTTTCAAATAGCCATAACTTTTCACTCGTTTATCAAAATTAGATGAAACTAGCGCCTATAGCTTCGTCTCGTTTTCACCTATCCAGTGAACCTGTCACATCAACTTTTTGAAATTTTCAAATTTCGAGTTTTGTTCATATTCATATTCAAACTTCTTTTGAACATAACTTGAGTTTCGTAACTCCGATTTAGTTAATTCTTTTTGCAAATCGAAGCTCTTGACCTAAACTTTCTGATAAGGCCAAATTCACTTAATTTTGGTACTGTTAGAAATTGTTTTATGTTGCAAGAGTTATTTGCTTGGTTTTGACGTTTTCCGAATTGTCTTCTTTGTTCTCTCCGATCTTTGAGTGATTGCTTATGTGTGGTTACTCTTGCTTGCTTACGATAGATTAACCGGAGTGTGACGAGTAGAACTATCAAGAGTTTTGAGTGTGAATCATCTTCATCAACATTGCAGGCAAGTTCACACTTTGATCATACCCCTTTATCACAAGTTTTTATGCATTAGTTCCAATCCTCAAACATTGCATGGTTAGGATGTGATTTTAACATGTGGGTTGGGAAGTAGTTGATGAGGTAGAACCTATTGCTCTGTTACATTCAAACCCTTGGGAGTTACTTATCCGAATTTCTTATATTGCTATGCTATGCTCGTAGACGTGGTTTGGGTGAGTGAAATCCATGACAGATGTGAGATTGTTAATTAATGGTTCAACTTAAGGTGGCAACTTAAATACACATCTGGGTGGATTGAGGCACCTGGGTATTCCAGCGATTGCCTGTTTAGGAACCTGGGTATTCCAGCGATTGCCTGTTTTTCTTTATGGGCCGCCACCCAGGCTCAAAGGGATCATGAGATTATTCATACTAGAAACTTCTGTGTGCAGCCACAAGCTACTATGGGCTCTACAATAGTTGATTAAGTTGTGCGAACTCTTACAGTGGTAGACTAGCAGATGTAGGGGAAAGTAGGTGTAATGGTCTACCTGATCGTAAGGTGCTAGCGCTTCTGAAAGACTATGTCTTGGTCATCCGTTTCTCAAACACCATGTAGTGCGAGAATCCCAACGGAGGAGATCGAGTCTTGTGGGGAAAAGTGCGCAAACCTCTGCAGAGTGTATAAACTAATCATGGTTAGCCATGTCCCCGGTTATGGATGTCTTGAGTATCTAGTACTTGGATTATCATGTGAATCTCATCATGTGACTTTAAATAATTTTGTTGGGTTTTAATGATGATGCTTAATTGGGATTGAGAGGGTGTCTACACTCTCAATGTTTAACAACCACCTTGATAGTTAAATAAAATGTATTCCTTTGCACTAGGGAAAAATTAGCTTTTCACAAAAACATATAACCATAGAGCTTTTCCACCAGCCATATATGCATGTAGTGATAGCCATTGTTCATCATTCTCTATGGTGTGAATTTGCCAGTACATTCAATGTACTGACCCTTGTGGCTGCAACATCTCATGTTGCAGGAATCTTACGACGAGTAAGTGATACGTTAGGGTTACGATTTCTACACTCAACTTTGCCGTTGGTGTTGATGGAAATCCACAACCTTGTTGTTACTTCCGCTATTTGGATTGAGGTAATAGTATTTACGTTACTTTTACATGTGATTTACCTCTGTTATAAATCCTGGAGTACTGTGTGTGTCAGCATACCGATCCAGGGATGACACTTAAGCACAGAGACTTGATCCATTCGGGTCGGGTCGCTACATGAAATCAGGGCACCCGGGCCCAAAGTGACAAGCATTAAGCATATCAAAGTCACAACAACATCAATCTCAAAACATACTAGATACTAGGGATCAAGCCCAAACAAAACTAACTAGATTACATGATGAATCTCATTCAACTCCTCACCAACCAGCGAGCCTACGAAGGAATTACTCACTCCCGGTGGGGAACATCATGGAATTGGCGATGGAAAAGGGTTTTTGATGACGAAGATCGAAGATCCCCCTCTCGAGAGTCCAAACAGAATCCAGATCTGGCCTCCCGATGAAGAACAGGAGGTGACGACGGCTCCGTCTCGTGGAACGCGATAATTCTTTCTCCCTGATTTTTTGGAAATATGGGATTTTATAGCGTCGGCTTCAGGGTCTATGGGGCCACCAGGTGGGGACAACCCACCAGGGCGTGCCTAGGGGGCAGGCGCACCCTGGTGGGTTGTGCCCACCTAGATTCCCCCTTCGGTGGATTTTGGCTCCAGAAATTCTCCTTTATTGTATAAAAAATCCTCGCAAAGTTTCGTTCCATTCCGAGAACTTTTATTCCTCCACAAAAACAACACCATGGTAGTGCTGAAAACAGCGTTAGTCCGGTCTTAGTTTCATTCAAATCATGCAAATTAGAGTCCAAAACAAGAGGAAAAGCATTAGGAAAAGTAGATACATTGGAGACATATCAGGGGCCCACGTGGGGACCACAACCCACCAGGGCGTGCCTGGGGGTCCTGGCGCGCCCAGGTGGGTTGTGCCCACCAGGTGCACCTCCCTCTGATGTTATTTGCACAAAAAATTCTTAAATATTCAGAAAAAATCGTATTAAATTTTCAGTGCATTCTGAGAACTTTTATTTTTGGGTCATTTTTTTATTGCTCGGGAAATTCAGAAAACAGACAAAATGAAGCATTTTATTTTATTTAACTAATAAAAACAGAAAACAAAAGGTTGGGATAGAAGGTAGTTCTTACTAAATTCATCAACTTCATACCTCTCAAAAATTATTCATTAATAAGGTTGATCAAGTCTTATTAACAACCAATTCCGATTAGCATGAAACCGAAGAACTTTTCGTAAAACACTAAGATACCTGAACGGGGATATGAATGTCCCCAACCATAAGCATTTCATATTTCTTTTTGGCAGTAGGTAGAGGTAGTTGAAAACTTCCAATAGTGATTGTCGGAGATTTTTCAATAACATTAATACCATTCACTTGGAATTGTTTCTTCGAAAAGTGCACCATATGCTCATTACCACTGATATGAAAAGTGACCTTGCTTTTGTTGCAATCAATAACAGCCCCTGGAGTGTTCAAGAAGGGTCTACCAAGGATAATCGACATGTTGTCGTCCTCGGGTATCTCAAGTATAACAAAGTCAGTTAAAATAGTAATGTTAGCAACCACAACGGGCACATCCTCACAAATACCGATAGCTATGGAAGTTGATTTGTCAGCCATTTGCAAAGAAATTTCAGTAGGTGTGAGTTTATTCAAGTCAAGTCTTTTATATAAAGAGAAATGCATAACACTAAGACCAGCTCCTAAATCACATAAAGCAGTTTTCAGATAATTTCTTTTGATGGATCAAGGTATAGTTCGTATTCCCGGATCTCCAAGTTTTTAAGGTACTCCATCCTTAAAAGTATAATTTGCAAGCATAGTGGATATTTCAGCTTACGGTATTTTTCTCTTATTGGTGATGATGTCTTTCATGTACTTTGCATAAGGAGGCATTTTTAAGATATCAATCAAGCGGGTACGCAAAAAGACTGGCCTAATCATCTCAGCAAAGCGTTCAAATTCTTCACCATCTTTCTTTTTAGTTGACTTAGGTGGAAGGGACATAGGTTCTTGAACCCAGGGTTCCCTTTCCTTACTGTGTTTCCTAGCAACAAAGTCTCTTTTATCATACCTTTTATTCTTCGGTTGTGGTTTATCAAGATCAACAACTGGTTCTATTTCAACATCATTGTCTAGTTCTTTGTTATTTGTTTGAGTATCTTCATGAACCTCGTCATTATGTTTTTCATTATCAGAGTGTGAATGTTCGCTACCAGATTGAGTTTCAGCATCAGAAATAGAAACATCATTAGTAGCATCAGGAGGTTTTTCTACTTCAGGTTCACTAGAGGCATGCACAATCCTATGAGTTTTCTTCTTTTTTTTCTTCTTAGAAGGACTAGGTGCATCAGTGTTAACTATTTGACAATCTTGTTCAATTCTCTTTGGGTGTCCCTCAATATAAAGTGGTTCCCGAGTCATTTTACCTCCTCTAGTGGCTACTGTAACAGCAAAGTCATGTATATTATTGTTCATTTCATCAATCAACCCTCTTTGAGATTTAGCAACTTGTTCTAGTTGATTTTGAACCATAGAGGCATGCTTTCCTACACCTCTAACATCATTGGTAATTCTAAATAACAAGTCACTCAAGCGAGCAATCATATCAGAATTACATTTCAATTGTTTCATAACATTTGCGTTGAAATGATCTTGCTTTCTAATGTAATTATCAAACTCATAAAGGCATTGACTAGGATGCATATTACAAGGATTATCATTATCATTGAATTTCATTAAAGAATTTACCTCTACCACCTTAGGCAGTGGTGGTGTTTCAAGCCCATGTATTTCTTCAATAGGAGGTAAATTTTTAACATCCTCAGCTTCAATACCTTTCTCTTTCATAGATTTCTTTGCCTCTTGCATATCTTTAGGACTGAGATATAAGATACCCCTCTTCTTCGGAGTAGGTCAAGCGGTGGTTCAGGAAGAGTCCAATCATCGTAATTTTTGAATTTGTTATTCAATAGTTCTTCAGCTTGTCCAATAGTTCATTCCCTGAAAACACAACCAGCACAACTATCTAGGAAATCCCTAGAGGCATCAGTTAGTCCATTATAGAAGATATCAAGTATTTTATTTTTCTTAAGAGACAGGCAAAGCATTAAGCAATTGGAGATGCCTCCCCCAAGCTTTCGGGAGACTCTCTTCTTCAATTTGCATGAAGTTAAATATTTCCTGTAAGGCAGCTTGTTTCTTATGAGCATGAAATTATTTTTCATAGAAGTAATAAATCATATCCTGAGGACTACGCACACAACCAGGAGCAAGAGTATTGTACCAAGTATTAGCATCACCCTTTAATGAGAATGGAAATAATTTGAGAATATAATAATAGTGAATCTTCTCATCATGAGAAAAAAGGGTGGCTATATCATTCAACTTATTAAGATGTGCCACAACAGTTTTAGTTTCATAACCATTTAAAGGATCAAATTCAACCAAAGTAATTAACTTTGGGTCGACAAAGAATTCATAATCCTTATCATCAACAAAGATAGGTGAAGTAGCAAATTGAGGATCACATTTCATTTTAGCATTCAAAGTCTTTTCATTATACTTGCATAATGATTTTTCTAGATCATCTCTATCCTTACAAGCAAGAATGTCTCTAGTTGTGTCCTCATCCATAACATAACCTTCCGGTACCTTAAGCAATTCATATCTTGGAGAACTTGGTCTAATAGGTGTTTCAGGATTTCCAGTTCCAAGCTCTTCATCAGCTTCAACAATTTCATCAGTTTCAGCATTCACAAAAGCTTTAGTTCTAGCAATTTGTTCATCAAGAAATTCACCTAGGGGCACATTATCATCAAGCAAGGTACTAACATCATCATGAGTATCATTCATAGCAGAAGTAGCATCACCAATAACTTGCAACATATCAGAGTTGATAGCATGTGGTGGTGTTGCAAGTATACTTATAACAGAAGGTGGATCTAAAGTGGAGCTGGATGGCAGTTCCTTACCTCCCCTCGTCTTAGAGTGAAAAATCTTAGTCTCAGCATCCTTCTGTCAGTGAGCACGACACCTATGGGACCACATGGATCCCTTCTATGGTTTGGCAGGGAAGAGGCGTGGTGCAAAGAGCCGATCTAACGGTCAACACGACGGATTTTTACCCAAGTCCGGTCCGCTAAGAAGCGTAAAACCCGAGTCCTGCTTGAGTGTATATCTTGTGTTCTTGAGCTTTGGCTCGCCGCTATGCATGCAAGCTGGGCCGAGAGGTTCAAAAGTCTGAATCCTCCTTCAGTACATTGTGGGCCTCCTTTTATATGCCCAAGGGGCTACCATAGTGGCACACAGGAGGTGTAAAGTAGCTACAGTGCCTATGTTTATCACCAACGTCTTAGGACAAAATGCATTAAATGTGTTGCTTACATGCCCCTCAGCTTTATCGGGGACGGGAGCAGAACCCGTCCCATCCGTCGCCGCCCAGCTCCGTCTTGACACGTGTCCATGCTGGCGAGGCATGCAGTGCCAAGTTGGCTGGCCAGCTGCCGCACTAGAGAGGTGGCAGGATCTTGACAAAGATCTGCATGCCACCACGCAGGCGCTTGCTAGGCTGGCTGGCCGGCTACTGCACTGGAGTGGTGATGAGGTGGCGGAGTCTTGCCATTGTCTTGTCGACGTCCTCGACAAGGATCTTGCTAGGTACCTGATACTTCTCCGTCGTATCTATAATTTTTTATTGTTCCATGCCAATAATCTACAACTTTCATATACTTTTGGCAACTTTTTATATTATTTTTGGGACTAACATATTGATCCAGTGCCCAGTGCCAGTTCCTGTTTGTTGCATGTTTTTTGTTTCGCAGAATATACATATCAAACGAAGTCCAAACGGGATGAAAACGGATGGAGATTTTTTTGAAATATATATGATTTTTGGGAAGAAAAATCCACGCGAGACGGTACCCGAGGGAGGCACGAGGCAGGGGCGCGCGCCCCACCCCCCTGGGCGCGGCCCTGACCCTCGTGGCCACCCCGTAAGGCAGTTGGTGCCATTCTTTCGCCGCAAGAAAGATAATATCCGGATAGAGATCGTGTTAAAATTTCAGCCCAATGGTAGTTACGGATCTCCGAGAATATAAGAAACGGTGAAAGGGTAGAATCTGAGAACGCAGAAACAGAGAGAGATAGAGAGACAAATCCAATCTCGGAAGGGCTCTCGCCCCTCCCATGCCATGGAGGCCAAGGACCATAGGTGAAACCCTTCTCCCATCTAGGGAGGAGGTCAAGGAAGAAGAAGAAGGAGGGGGGCTCTCTCCCCCTCGCTTTCGGTGGCACCGGAGTGCCACCGGGGGCCATCATCATCACCGCAAGCTTCACCAACAACTTCACCGCCATCATAACCAACTCTTCCCCCCTCTATGCAACGGTGTAACCTCTCTCCTACCCACTATAATCTCTACTTAAACATGGTGCTCAATGCTATATATTATTTCCCAATGATGTATGGCTATCCTATGATGTTTGAGTAGATCCGTTTTTTCCTATGGGCTATTTGATGATCAAGATTGGTTTGAGTTGCATGTTTTATTATTGGTGTTGTCCTATGGTGCTCTCCGTGTTGCGCAAGCGTGAGGGATTCCCGCTGTAGGGTGTTTCAATACGTTCATGATTCTCTTATAGTGGGTTGCATGAGTGACTGAAACACAAACCCGAGTAAGGGGGTTGTTGCGTATGGGATAAAGAGGACTTGATGCTTTAATGCTATGGTTGGGTTTTACCTTAATGATCTTTAGTAGTTGCGGATGCTTGCTAGAGTTCCAATCATAAGTGCATATGATCCAAGTAGAGAAAGTATGTTAGCTTATGCCTCTCCCTCATATAAATTGCAATAATGATTACCGGTCTAGTTATCGATTGCCTAGGGACAAATAACTTTCTCGTAACAAAAAGCTCTTTACTAAAACTAACTTAGTTGTGTCTTTATCTAAACAGCCCCTACTTTTTATTTATGTAATATTTGTTACCTTGCAAACCTATCCAACAACACCTACAAAATACTTCTAGTTTCATACTTGTTCTAGGTAAAGCGAACATCAAGCGTGCGTAGAGTTGTATCGGTGGTCGATAGAACTTGAGGGAATATTTGTTTTGCCTTTAGCTCCTCGTTGGTTCCGACACTCTTACTTATCAAAAACTGTTGCGATCCCTTATACTTGTGGGTTATCAGTACCTTGTCTTCTGGCCTCCACAAAGATCCGCACGCCTCTACGCGCGCGCCCCTGGGTCTTGGCCTTAACATTATCGATCATGTCGGAGCTCTCAATCACAAGGGTGGTGCTCTTGTTAGTGCCCTGCAAGCTGTCCCGGCAAGGATCTTGCGGGGGTGGCGCAAGCTATCCCGGCAAGGATCTTGTCGGGGGTGGCGCAAGCTGTCCCAGCAAGGGTCTTGCCGGGGGTGGCGCAAGCTATCCTGGCAAGGATCTTGCCAGGGGCGGTGCAAGCTGTCCCGGTAAGGATCTTGCCGAGGGTCCAGCTCGTCCTCTGTTGTCTGGTTTTCCACTTCCCTTTGCCTTGTATCTCATTTTTATCCTCGATCGTGTTCTTTATGCCTCGCCGCGCGTGGGGCTACGACTGCCCATGCACAAGTATGGGGTGCTAAAGGGCCCAAACTTTAGTACACCAATAGGAGCCCCCGGGCCTGGGTCACGCACGAGGGCGGAGCGTCGCTAGGCTAGACCCAAACAGTGCGCCGACATGCGTGGCAGGGTATAACTGCTATAATCTTCTCGTCTGTTGCGCTTCCCCATGATCTGTATTGAATGCGTGGCGTGGGGGTCGTCCGTGGAACGGTTGCAGCACGCTTGTGCCTGCGCCAATGCCTTTAGATCGAACAGTAAAGAGGCAGCCCCGCGCCTTCCCCATAGAAAGAGGAATCCGCAGGGGCGCTTCTCATTTACCCCTTTCGCCCATTCCAATCTAGGAAACCGCCGTCTCCTTCTTCTTCCTTGAGCCCAATCCAGAGCCTCCTCCTCCGCCCATCGCCACCGTGCCCTCACGACTTTCGGCTCCCCGCCCTCCGTCGGCTGTTATGGTGCCCAAAACTAAGGGCAAGGGAGCGCTCAAGGCGAGCGATGGGGAAGAGGTGCCGGAGGGCGAGTTGGTGACGATGCAGAGCGAGCACGTCGTCTTCGCTCCTGGGCTTGATGCGCGCGTGCTCAAGGATCGGTTCCAGTTCATGTGGGGGAGGCAGATGACGGGGCATACCGCCACCCACGTCATTCCTGGTCCCAATGGTGTGCCAAGTCCAGATAGATTCCCCTTTTTGTTGATTATTTCTACTGCAGGCTCTACCCCCATTCTCAGATTTCTTCATCGACATCATGTATTCCTTCGGCTTCCATCTTTTGAATTTCATGCCGAACGTCGTGGCGTGTATGGCCATCTTCACCCACCTCTATGAGAATTTAACCGGGGTGGTCCCCAACACGGCATTCTTCCGCCACTATTTCATCCCCCGCATCCAGGCAGGAGGGGCGCTGTCCGGCTGCGTCACCTGGATCTCGAGGGCTTGCTGCAAGGAGACATATCCAAATGGGACCAAGAAGGAGAAGTGGGCCGAGTGGCGGCACAGGTGGTGCTGGATTATGGAAAAAGAGCCGCATCCATTTTGCACCCCCCGACAAGCGCAAGTGGCTCATCGCAGCAACTGGGGCAACATCGACCCCGAGGACAAGATGCTCACAGTCGCCACCACCATAATCCACTGCCTCAAGGCTGTCGGGCTTACTCTGGAGATGATCGGGCCCGATTTTCTCCACCGCCGTATCGCCCCTCTGCATAACAAAGGGAGGACAGCTTGAGATTTTTGAAATGCGGCGGATATTATGAGGTTGCGCCCCGGCCTGAATCGCAACTTTACAGTGATGCAGCAAGCATCCCTCTGCTCAAAGTTGTTACAACTCAAGGTCGACAAGCCCGGCAAGGCTAAAAAAGCCGACAAGGCTGAGGAGGCCGACAAGCCGTTCAAGTTGCCGGCAGCCGTGGTCCCCCTGTGCAACAACTCCGCTGGTCCTCCATCATTGCTATGATGCCGGAGTTCAATGCTCACGGCCTTGATTAGAGCTAGGTCGAGCCAGATGGAGTGCGGGTGCAAGAGTTCTTCGACAGCTTGTCGGAGCGGCCCGTCCGCGAGGAAACGCAACTCGTCTGTGACACCACCGACGAAGAGGTGGCGTACATCGCCAGCAGGGCGGAAGAGGCAGCTCTTGTCGCGGCGGCCGGCAGCATCAGCTTTCTGGAAAGTGAGGCCAGGGCCGAAGAAGATTTTGTTGAGTAGGCGGAGACCGCCGGGGAGCACAGCGGCGCCGCCACCGAGGGCACTTCTGTCGAGGAGGCGGTCGACGACACGGACGAAGAGGAGCCGCCCAAGGAGCCCGTAGTCAAGGGGGGAGGAAGCGCGTCCTCCGGCAAATTGGCTCTGCGAGCCAGTGCGATGAGCCTCCTCGCCCGAAGAGGTCCCCACGGAGAGGGCGGCCGGCAAGGCCGCACAATGGCAAGAGGCCCAGGCGCAATCCATGCGCCATACAAGGTGAACGGTCACGGCAGCACAGGAAGCAGCGGCCAAGCGACCCAGGCCTCCGTCTCCACCCCTCCGAAAGCACACCATACCAGAGGCCGACTATGACCTCTCTTCCATGAGCCCAAAAAGGAGGAGGCCAGAGGAAGAGGACGATGAAGGGAACGAGTAAGTGCTCCACGACCTTCTCCATTTCCCAAATCTCTGTTTTGGTTATTTCGCATGACTTCATCTCGTCTTGGCTTGCCTCTATAGGGACACAGAGACACTGGCACAGAGGATGGCGAAGACGGCCAAGACCTCGACGGGTGACGAGCCCCCGACAAGCACCTCAAGCGCGCCGGAGGTGATCACGATCAGCCCGGGACCTAGTCCATGACGCAGCCCCCAACGTGAGTCCATTACCCACTGTCTGTTGGTGAGCGATGGGGTGTGTCTTTTCACCATTAATCTTGCCGGGTTCGCATGGGAAGAGCGGCAACATGAGGGGCCATCAAGGGCCGCCCCCAACGCGCCTCCTCCATCAACCACCAGACCACCCAGGGAAGGGTCCCCGGCAAGGGCTTCTACCGGCGAGCCCACGCCGCCAAGGGAGAGATGCCCGACAAGGCCCTCCCTCAACGAGCCCATGCATGTGGAGGGAGAGCCAGCAAGCACAGGTGGTGACGACCCCATCCTGGCAACAAGCATTGGCAGGGAGGGAACCACTCCTCCCCAACTCATTGTAGGTAAGCCGCCCTGCTCCTGATTTTGACCAGTTCCCCAGTGTAATTTATTTTTGCTTTAGACTTTGATCCTGGTTTCATACTTTTCTCCTCCTTGGTTTTCAGACCTCTCCTCAGTGGGTTTGATAGATATCGATGGCACCATTGAGGAGATTGCCAAGGATGCCGCCACTGAGGCTGACAAGGTTGCCGCCGACGCGGCCACCAAGGGGGCCCATGAAGAGGCCGCTTAGGGATCTCCGGGGAGGCCAGCGAGGGGACCGATGACTGTACTGATGGCATCCCTATCTCAGGAGCGCCTGGAGCCGCATCGGTTTCAGAGCCCTCGACTGTCGGGGCGACGGTGGCCGACAACCAACCGTCCACCTCCGAAGCCCCCAACTCGAGCAGATACTTGAAGATTGGCGAGGATCTGTTTGTCACCATCCCAGGGATGGAAAGCACCAGAGCGCCTGCCGAGGGGGAGGTTTTTGACAAAGAGGTCAACGTTGTTGCCGGGCTCCAGGTTGTTGACGAGCCAGGCGCCAGCAGCGGCAGCTCCAAGGAGGACCAGCTCCTCCAAGCCATGAGCAGCAACTTCTAGAAGCTTCAGGCACTTCACTGTGCCCGCAAGGAGAAGCTGGACTCCTAGACGGCGGGCGTCGACGCGGCAGAGGCATGCTTCCAGGTGCGTGTCGAGCAGATGCAGGCCTAGTTTACGGAGGCCCGGCACGATTTGAAAACTAGCCAGGAGCAGCTGGGTCAGCGCTGGAATGAGCTTCTTCTGAAGCAATCAGACATTGAGAAGGCCCAGGAGGAGGCCGCTGCACGGACCACCAAGGAGGACTGAAAGTGCAACTATCCCTAGGTGGTTTTGGTAATTCATAACAACATATAGCTCATTGAGCTAATGCTATTCCAAGATGATTATTTCAGAAAAGCTCAATGATTGGCATGGCATGGATGTGAAAGTGGAACCCTCAAAATGCTGAGGACAAAGGATTGGCTCAAGCTCAAAAGCTCAAGACTCTTCCTTTTATATTTTAGTGATCCAAGATCACATTGAGTCTTTAGGAAAAGCCAATACTATCAAGGAGGGATGAGGTGTTGCTTAATGAGCCTCTTGCTTCATGTGCTTAGTGATATGCTCCAAAGCCCTCAACTACTTTCCCATATCCACATATGACCTAAACCCTAAGCCAAACTCGGTCCTACCGATTCTTCCTATCCGGCGCCACCGAGTTTCACTTGTCATTAGCCACTGCCAAACCCTAGCAATTCGGTCCTACCGATAGGGATCTCGGTCTCACCGAGATGGGATTGCAAACTCTCTATTTCCCTTTCGTAACTTTTCGGTCTCACCGAAAGAGCGAATTGGTCCCACCGAGATTGCAATGTAAACTCAGTGTTTCCCCTTTGTAACTTTTCGGTCTCACCGAGTTCCACTCGGTCTCACCGAAAGAGCAAATCGGTCCCACCGAGTTTGCCTGACCAACTCTCTGGCTAGCTAATTACCAAATTCGATCTCACCGAGTTTGTGTAATCGGTCTCACCGAGATTACGTTATGCCCAAACCCTAACCATATCGGTCCTACCGAGTTGCATGTCAGTCCCACCAAAAATCTCTAATGGTCACTAGGTTTACATTTTCGGTCCGACCGAGTTTGTTGATTCGGTCCCACCGAGATTGGAAAACTGTGTAACGGTTGGATTTTGTGTGGGGGCTATATATACCCCTCCACCTCCTCTTAATTCAAGGAGAGAGCCATCAGAACACACACACCATTCCAGCTCATATGTTCTGAGAGAGAACCACCTACTCATGTGTTGAGACCAAGATATTCCATTCGTACCATATGAATCTTGATCTCTAGCCTTCCCAAGTTGCAAGTCATGTGTGGGTGATGGCCATGGTGGGATAGACAAGGTTGCTTCTTCGTGGACCCTTTGTGGGTGGTTGCTTCTTCGTGGACCCTTCGTGGGTGGAGCCCTGTGTGGACTCGCGCAACCGCTACCCTTGGGTGGAGCCCTGTGTGGACTCGCGCAACCGTTACCCTTCATGGGTTGAAGTCTCCATCAACGTGGATGTAGGATAGCACCACCTATCCGAACCACGGGAAAAACATCCGTGTCTCCAATTGCGTTTGAATTCTCCAAACCCTTCCCTTTATATTCTTGCAAGTTGCATGCTTTACTTTCCGCTGCCTATATACTCTTTGCATGCTTGCTTGAATTATGTGATGATTGCTTGACTTGTCCTAAATTAGCTAAAATTTGCGAAGAACTAAAATTGGGAAAAGGTTAAGTTTTTATTTGGTCAAGTAGTCTAATCACCCCCCCTCTAGACATACTTTCGATCCTACAAGTGGTATCAGAGCTTTGTTCTCCATTTGCTTTGATCTCCATAGCTTTTGGTGGTCATAGCCTTGGTTTCACAACCTAGGAGAGTATGGCATCTAGCGAGGGAAATTATCACTGTAGAGGTCCTTACTTTGATGGTACTAATTTTGCTAGTTGGAAGCATAAAATGAAAATGCATATTCTTTGACATAACCCCGCCGTTTGGGCTATTGTGTGTTTTGGCTTGCAAGGTGACTTCTTTGATGGGAGAGAACCAAACCGTGAAGCTACCGCGGATGAGTTGAAGATGTTGCAATACAATGCTCAAGCTTGTGATATTCTCTTCAACGGATTGTGCCCCGAAGAATTCAACAAAATCAGCCGTCTTGAGAATGCAAAGGAAATTTGGGACACTTTGATTGATATGCACGAAGGTACCGACTCCGTCAAGGAATCCAAGTTGGATGTGCTTCAAAGCCAACTTGACAAGTTCAAGATGAAGGATGGTGAAGGTGTCGCTGAAATGTACTCTAGGCTTGCTCTCATCACAAATGAGATTGCCGGCTTAGGAAGTGAAGAGATGACCGATAGATTCATCATCAAGAAGATCCTAAGAGACTTGGATGGAAAATATGATACCATGTGCACATTGATCCAAATGATGCCAAATTACAAAGATCTCAAGCCAACGGAGGTGATTGGAAGAATTGTTGCTCATGAGATGTCACTTAAGGATAAAGAGGAACTTCACAACAAATCAAGTGGTGCCTATAAAGCCTCATGTGAAGCCCCTACATCATCAAGTGAGAAACAAGACTTCAATGAAGAATTGAGCTTAATGGTGAAGAACTTCAACAAGTTCTACAAGAGTAGAAGCAAAGATAGAAGCTTCAAGTCAAGGTCCTACAATGACAAAAGATCTTCTAGTCGAGAGCGAAACTGCTACAATTGTGGAAGACCCGGACACTATTCCAATGAGTGTACGGCTCCCTACAAGAGAAGAGAAGATTCTCCAAGAAGAAGAAGCAAAGAATCATCACCAAGAGAGAGAGGAGTAGAGATGATCATTATGAACGAAGATACTCACGGAGAAGCAAGGATTCGGAAAGAAAGGAAAAATCATCAAGGAGCTACACAAGACGAAGACATCAAGCTCATGTTGGTGAATGGGTATCCGGCTCCGACTCCGACAGCCACTCCGAGAGAAGTTATCACTCCGACTCCAAAGATACTCAAGATGAAGGTGTTGCTGGTCTAGCACTTGTGTCAACCAACTCCTACGACATATTTGACTCACCAAATGAAGGAATTGGAAGATGCTTCATGGCCAAAGGTCCTAAGGTAACACACCCCGAGTATGTTGATTTCAATAGTGATGAAGATGACTTGTTAGGTGATGATTTGCTTGTTGACAACTCTAGTGATGAATACTATGATGAAACGTCAATTAAACATGCTAATCAAGATAAAACGAATGACAATGATAAGGAGAAGATTGAGGCTCTAACTAAAGAACTAAACACTCTTAAGTTAGCTCATGAAACTATCTTCGAAGATCATCGAGAACTTTTAAGAGCTCATGAGAAATTACGCTTTGAAAAGCTCAATCTTGAGCAAGAGCATGAGTTCTTAAAGGCAATCAATGATGATCTCCGCAAGAAAAGTTCTTCTTACATTGCCAAGCGTTTACTCTTATCCACTTACATGCCTCAAGTCAAGTCTAGTAACAAGAACAAGAAAGATTCTTCCTCTAGCAGTAACAATGACCATGCTAAATCCAATATTGTTGCTTCTAGTAGTTCTCTTGATTCCACTAAGGATTCTCTTAGCCAAGTTACACTTGAGAAAGAAAATAGTTTATTGAAGGGAATTATAGAGAAAGGAGTGTACAAAAGCCTTGCCGGGAGTAAGCAATTCGAGGAAATTGTGCGCAAGCAAGGAATGCACCGGAAGAATCAAGGTGTTGGTTTTGAACGAAAGTTCAATGCCAATGGAGTTGAGTGGGAAGAAGATCAATACCCCAAGACAAAGTTTGTTCCTCAACAAGAGAAGTATGATGCTTCTTTCAAGGGGACACAAGCTCAAGATGATCTTCCACCACAAGACTACAAGCAAAAAGGCAAGGACAAGCTTCAAGAGGAAATTGATGCATTTGAAGAAGCTCCTAAGACCTTAGTCAAGTGGATTCCCAAGACTACTTCAAGTTCCACTTCATCAAGTACGACTACAACTCCAAGGATTCCCATCAAGATGATGTGGATCCAAAAGAAGAAGAACTAGAGAGTTCTTGAGGGTGACTCCGCCAACATACTTCACTCTTATCATTTTGGCAAGAACAAGTGCAATCAACTTCCACATCTTGCACTAGTTCAAGGAGTCACAAACCCTCTTGTTGGTAAGACAAGGGACAAGGTAACCTAAAAGTTTTCATGGACATCATCTTTTGTGTGCATCACTCTATGTCTATGGATATCCTTGTTTGTTCCTTGTGGGACTAACCCATGTAGGTATTGAAAGTGCAATTCACTCAAATGGATAGCTCCAAGAGATCTACATCAACATTGAGCATCCACATCTTCAATATCTACATGAAGTCATCATCGACAAAACCCAAGGTTAGTTCATCCCTCTTAGGGGGGATATCACATCTAGGGGGAGCTTTACTCTAAGACTTGAGCTAAAGCAACTCTAAAGATGTGAACAAAACAATGCTTTATGTAAAAGTGGTAACCCCACTTGAGCTTAAACGATGAGTATGACCTATGATCAAGTGTTCTCACTTGACTCCTAAGTCAATATACTCATATATAGATGACCTAGTCATCGCAAATTGCTTGATAGATGCTAGAATTGGTTGTGCATGCCTTGTCACATATTTCATTTGCCATCTTATTGTGTGAGCATGCTGGTTGCATATTTTACTCATTCGAGGACATCCACTTGTTGTTTTGATTGATTGGTTTTATCCTATTTTGCCAAGTGGATGGACAAGAATGCCTAAGAACCTCCTCTAGCTATCTATGCTTTTCTCGTCTCAAACTCTATTCATGCTGCATCACAAAATTTGATCAAGTCAGATTCGAACCACTCTGTGTGAGGAGCGCTCGAAGTCCCCGATTCGTCATAGACTTAAACTTCCAAAACCTCTTTATGATTCTCGGTCTGACCGATACTCCACTTTCGGTCCTACCGAGATCATTAAGTTGATCTAGGTTTTCAATCTCGGTGCAACCGATTTGAACCTTTCGGTCACACCGAGTTTCAGTAACTGCACGCAGTTATGAATCTCGGTGCCACCGAGTTGTTCCACTCGGTCACACCGACAGGGTCGGGCTATATATAGTCACGGGCAAAATTTTGGAAATTTCTCCGAACCCCTTCGCCCGAGCGATAGCCTGCTCTGCCAACGTGGTCTCCGAATCGTCTTCTCGCCGCCAGCCGCCTCCAGTAGCTGGTCTCCGTCGCTGTCAACGGGAATTCTGCCCCGCCGTTGCCGCCGTAGCAAGTCCCCGCCGAACTAGGGTATGGACTTGATCTTTGTGCTATTCCCCAATCTGATTCCTAGCACATTGTGATCATATTGATTCTAGCCACGATTGAAACACTCCTATCCAGTCAATACGCTCATAGATTAGGTTTGATTCGAAAATTCTAGGTTTAGGTTTCCGCCGAAACCATCTCGGACCCACCGAGTTGAAAAACTCGGTCCCACCGATTTGGCTTATGCCATTGCACAAGTGAGACTCGGTCTGACCGAGAATTACTTATCGGTGTGACCGATTTTGGAACTTTGTGAAACCCTAGCAGTCTCGGTGCCACCGAACTGTGACTCGGTCCAACCGAGTTCACAAGTTCAGGTGCCAAAACTGCTTCGGTATCACCGAGTTTGAAAATCGGTAGATCCGAGATGATTTCAGTGGGAAACTAAAACTAAGTTTTTGGATCATTCTTTTGCAAAAATCTCTGCATTTTGTGATGCTCATCCTTTTCTACCTCATCTATAATATGTTCACAGGGTTAGCAGTCAGTTTGCAGCATGTCTGATCAAAGTGATAGCCAAAACATGTCAGAGCAGCAGGTGCACATGAGTGAGGGCACTAGTCCCTCCAGTTCTTCTGATGAAGGCAGCAGGAGCACTCCTAGCAACTTGCCAAAAGCTGCCACGAGACAGAGAAAGAAGAGGACTTCAGATTCCGAAGATGAAGACTATGTGGCAGAGGAAGAGGCCACTTCCAAGAGAGTTGAGCCAGCTCAAGGCACTAAGCCAGGCCTGAAAATCAAAAGGCCAGCAGGCAGGCAGCCAATGTCAAAGGCCAGAATGTCAACTGAGAAGCCCATAGAGCCAGTTGCAGCTGAGGGCAAGAAAAGAAAGGAAAGAGTGAAGAAGACTGTGGCTAGAGTGCTCGGCAAAGCTTCCATCATGGAAGAGGAGGAAGAAGAAGAAGTAGCTGCACCACCACCCAAGGCACCCAAGCTAATGGGAGATGCCATAAAATCAGGGGGAGCTATTTCCAAGGCCAAGCCAGCTCCAAAGCCAAAGCCAAAGAGGAACACAAGAAGCATCCCAGCTGCTGAAAAGAACAAGGCCCCAGTGCCTGAAGCTGCAGAAGAAGAGGAAGAGAATGTCCTAAGAAAGCTAAAAGCCAAGATTCCAGACCACAACGATGCTCATCCTGTGGCTGAGGACATGAAGCTCAGGAGAGATTCAGGGCTAAGGAAGTGGAGAGAAGCAGATCCATATGCTTCAAGGAGAATGACTGCTGTGGACTACAGATTTCACACCAAGGAGCAGCAGGACTTCTATGAGACTGTTTTGCTTGATAAGAAGCCAATAGTTTGTGATATGCGATGGGTTGATTGGACATACATCAAGGACAATGAGGAGCACTACCCAGGAGTTCAAGACAGCTTCAAGGCGTGTGGAGTAGAGGACTTTGTTGGGCAGAAGCTCACAAAGTGGAACGAGGAACTCATCATGCAGTTCTACTCCACAGCTCACTTTTATCCAGATGGGAGGATCACATGGATGTCTGAGGGTACGAGGTACCAATCCACTGTTGAGGAATGGGCAAAGTTGATTAATGCCCCAGAGGAGCAAGATGATGACTTGGATATCTATGCCAAGAAGAAGATGGACCACAACTCAATGTCCAATATGTACAAGGAGATCCCAAATGAAGCACTTGATACTTTCAAGTTTGGCTCAGTACATTACCTTCTGTCAGGGCTCCCGACTATCAATTGGATCTTGAGGCACACCTTTTGCCCAAATCTGGAGATCACAAGATGATCAGGGGCCATGCTATCAACTTTCTACATGTGTTTGATGTGCCTCAGAAGTTCAAAGTGATGAGCCTCATAGTGGAAACCATCAAAAGGACTGCAGCAGATCAGAAAAGGAGTTGTGGATATGCCCCTCAGATCCAGGAGCTCATTAACTCCAAGATGGGCACGGGCATATACTTATTGGACAAGGAACATTTGCCCATCCGTCCAGATTTTGAGGACAATGAAGTTGTCATGACTGAGAATGAACCGTCATCTGCCCAAGCATTCGCAAAGAAGGAGAAGGCAAGGAAGGAGAAAGCTGCCAAGATGCCAACTCAAGAGGAGGCATCTGAGTATTTCTTGAAGACTAAACAAGAGCAGCTTGGTTACTTGATTGCATCCACGCTGAGGATTGAGCAAAGTCTGGCCACCCTCACTCAGAATCAGCAGAGCCTAGAGAGAATCATGGAACAGAAGTTCTATGACTTGGATGTCAAAGTAACGGAAGTTCAGTCTGCAGTGGAGCAGCTCCAGGAGGACATGCAGGAGAGGAGAGGCAGGACTACCACTCATGCCTTTGCCAGAGTGCCACGAGTCCCGAGGTCATCTGCCGTGCCAGTTGCTGACACAAGAGCCACCACCTCAGCACCAGCCACAGCCTCAGTTCCACCAGCTCCAGCATCTACTTCAGCTCCAACTCCAGCGTCTACTTCAGCATCTACCGAAGCCTTCGTCCTTGGAGTGATCCGGACTCCACCACCACTAGAAGATCAAGCCTGAGCGTCGATCTAGTGCTATGCATTTTCTAGGAACTTTTTGGTAACTTGTTGCCAAAGGGGGAGAAGATGTATAGATCATAGGCTTCGAGAGAGGGAGTGTTGCTTTTCTCTCTTGCTTTATTTGGTGGTTTTTCAGTTTGCTTTTGAGTGCTTGAGATACTATGTCATTATTTGTGAGACATTGATGATCATGTGTTTGATCATAAGCTACACTTAATGTTTGCTTAATGCTATTATCTTATCTATCTTATGTGATCATTCACTATTCTTGGTGATGAGTGCATGTATTTCATTCTTATCATTTTAAGCGCTCCACCAAGACGTATGTGACATGGAAGAGTAACCCATGACTCTAACTCCTTGTGCATTTGCAGTCCAAAGCAAGTTTTAAATATGCACAAATTTAGGGGGAGCTCTTACTTATCACATACTTCTCAAAGGACGATATATTTCATGCTAATTATCATTTGTTGAAGCTTTGATCTATATGTTGTCATCAATTACCAAAAAGGGGGAGATTGAAAGTGCAACTATCCCTAGGTGGTTTTGGTAATTCATAACAACATATAGCTCATTGAGCTAATGCTATTCCAAGATGATTATTTCAGGAAAGCTCAATGATTGGCATGGCATGGATGTGAAAGTGGAACCCTCAAAATGCTAAGGACAAAGGATTGGCTCAAGCTCAACAGCTCAAGACTCTTCATTTTATATTTTAGTGATCCAAGATCACATTGAGTCTTTAGGAAAAGCGAATACTATCAAGGAGGGATGAGGTGTTGCTTAATGAGCC
The DNA here is from genome assembly GCF_056163025.1 of Triticum urartu. Classification (NCBI taxonomy): domain Eukaryota; kingdom Viridiplantae; phylum Streptophyta; class Magnoliopsida; order Poales; family Poaceae; genus Triticum; species Triticum urartu. The sequence continues at coordinate 399,904,681 of NC_141874.1, forward strand.
TCTTGCTTCATGTGCTTAGTGATATGCTCCAAAGCCCTCAACTACTTTCCCATATCCACATATGACCTAAACCCTAAGCCAAACTCGGTCCTACCGATTCTTCCTATCCGGCGCCACCGAGTTTCACTTGTCATTAGCCACTGCCAAACCCTAGCAATTCGGTCCTACCGATAGGGATCTCGGTCTCACCGAGATGGGATTGCAAACTCTCTGTTTCCCTTTCGTAACTTTTCGGTCTCACCTAAAGAGCGAATCGGTCCCACCGAGATTGCAATGTAAACTCAGTGTTTCCCCTTTGTAACTTTTCGGTCTCACCGAGTTCCACTCGGTCTCACCGAAAGAGCAAATCGGTCCCACCGAGTTTGCCTGACCAACTCTCTGGTTAGCTAATTACCAAATTCGATCTCACCGAGTTTGTGTAATCGGTCTCACCGAGATTACGTTATGCCCAAACCCTAACCATATTTGTCCTACCGAGTTGCAAGTCAGTCCCACCGAAAATCTCTAACGGTCACTAGGTTTACATTTTCGGTCCGACCGAGTTTGTTGATTCGGTCCCACCAAGATTGGAAAACTGTGTAACGGTTGGATTTTGTGTGGAGGCTATATATACCCCTCCACCTCCTCTTCATTCGAGGAGAGAGCCATCAGAACACACACACCATTCCAACTCATATGTTCTGAGAGAGAACCACCTACTCATGTGTTGAGACCAAGATATTCCATTCCTACCATATGAATCTTGATCTCTAGCCTTCCCAAGTTGCTTTCCACTGAAATCTTCTTTCCACCAAATCCAAATCCTATGAGAGAGAGTTGAGTGTTGGGGAGACTATCATTTGAAGCACAAGAGCAAGGAGTTCATTACCTACACACCATTTGTTACTTCTTGGAGAGTGGTGTCTCCTAGATTGGCTAGGTGTCACTTGGGAGCCTCCGACAAGATTGTGGAGTTGAACCAAGGAGTTTGTAAGGGCAAGGAGATCGCCTACTTCATGAAGATCTACCGCTAGTGAGGCAAGTCCTATGTGGGCGATGGCCATGGTGGGATAGACAAGGTTGCTTCTTCGTGGACCCTTTGTGGGTGGTTGCTTCTTCGTGGACCCTTCGTGGGTGGAGCCCTGTGTGGAATCGCGCAACCGCTACCCTTGGGTGGAGCCCTGTGTGGACTCGCGCAACCGTTACCCTTCATGGGTTAAAGTCTCCATCAACGTGGATGTAGGATAGCACCACCTATCCGAACCACGGGAAAAACATCCGTGTCTCCAATTGCGTTTGAATTCTCCAAACCCTTCCCTTTATATTCTTGCAAGTTGCATGCTTTACTTTCCGCTGCCTATATACTCTTTGCATGCTTGCTTGAATTATGTGATGATTGCTTGACTTGTCCTAAATTAGCTAAAATCTGCCAAGAACTAAAATTGGGAAAAGGTTAGTTTTTATTTGGTCAAGTAGTCTAATCACCCCCCCCCCTCTAGACATACTTTCGATCCTACAAGGACGGTGAGCTAAGAGAGTGAAGTGTCCTGCTCGATGCCCAGGAAGAGGACCTTGCCGCTCGCGAGAAGTCACTTGCCGCCACGCTCTACGGCAAGGATGAAGAAATTGAGAAGCTCATCACGCGGCGGCCCCAGGAACTGGAGCAGAAGCACAATGATGCACCCGACGCTCTGGTCCTGGATCATGCCGGCAAGCTGAAGGAGGCCGTCGATGCTGCCAAAGCCACAGAGGCCGCCAAGAACAAGCTGGCCGGCAAGGTGGAGAAGCTGGAGAAGCACAGGGAGGAGGTTGCGATGCTTAAGAGTGATAGGGACAAGACTGTCCACACCTTGGCGAGCTTGCAGGTTACTATTTCTGATAAGAACAAGCTGCACTCCAAAGCCAACGACTCCATTGCCGATCTGAAGCTGAAGCTAACCACCCTGGAGGAGACCCTTGTGGGAAGCAGGGCTCGTGAAAAGGCCCTGTCCAAGAACCTCCAAGATGAGAAGCTACTGCTCGAAAGTGCTGCCGCTGAGCACAATGACTTCGTGGGTGGCATGGGAATCTGGACCGAGCGCCTTGTCGATGTCTCGGAAAGGCTCACCACGCAGCTATCCACCATGGGCCTGCCGAGCATCAGGTTCTCTCACGATGATACGATAACTGAGAGTGCCAAGGTGACCATGTTCTTCGAGGCCGTCCTTGACGCCTTGAAGATACTCCACGACGGCCGAGCGACCCACCTAGCCAACGAGTCCCGGAAGCTTTGCTGGGGCGCCCTCCTCAAGGTGCTCACCAAGGTGGCGTACAGGAACCCCGACATCGACCTCAGCCAAGATAGCTTGCCGGTAGATGCAGACCACAGGACGCTTGAAGAGCTTGTCGCACCCGTCGTCAGCCTGGTTGACGACGTCAAGAGGGTGGAAGGCCAGCACCGAGACTAGGCGCTCTGCTCCCTCTCGCCGCCATGGATCCGTACCCAAAACAATCCCAGTTAAGTTAGAACGGCAGCAAATATTAATGTAATATAACTTGCTTTCGAATCGAATGCATGCTATCTTCCTTCTATGATTCCTCTTTGTATGGTACGCACCCTACGCGTTACTGGGAAAGGCTTGCCAGCACGTGCACCCTAGCCACGAGCATTTCGAGGACGGATCCTTAGAAGCCTGCTAGTGGTGCCACTGCCGGCAAGGCACCTTGTCGTTCTTAGCGCAACCACTTGAGCGTCCTCGAAACGGAACAAGGGTGCAACCAATCCCAACAAGGTTCCTTCGCATGCAGGTTTTCCTATACAAGAACCGAGACCATTCGAGGAAAATAACCTAATATTAAAAGAAATTTGCTCAAAGTCTCATGACTTCGCTTTCTTTGCTGCAATATTCTTTTTTGCAAGACGCCACCTCGAGCGTCACCTGTTGGCGTCCCCACTTTCTATCCCCCTGGCAAATTTGTATGCTAGGGAACCCTCTGTCCTTTGAGAAAAAGAAAGAAGATAAAATAGGAATATGGAACATTTTGCGGTTCATTACTGCTTGTTGGCCATGTGCATCTCGAGAATGATGTTGTGGCTCTTCCCGCGGTGGCGTCCGGGGGCACCAACATCGCGGCGCTGCTTGTCGCACACGACCTAGGAGGACCACAGCGCGGACACCGGTGAGGGTGCCTTAGAAGTCGCTGCGCCACCCATAGGCAGCACGGCTCCAGACGGACCGACCGTCATGATCCCCCTCTTCTTGGGAGCCATGGTGATCGAGGAAACAACGTGCTAACCACTAGATAGGGTTTGTAGAACTCTTCTCCCCCTACCTGGCGTGCCAAAGATGTCGGTGAGCACGACACCTACGGGACCACGTGGATCCCTTCTACGGTTTGGCAGGGAAGAGGCGTGGTGCAAAAAGCGGATCTAACGGTCAACACGACGGATTTTTACCAAGGTTCGGGCCACTGAGAAGCGTAAAACCCTAGTCCTGCTTGAGTGTATATCTTGCGTTCTTGAGCTTCGGCTTGCCGCTATGCATGCAAGCTGGGCCGAGAGGTTCAAAAGTACGAATCCTCCTTCAGTACGCCGTGGGCCTCCTTTTATATGTCCAAGGGGTTGCCACAATGGCACACAAGAGTTGTAAAGTAGTTGTGCCTATGTTTATCACTAGCGTCTTAGGACAAAATGCATTAAATGCGCTGCTTACGTGCCCCTTAGCTTTATCGGGGACGGGAGCAGAACACATCCTGTCCGTTGCTGCTCTGCTCCGTCTTGACACACCTCCATGCTGGTGAGGCATGCAGTGCCAAGTTGGTTAGCCAGCTACCGCACTGGAGTGGTGGCAGGATCTTCATGAAGATCTGCATGCCACCACGCAGGCGCTTGCTAGGCTGGCAGGCCGGCTACTGCGTTGGATTGGTGACGGGGTGGTGAAGTCTTGCCACTATCCTATCGACGTCCCCAGCAAGGATCTTGCTAGGTACCTCGTCTTCTGGCCTCCACAAAGATCTGCAGGCCTCTACACGCGCGCCCCTGGATCTTGGCATTAACGTTGTCGATGGTGTCAGAGCTCTCAATCACAAGGGTGATGCTCTTGTTAGTGTCGTTGAGGGAGTCCTGGATTAGGGGGTCTCTGGACAGCCGGACTATATCCTTTGGCCGGACTATTGGACTATGCAGATACGAGATTGAAGACTTCGTCCCGTGTCCGGATGGGACTCTACTTGGCGTGGAAGGCAAGCTAGGCAATACGGATATGTATATCTCCTCCTTTGTAACCGACCTTGTGTAACCCTAGCCCCCTCCGGTGTCTATATAAACCGGAGGGTTTTAGTCCGTAGGACAACAGACAATCATACCATAGGCTAGCTTCTAGGGTTTAGCCTCTCCGATCTCGTGGTAGATCAACTCTTGTACTACTCATATTATCAAGAATAATCAAGCAGGACGTAGGGTTTTACCTCCATCAAGAGGGCCCGAACCTGGGTAAAACATTGTGTCCCCTGCCACCTGTTACCATCCGCCTTAGACGCACAGTTCGGGACCCCCTACCCGAGATCTGCCGATTTTGACACCGACATTGGTGCTTTCATTGAGAGTTCCTCTGTGTCGTCGTCGTTAGGCTTGATGGCTCCTTCGATCATCGATAGCGATGCAGTCCAGGGTGAGACTTTTCTCCCCAGACAGATCCTTGTATTCGGCGGCTTCGCACTGCGGGCCAACTCGCATGGCCATCTGGAGCAGATCGAGAATTACGCCCCTGGCCACCAGGTCAGGTTTGGAAGCTTAAACTACACGGCCGATGTCCATGGAGACTTGATCTTCGATGGATTCGAGCCCCTGCCGAGTGCGCCACACGGTCATGATGAGCATGATTTAGCTCTGCCATCAGACAGTGTTCAGGAGACCGCGCTGGTAACCGCTCCGACCCTCAATTCGGAGCCAATAGCGCCATCCATGGACGGGTGGATAGACCCCGCCACGGAGGCCATATTCACAGCGGCGATCAAGCCAAATATCGACCTTACCCTTCACGGGAGCCATGATGCCGAACTACCAGATTCTTCCCCGGCCACGGACCCCGAACCGCCTGCGCCCTTGCCTTTCGAATCTGACTGGGCGCCGATCATGGAGTTCACCTCCGCGGATATCTTTCAGCACTCGCCCTTTGGCGACATACTGAACTCACTAAGGTCTCTCTCCCTCTCAGGAAAGTCCTGGCCGAACTATGTTCGGCAGGATTGGGATGCGGACGATGAGGAAATTCGCCGCCCACCCACGACCCACTTAATAGCCACTGTCACTGATTTGAACGACATGCTCGACTTTGACTCAGAAGACATCGATGGTATGGAAGACGATGCAGAAGACGAACAGGAACCACTGCCCACAGGGCACAGGGCGCCCGCTTCATCATATGACGTATACATGGTGGACGCACCCAAAGAAAACAACGACGAAGAGCGGAAGGACGCAGCGAAGGGTTGTTCCCTCGAGAAGCGGTCAAAGTGGCGGCGTAAGCGCCGCTCCAAATCCCGCCTCGGCAGAAATAACGATCATATAAACCCAGCGATAGAGCAAGGTGAGCCAATGGACGGCAAACACGGCATTGAACCATCGTCCAACCACGGCAACACGGAGAATCAAACTGAACAACCCGACTCTGTCGAGGATAACAGTCCGGATAACATCACACCAGACAGGCACCCAGAGCAACAGAATGCCCATAAAAGGCTTGTTGCCACCGCGAGGAGTCTGAAAAAGCAGAAGCAAAGGTTCATGGCTGCACAAGACACACTCAGAATCAGATGGAGTGAAGTACTAAACACTGAAGCGAAGTACGGCGGTAATCGCCACACCAAGAGCTACCCGAAGCGAAAGTTGCTACCTGAATTTGATGAGGAGGCCTTAGATCCCCCGCAATCAAAAAACAAAATGGCCATCCGGTCGGATACACGACCTCGTGGCCAACATAGAACGGCAAACGATGCCGCACACAAGCCGGTACGCGATCCACGAGAGGACTCGCATCCAAACTACGACGCAACCAGATCCATCTACGGACCACGCAAGCGCGCTCCAGCATGCAATGCAAGACAACAAACATCCCAACACCACGGTACACCCAAATACAGGGGTGCCACACACCCCTATGTTTTACCGATGAGGTGCTGGACCATGAATTTACAGAGGGATTCAAACCCGTAAACATAGAGGCGTACGACGGAACCACAGACCCTGGGGTCTGGATTGAGGACTACATCCTCCATATCCATATGGCTCGAGGAGAAGATCTCCACGCCATCAAGTACTTACCCCTCAAGCTCAAAGGGCCAGCTCGGCACTGGTTTAAAAGCCTCCCCGAAAACTCCATTGGAAGCTGGGAAGAGCTCGAAGATGCCTTTCGGGAAAATTTTCAAGGGACCTATGTCCGACCACCGGATGCGGACGATTTAAGTCATATAACTCAACAACCCGGAGAGTCACCCCGAAAGTGTTGGAACAGGTTCCTCACTAAAAAGAACCAAATAGTCGACTGTCCGGACGCCGAAGCCTTAGCAGCTTTCAAGCACAGCGTTTGAGACGAATGGCTTGCCAGACACCTCGGCCAAGAAAAGTCGAGAACAATGGCAGCATTAAGAAGCCTCATGACCCTCTTTTGCGGGGGCGAGGACAGCTGGTTAGCCCGATGCAGTACCAGCGACCCAAGTACATCCGAAGCCAGGGACGGAAACGGGAAATCACGATGCAGCAAAAACAAGCGCCGGGATAAAGAAGACAGCCCAAAGAGCACAGCGGTAAACGCCGGATTCAAAAGCTCTCGGCCAGGTCAGCAAAAGCTGCCCCCCAAAGGCAACAGAGACGAACTGTCCAGCCTAAACAAGATTCTGGACCAAATATGTCAGATCCATAGCACCCCCGATAAACCTGCAAATCATACCCATAGAGAATGTTGGGTCTTCAAGCAGTCCGGCAAGCTCAACGCCGAACACAAGGGGCAGGATACACCAAGCGAAGACGAGGACGAGCCTCGCAAGCAAAGCACTGGGGAACAGAAGAAGTTCCCACCAGAAGTCAAACCAGTAAACGTATTACATGTGACGAAGGGGAGAAACAAAGCGGCACTCCTAGAGACACATGCCCCAGGGCCTATCACCGCGGAGTCCTGCCACTGGTCGTTCCAACCGGTCACCTTCGACCATCGAGATTACTTGGCAAGTATCCGAAGTGCAGGATGGGATGCCTTGGTATTAGACCCAATAATTGACGGATACCACTTCACACGAGTCTTGATGGACGGTGGCAGCAGTCTAAACCTAATATATCAGGACACAGTCCACAAAATGGGGATAGACCCAACAAAAATTAGCCGCAGCAATACTACCTTTAAAGGAGTAACGCCAGGCCGAGAGGCCCATTGCACGGGTTCCCTGCTACTAGAGGTTGTATTCGGCTTTCCCGATAACTTCCGTAGCGAAAATTTAACGTTCCACATCGCTCCGTTCCAAAGTGGCTAACAAGCACTACTCAGACGCGAAGCTTTCGCTCGCTTTAACGCAATACCACATTACGCTTCCCTCATGCTTAAGATGCCCGGTCCATGTGGCATCATTACAGTAAATGGAAATATTGAGCGCTCCTTGCGCACGGAAGACTGTGCGGCTGCCTTGGCAGCCGCACACTAAACGGCCTCACCAACTAAAGCATCTGACAGGTCATTAAGACCACGGCGCGATTGGACGAGTCTTGTACTGCTATATGTAATTGATACAGGTTTGATGACTATACCCCTATTACAGTACAAGGGGCTCAACGCGCAGGCACAAGTGACAATCAGGCTCAACTTTACTCATATTGTTTATTTAGTATAACTTACCTTTTGCACGGCAACTTTTCAATTAAGTTCCTCTCTTTTTTAGATGACCATCGTGCTACACCCATCCAGAATACGGCACAACGGAGACACAGGCGCAGACGTGCAGTAGGGACCCGTTCCAACGATTCTTTTTAGATTAAGACCCTGCGTAAACCTTTTTTTACTGTCTCTTGTTGATACACATCCCTCGGATTCTCAGTACAATTAAGAAGGATGCTGACGTACTGGCATGTGGCCATATTAGAATATTGCACGTACCTGGACACCAGGGGCTTATTACAAAGGGCACTGTTTAGGCCCGGTTTATACCATAAAGACCAAATACCTTAGGGAGTGTTCGGCGTCGCGAGTTTGGCCTTATATGCATCAGCTCCGAATCATGTCTTTGGTCAAATGTTGGGTTTGCCCGGCTCCTGTGTTTTGCTGCCTTACGTTCCGCTCTAACGGCTAAGGCGGCACCAGGAGAACTACTGCGATTGTGCCCTGGTTCATCCGGACGAGCACCTCAGTAGAGAAAGCCGAAAACTGACTGTCATGATATAGCGTGAGACTGGTCAACCACTCGATGACCTATCGGAATCTTCGGGATTCCTCCGCCTTAACGAAGGGCCATTTCCCGGCAAGGCATGTACGCACCCCGAATTCGAATGAGTGCAGAGCCACCAGGGGCTATATAGTAGCCCCACTGTCAAACTCCTCTGGCTAAGTGAAAGTGTTAAAGCGTTATAGTCCGGTTGCCTAGTTCGCTGCGCTATCACCTCCTTAATGGACCAAGACGTTGGGTCAAGTGTGAACATGCGTCTTCTGCGAACACCCCCGCATTATATGCGTGCGGGCTGAAGCCGACGACTGCAATCTTTCAGGTTATATACATATATACATAAACGGCCGCACAGGAGGCATCATAATACTTTCGGGCAAAAGTATAAATACAACCTTGATAAACTTAATAAAACATTCTTTTTACAATGGGAATACATGTCACGCAAACATAATATTCTTCGAGCATTGGGCCTCTATCGAACGAGCGCCTTCAAGAACTTCTTCAAAATAGTGATCGGCAGCCACTCGGTCTATGGCCGAACCCTGCGCCACAACGGTGGTGGCATCCATCTCCGCCCAGTATGTCTTGACACGGGCAAGGGCCATCAGCGAGCCTTCTATGCACGCCGACCTCTTCATCGCATTAATGTGTGGCACCGCACCAAGGAACTACTGCACCAAACTAAAATAGTTGTTCGGCTTTGGCCTTTCCGGCCACAGATGATCCACAACAGACCTCATGGCGAGTCTGGACAATCTATTCAGCTCGGCCCTTTCAGCAAGTCGATCAGTCAATGGAAGCGGATGCTCTGGAACGTTAAATTGTGACCAGAATAGCTTGTCCACTTCACGATCTGTTTGATCTCGGAAGTATTCGGCTGCATCGACAGCACTCGCCGCCAAGTCCAGATATGCGTCCGCCGAACTCCACAGCCGGTCCAGAGGAGCATACCGAGGATCTCCAAACTTCCTCCGAAGCATAAAGGGTTTCCCAGCCGTGATATCCCCGGCTTAACGCAGCTCCTCCTTTTTCGCTCGCATCGCAGAGCGGGTGTCTTTGGTCTCCATCGTGGCCTTTTCCAGGTCCATCGCCTTTGCCTGATTTTCTTCTTCAAGAAGCTGGCAACGGTCGGCAGTATCTTTTAACTTTACAGCCATCTTGGACATTTTCTCTTTGCTCTTGTAATGTGCGGCCTGTTCGGCCCTTAACTCTTCGGCCGCTTGCAAAGCTGTCGCATTGCTACTCCTTTCTTGCTCCTTGGCTCGGGAAAGCTCCGCCCGAAGGGTCTCCATGGTGGCCGCTCCACCTGCAGTCACAACATATTAAAGATACTGGCATCATGATGCTCTTATTATGTGACGATTACCAGAAAGGCCACTCACCTGTGCCTCGTCAAGCCGCTCGTTGACAAGCACGATGTCGGCATCTGCCGCATCCAGCTGCCGCTTTAGTTCGGCATACCCATCCGTCCGGCTAGCCACCGGAGCCTCCACCACCTGCACATAAAGGCAGTCTATTATTACCTGGGACTATGATCCTCTGTTTGCCACCGTTTTCGACGACAACCAGAGTCTCAGGGGCTACTATCTACACAGGGCACATCTAAAAATGTGCGGTACTTTCAAAAATATACATCATTTCACGTACCTCAAAACCCGTCAGTAGACTCATAAAGGCTTCATGCAGCCCGCTTTCGGCGGACGAAATCCTTTCAATCACCGTACCCATCAATGTGTGGTGCTCTTCTGATTTAGCCGCCTTCTCCAGCAGATCCCTCCGTACATCCGACCGTGCACCAGACGATGTCAGACTCTTTTGATTGCTCTCTTTGAGAGCCGGATACTGAGGACTTCGGGTGGCCATAGGATTACCTTCTGGCCTTGCCGGATCAGGAGAAGCCCTCCGCGATGACACCTCAAGGTCGCCTGCTTCATAAGGTGGTGTGGCAGGGGGAGGCGTTTCGCTCTCCATCATCTCCGAAAGAAGATCCCCCGAAGACGAGCTCAGCTGAGAAGGTCTAAGATCCGAACTGCAAGATAAATACTTCGGTTATTTTCCTCAGAAGTAAGGTAGGATATCTTCACTATTAAATACATTTTGATTACTTACAGCTCGTTAGAGGGCTGATCCACGCGTGGACATTGTGCGGCAAGAACACCCTCCGAGGCAGGACCCTCTTGTGGAGATTTCTTCTCCCGTTTGGAAACCTTGATTTCCGGATCGTCGGAGGTAGTTCTCTTCCTTCCCTGGGGAGAAACAATGTCAGATTCTTCCCCTCGGTTATCCTCCCTCATGGAGGCGCTCATTCCCTCAGTTAGAATAGGTAGCGATGGAGGCCCGCTTTCGCCCTCTTTATTCCCCCCTTCGTCTTCCTTTGAGGGCACCAGACAAGGTGCTGGCTCGAGCATCTTTTCCAGCACCGGATTGTCCAAGCCTTCAGGAAGGGGGGCCGAACACCGGATCATCTTCGCCTTTGTTATCCAGTCCTGCTCAAAGAGCGATTCTTCAGAATGATGTCATGATAAATAAAAGGACGGTGTGTTCGGCCACGGGATTACTTACTTGGGCAGCGGTGCGGTTGCTGCTCAAGCCCACGTCCTCGGTAGTATCCGGACACTCTATTTGGGGTCTGAAGAACGATTTGTACATCTCCTCGTGCGTCATGCCGAGGAAATTCTGAATAGTGCACAGTCCTTCTGGGTTGAATTCCCACATGCAGAGGGGCCGACGTTTGCAAGGCTGGACTCGACGAACCAGCATGACTTGCATTACCATAACCAGACTGAAATCTCCCTCGAAGAGATCTTGGATACGGCTCTGCAGTATGGGCGCGTCCTTGGCTGGACCCCAGCTTATCCCCCTGCTGATCCATGACATCAGTTGTGGTGGAGGGCCCGAGTGAAAGGCGGGGGTAGCTACCCACTTGGCACTTCTGGGAGCTGTGACGTAGAACCACTCCCGTTGCCACAATCCAGACACCTCTAGAAAGAAACCCTCTGGCCATGGAGCGTCAGCAATTTTGCTTATTCGAGCACCTCCGCACGCTGTGTACTGCCCCTCGACCATCTTCGGCTTCACATCAAAGGTCTTGAGCCACAGGCCAAAGTGAGGGGTAATGCGGAGGAAGGCCTCACACACGACAATGAATGACGAGATGTGAAGAAGGGAATCCGGGGCCAGGTCGTGAAAATCCAGCCCGTAATAGAACATGAGACCCCTAACAAAGGGATCCAGAGTGAGGCTTAGTCCTCGGAGGAAGTGGGAGACGAACACAATGCTCTCGTTGGGTTCGGGAGTAGGGACGACCTGCCCTCGGGTGGGCAGCCTATGCGAAATTTCGGTGGTTAGATATCTGGCCTGCCTCTACTTCTTGATGTCCTCCTCTGTGACGGAGGAAGGCATCCACCAGCCTTGAAGGCTGGATCCGGACATGATCGAAGGTCCGAAGCACCTGACCTGGGCTTTGGGTGTTAGAACTCGAGGCGGTGGAAGGATACAATTGAGCACGGGAGGGAAAAAGTAAAAGCCTTGTCCCTTCATAAAGAGGGTGAATATCAGGCATCCTCCTCGTGGCCGTTTGGGACTTCCCTAAAATCTAGGAGTCCTAGGCACGGTTGGGTTACCCATGTCCGTATTGATGAGAGTCCCGTAATAAGGGGAACACGATCTCTGCTTTGACAAGACGTGTTAAGAAACCACCTCGCATTATGTGCGGGGCTGGTTAAAGAAAAACGGTTCAAATAATTACCGGGCCATGGCGTGATGTCATGCTACCAAAACATGTCAGCAGATTAGATTTGTGGATATATTATTCTCTCTATGGTGGTATGTGGAACTTATTTTGCAGGGTCGTACACTATCCTTGTATTCAAACTCTTCCGTGGTGTATTCGGAGGAGGTACCCGCCTTGCAATGCCGAAGACAACACTTCGTGTCGGACTCATCGTCATTGAAGCCTGGTTCAGGGGATACTGAGGGAGTCCTGGATTAGGGGGTCCCCGGACAGCCGGACTATATCCTTTGGCCGGACTGTTGCACTATGAAGATACGAGATTGAAGACTTCGTCCCGTGTCTGGATGGGACTCTACTTGGCGTGGAAGGCAAGCTAGGCAATACGGATATGTATATCTCTTCCTTTGTAACCGACCTTGTGTAACCCTAGCCCCCTCCGGTGTCTATATAAACCGGAGGGTTTTAGTCCGTAGGACAACAGACAATCATACCATAGGCTAGCTTCTAGGGTTTAGCCTCTCCGGTCTCGTGGTAGATCAACTCTTGTACTACTCATATTATCAAGAATAATCAAGCAGGACGTAGGGTTTTACCTCCATCAAGAGGGCCCGAACTTGGGTAAAACATCGTGTCCCCTACCTCCTGTTACCATCCGCCTTAGACGCACAGTTCGGGACCCCCTACCCGAGATCCGTGTAAGTGCATCTAGTGCCACCCCTAGTTGGTTTTGGAGTATTGACGACAAACCTAGTTGAGGGACTAATGTGTTTGTGAGAATTGTAGGATAACACAGGTAGAAGTCCCTCATTGATTCGGTTTTTGTACCAGAGATGACCCCTAAAAATGGATGAAGAGATTGATGTCAAAGGTGGTATGTGAAGATATTCACATTGAAGACGATGACACGAGAAGACGTCGCATGAAGCATATGGAGCTCGAAGACTTAGATCTTTCGTAGTTCTTTTTCTTCTTTGTTGTGTCATAGGAACCACTATACTGTTAAGTGGGGTCCAAGAGAACCAGTCAGAATGACTGAAGTGATGCTTAACCAAAACCTATGTCTTCAAGTGAAGACTATGAGAGCAAATCTTGTCCAGAGTCGGACAAGTCAGCTTTGCTTGTAGCCCAAGTAAAGTTGCCGTGTGAGTTTGAAATCTGACCGTTGGAACACGTGTCAGTTCTTGAGTGACCTAGGGTCATTTCAGACAAATCAGGTCGGGTTGCCTAGTGGCTATAAATAGCCCACCCCCTACAACCATAAACGGTTGGCTGCTCAGAGTTAGAGTACGGCTTTTGTCGTTTGAGAGCAACCCACCTCGAATCCTTTGAGAGAGAATTCCTTGCGAGGATAAAGCCCTAACCACCTAGAGCCAAAGAGTGTTAGGCATCACTTAAGTCTTCCTGTCTGTGTGATCTGAAGACTTATTACACTTGAGGACTGTGAATCCTCCAGCCGGTTAGGCGTCGCGTTCTGAGCATCCAAGAGCCATTGTGGATCGCCGGTGAATGAAGTCTGTGAAGGTTTGGGAGTCTACCTTGAAGACTTACCAGAGTGATTGGGCGAGGTCTGTGTGACCTTAGCTCAAGGGGAATACGGTGAGGACTGGGTGTCCTAAGCTGCGTGTTCTGGACTGGGTGTCCGGGATTGTGTGTCCTCAGGTTTAAATACCTTGCCGCCCTAACCAGACGTACAGTTGTCATAGCAACTGGAACTGGTCCAACAAATCATTGTCTTCAACAAGTCACTGGTTTCATCCTTCCCTTCCCTTTACTTACTATTGGTCCTTGTGAAGTCATTGTATGAGTGCACTATCTCTTGTCTTCACTGAGTGACTGTTTGTTCTGATTGGCTTCATAATATCTTCCTACCTGATCCTTACTACCTAGCTGCTATTAGTCATTGTGCTTTCACTTCATTGAATACTTGACTATGGTTTGCCTAGTGTAGTCTACCTTCCGCTGCATAGTAATAGGTTTATTTCTATTGTTTGTCTTCGAAACTTCCACGTTTTGAAGACTCATAAAAATCGCCTATTTACCCCCCTCTAGTCGATATAACGCACTTTCAATTGGTATCAGAGCAAGGTACTCCCTTGTTCTGTGTGATTCGGTTTAACCACCTGGATTTTTAGCTATGTCGACTGCAGGGATAATCAAAGTCTCCGCTGCGTGCCCCGTCTTCGATGGAACTGAATATCTCTACTGGAAGAATAAGATGTGCATGCATCTTGAAGCCATTGATGTCGACCTATGGTATGTCGTCAAGAACGGCGTTCCCAAGGCTGGAGAAGGTGTCACTGCTGCTGACGTCAAGAAGTTCGTTCAACTGGACTCTACTGCCAAGAATATCATCTGTGGTCATCTGACCAAAGGATAGTATGGCCGCGTGAGTGCTTTGGAAACATCTAAGCTAGTCTGGGACTGGCTCTCCAAGGTCAACGAAGGCGTCTTAACCCAGAGAGATCAGAGAATCAGTGTCCTTCGCAACCTCTTCAACCGCTTCAAGAGAAATGACAATGAGAATGTCCAGCTCACATTTGATCGATTCACTGACATCACAAATGAGCTTCAAGCCCTCGGCGCTACTGAGATCACCAAGCATGAAGTCGTCAAGACACTCCTGAGATCACTTGACAGTTCGTTTGACACCCTAGCCCTGATGATTCAAGAATGTCCTGATTTCAAGACACTCGATCCGTCTGACATACTTGAGAGGCTCGACACACATGAGTTTCAGCTTTCTAAGAAAAGAGATATCTATGGTCCCAACTATGGGCGAACTCGTGCCTTGAAGGCAAAAGCTGTCTCCACATCTGAAGAAGAATCCGACAGCAGTACTGATGATCTTGAAGACATTGGAAAGGAGCTTGCTATGCTTGTGAAGAATTTCCAAAAATTCACCAAGAAGAAAGGCTTCAGAAAGTCTTCATGATCAAGCTCAAGTAATGATGAAGCTTCTGCTTATGACTACAAGAAAAGATCATGCCACACGTGCAAGAAACCTGGCCACTACATCTCTGAGTGTCCGCAGTGGGACAATGAGAACAAGAAGAAGAAGAAGAGCAAGGAGTATGACTCTGACGACAAGAAGAAGAAGAAATACTCAAAGTCTTCTTCCAAGTCTTCCTCCAAGTCTTCATCACACAAGAAAAGCTCATCTGGCAAGGCCCGTGCGTTTGTTGGCAAGGAAATGGATTCAGAGGAGGAGTCTGCTTCTGAGGGGGCGGAGGTGGAGTCTGAGGAGGAGTCCGATTCTGGCGTTGCGAATCTGGCTACAGCATACGTTGACAAGTCCATCTTCAACACTGAAGACAACGACTTCATCACCGACACCGATGCAAATGACAAGGACTAGTCTGCTCCTACCTACTGCTTCATGGCACGTGGTGCCAAGGTAAACGCACGCACTACTCACTATCAAACATCTAGTGAAGATGACTCTGATTGTGATTCCAAACCCAGCTACAAAACACTTGCTAAAATTGCAACTGAACAACAGAAAGCTATGGAACATATTCAAAAACTGTTAGACAAAAGCGATGATCTGCTAGACGCTGAAATGACTCGATCTCAGTCCTTAATTGAAGACATAAAAAATCTTCATGTTAAGTATGAGGAACTTGAAAGTCGTCATGAAACGCTCTCAACAACTCATGAAAGGCTTTCCTATGATTATCTTCAAAGGAAGCAAGATCTTGAGAAATTGAGAGCGGCTCATGAGGATCTTCAAAAGGAAAACGAGTCACTTCGCGCCAAACAGATCAGTTCCGCTCAGGAAGGATTTGAACCACCATGTCTTAAATGCATTGAGCGTGATAATGCTACTTCTGTTGCTGAATGTTCTACTGTTGCTACTGTTGCAATATCTTCAACTGTTGATGTGGGAACTAACCCCTCTGCTGAGGATACCACGTCAGTTATTGCTGATGAGAATGCTAGGTTGAAGACACTGCTTGAAACAGGGATGTACAAAAGTCTCAAAGGGCATCAGACACTATGTGATGTCCTCAAAAAGCAGATCCTGAACCGAAACCCTAGGAAAGAGGGTGTTGGGTTCAAAAGGAAAATGAATGCTGATGGCTCTTACTGGAAACCTGAGCAGTACCCCAAAACCACATGGGTTGCTGCAAAGGAACCTTTAGCAGATCCATCCACTCTATCTGGCTTCACTTGTGCTAACCCCATTGTCATTGATGAATCCTTTGATGCAAACTATAAACTGTTTAAGAATCAAAATGGTGAAGTGTTTTCCAGGTATATTGGTACTAACTGCAGGAATAGACCGCTTATGAAGAAGATCTGGGTGCCGAAAAAGTGTTTGGAGAATCTTCCTGTGAATGTCATGATGACATCACAGGTGAAGAAGACAAACTCCAGATCACAGGATTCATATGGTCCAAAGGCATCATGCAGATAGAGGACTCACCTGAGTCGCACTAACGCAAATGTTTTGCAGGGAAGCCATACTCAGGCCTATGAATATGAGCGCGGTTCATCAAACCGCCATGTTCATAAGACCAAGAACTATTCTGCTTATTCTTATGAGTACTATTGTCCTCCTGCAAGACTTTTTGCTAGGGCTCCAAAGCCAAAGTTCTCAGATGCTGCACTTAGACTTATTGCTTCTAAGCCACCCTTGAAGATGTGGGTGGTTAAGAAAGCTTAACTCTCTTTTGCAGGGAAGGGTCTCCAGCAGAAAAACAAAATCGTCTGACGCTATTGCTGGGGACCTTAAACATCTTGTAGGGCGCAAGATCAAATGCCCGAATGGTCTTATTATGTACTTCGTTCCTGAATCGCTTGCTACTCTCCCTATCAGTCCAAATCTCGATCTAAGCTTTCATAACCCACTGGTTCGTCAAATGTTTTTTCTTCACAATTCTCTTCGTGAAGCCTATCCCCCTAACTGCACTGTAGGGTACGACACCAGCAGCTTCAGAATGGATTATTGATAGTGGGTGTACCAATCACATGACTGGCAAGAGAGACCTTCTTATGGACTCAACCTTACGTCCATCCGACAAGAGTCACATCACATTTGCTGACACTGGTAAAAGTAAGGTATTGGGTCTAGGTCGAGTTGCAATCTCAAACGATCAACACATGGATAAAGTCATGCTTGTTGAATCCCTTGGCTTCAACTTAATGTCTGTCTCAATGCTTTGCGATTTAAACATGATTGTGATCTTTGGAAAATATCGTTGTCTTGTTCTAATGGAATCTGACAAGTCTCTAGTGTTTGAAGGGTATAGGAAGGATGATTTGTACCTGGTAGATTTCTCAGCAGGACCATAGCTTGCCGTATGTCTTTTGGCAAAAGCTTCAGAATGCTGGCTCTGGCATCGGAGGCTAGGGCATGCTGGCATGAGGAACCTCCACACCCTTGCAAAGAAGAAGAATGTCATAGGCATCGAGGGCGGCAAGTTCAAGAAAGATCATTTATGCGGTGCCTGTGAAGCAGGAAAGATGACGAGGGCCAAACATCCCTCGAAGACAATCATGACAACAACTCGACCCTTAGAACTGCTCCACATGGATATTTTCGGTCCCACTCATTACTCAACTCTTACTACTACTGCTTGTCTCTATGGCTTTGTCATTGTTGATGATTATTCTAGATATACTTGGGTGCATATAATCTCTACAAGACTGAAGTGCAGGATGTCTTCAGACGCTTCACCAATCGAGCAATGAACAACTATGGCGCCAAGATAAAGCACATCAGAAGTGACAATGGCACTGAATTCAAGAACACTGGCTTTGATACATATCTTGACACTTTGGGCATCACACATGAATTCTCAGCTCCGTACACGCCACAGCAGAATGGCGTCGTCGAACGCAAGAACAAAACACTGATTGAGATGGCCCGAACGATGCTTGATGAATACAAGAATCCAAGAAAATTCTGGCCTGAAGCCATTGATACTTCATGCCATACAATCAACCGTGTTTATCTTCACAAGCTTCTGAACAAGACATCTTATGAGCTTCTCACTGGCAAGAAGCCAAACGTCAGTTACTTCAGAGTATTTGGCGCCAGGTGCTGGATCAAGGATCCACATCACACTTCAAAATTTGCACCAAAAGCACATGAGGGTTTTATGCTTGGATATGGAAAGGATTCGCACTCCTACAGAGTCTTCAATCTCTTTCATTATAAAGTGGTTGAAACAGTGGATGTGCGGTTCGATGAGACTAACGGTTCACAAAGAGAGCACATGCCAAATGTGCTAGATGAAGTTCCATCCAGTGAATCAATCAAACTTATGGGAACTGGAGAAATCATACCCTCTGAAGCTCAACCTGAAGAGGAACTTATCATCTCCACACCTGATCAACCTGAAGACAATGCTCAGCCTGAAGACAATCCCTCGAACAATGACAATGATCAGCAAGAGAAAAATCTTCGCCCTGTACATCCTCGTGTTGCCAATGAAGTGCAGATTGAGAGAATAATTGATAGCATAAATGCACCCGGTCCGCTCACTCGTTCAAGGGCAACACAGCTAGCAAATTTCTGTGGGCACTTCGCATTCGTCTCAATAACAGAACCCAAGAAAGTTGAAGAAGCCTTCATGGAACCTGAATGGATTCAAGCTATGCAAGAAGAGCTTCAACAGTTTGAGCTGAATAATGTATGGGAACTGGTTAAGCGTCCTGATCCTCGGAAGCACAATATAATAGGCACCAAATGGATATATCGCAACAAGCAAGATGAGCATGGTCAAGTTGTCAGAAACAAAGCTCGCCTCGTTGCTCAAGGATATACTCAAGTTGAAAGGATTGACTTCGATGAAACATTTGCTCCTGTGGCTCGACTTGAAGCCATACGCATACTGCTGGCCTATGCAAATCATCATAACATACTTCTATATCAAATGGATGTGAAGAGCGCTTTTCTCAATGGCAAGATTGAAGAAGAAGTGTATGTTGCACAACCGCCTGGCTTTGAAGATCCAAAACATCCTGACATGGTATACAAGCTCAACAAGGCACTGTATGGCCTGAAACAAGCACCTCGGGCTTGGTATGACACGCTCAAATACTTCCTGAAGAGCAAAGGCTTCACACTTGGTTCCCTCGACCCCACGCTCTTCACGAAGACATATGATGGTGAACTGTTTGTGTGCCAAATATATGTGGATGACATTATCTTCGGCTGCACCAATCAGAAATACAGTGAAGAATTTGGATATATGATGCAAGAGCAATACCAGATGTCCATGATGGGAGAGCTGAAGTTCTTCTTTGGTCTTCAAATACGACAGCAACGCAACGGCATCTTTATATCTCAAGAGAAGTATCTCAAAGATTGCCTGAAGAAGTTCGGTATGCAAGACTGCAAAGGCTTCACGACGCCAATGCCAGCCAAACATCATCTGGGTCCCGACGACAATGGTAAAGAGTTTGATCAAAAGGTATACCGCTCCATGATTGGTTCTTTACTTTATTTATGTGCATCTAGGCTAGATATTATGCTTAGTGTTTGCACGTGTGCTCGGTTCCAAGAGGCACCAAAGGAATCGCATCACTTAGCTGTGAAGCGAATTCTTTGATATTTGGCTTACAATCCAACTCTAGGATTATGGTATCCAAAGGGCTCAGAGTTTGATCTGATTGGATTCTCGGATGCTGATTATGATGGTGACAAGGTGGATCGCAAGTCTACATCAGGCACATGTCATTTTCTGGGATGATCACTTGTATGTTGGTCTTCAAAGAAGCAGAACTGTGTATCTCTCTCCACTGCTGAATCTGAATACATTGCTGCTGGATCTTGCTGCGCTCAGCTTCTGTGGATGAAGCAAACACTCAAAGACTATGGCATTCATCTGAAGCAAGTGCCACTCTACTACGACAATGAAAGCGCCATCAAGATTGCCAACAACCCAGTTCAGCACTCGAAGACAAAGCACATTGAGATTCGTCATCACTTTCTCAGAGATCATGTTGTGAAGGAAGATATTGATATCATACACGTCAGCACTGAAGAGCAATTGGCAGATATCTTCACCAAGCCCTTGGATGAGAAGAGATTTTGCAAGTTACGGTGTGAGCTAAATATCTTGGAATCCTCAAATGTCCTGTGATCAGGCACACATCCTAACACTTATGCATAATGATGACTTAGATGTGCAACACACGAAGTAAAGTATATATTCAATCAATGAAGACATGCATTCTAAGTGTGAATACATTAATGAGGAATTTGACTTCAGAGCGCCACAATAATTGTGTGCCGTGTCTGGGTCTAATACTTCCTATACGGTGGGTCACGCCACCACCAAATGTTCTGTTTGAAGTGTTTCACTCATGGCGTTACATTTGCTATGTCTTCACATTTGGTTTGGCTTCAATCTTAACATGTCTTCATGATTATCTTCACTGCGATGATTATAAATGCATACTAGTGTTCTGTCCTCTACATCATTCACTTATAGCTATGTCTTCTTGTTGAATCTTTTGAACTAAGTGAATGTGATCAGACCCTAACCTCTCTATGCTTTCTATGTCAAACTCTATCTCTCCAAGTCATATGCATTCTTTTGAAACTGTCAAATGTCTTCTCTGCGTCCTTGTCAGCAGAAGATACAGAGACAAACATTAAGTCCGCTTTCAATGCTAATTCCTTCACCTGAAACCCGAAGAAGTGGGAACGACCCCCCGACAATCCAGGCGTGCGTGGGACGTGGAACAACCTCCGACATGCTGCATGATGGCCACGTGTTCCACAGATGTGAATCGCCAGGGGCACCTGTGTAATAACACTCAGCCTCCCCTGTCCCTATAAATACACGCCACACCATAGTCATTATCTCTTCTTCCACTCTCGCACGAACCCTAGTGCCACCGCTAGCCCTCGACGACGCCGGCGACGAAGCGCTTAGCTGTCGCAACCTCTCTGACGCCGTCTTCACGCCGACCGCGGACATCGTCTTCTCCGCTGTCGCCGTAGGTGTCCTCCGTCGCCAAGTTAGGGCACGGACGATCGGACTGCTCGGCCTCCTCTTCCACTCCATCTAGCAGTTCTACGTGTGGTAAATAAAACTTCCTTTTTACGGCCCCTTTGATCCTATAGATTCGTCACTTTCTACCACAAGTGGTTTTTGTTCACACATGTTGGATCCACTTCTTACTGCATCTCATAATATGCCTAGTATATTCACTTATGCTTCACACAGTAGTTAGATTCCTCACTTGTACTGATCCGTGGATTCGTACAAATCTGGAACCAACTCCTTATCTATGAGTGAATGTCTTTCGCACGATGAGGTCAATGTCTTCTAAACTGATTTATCTTCAAAATCTTCTGAGAATGCATATGACCTCTTCCCCTTCCCTCGCACCTTAATGCTGTCACAGGTACATGTCCGTCGAAGAATCCCTTAGTTCTCATAGTCTGCATTCATTTGCAGAATTCTTACAGTATCACATAAATTCTCCCGAAGCCATTTCCTATTTGTCCAGCAAGCGAAAGCCTTTCAAGCCTTTGAACGTATTGAAGCCATTCAGTTTAAAGTTCATGGCTTCAGAGAAATCAGCAAGGAAGGGTGGCAGAAAGCGTCAAGGAGAAACATCAAGAGATCTGCCCGATGATCTCTCAGAGCTGTACAAGACAGATCCTGAAGAGGATTACAATCAGCGCAAGACACGAATCCAATGGATTCGACGATATTGGGCAAAACAGTGGTTCAAGTACAGGTTTGTGACAAAGGAATATGCTGAGAAGAATGCCATCAAGCGACCATGGGGAGACATTCTCTACAAAAATCTTCAACCCAGGTCCAGAGATGAAGCCATTGCACAAGGCTTCTATCCCTGCATGGTTCGTGGACCACAGCCTGTGGATGCTGACCCATCGTCACTGCTCTGGTGTCGTGACGACAATCTGTTCAAGAGCAACTTCCAGTTTTCCCAGAACTCAGCGAAGCAGAACAAGAAGTCTTTGGGATTAGACTTCAACCCTGGTCCCTCTGTTTCCCCGTGCCGATGGGACCCGCGAAGCTGAACCCAATCTTGTTGGGCCCTTCTACAACTTAGAGGGTCTCATCACTCATATCGTGGTTCAAGGGACAGCTGTGCATGAGCCTGCAGATGACGCTGAATCAGATGAAGTGCCTGCAGCGCCGGAGCCAAAGAAGCAGCCTAAAGCTTCAAAGCCTGCCTCTGCACCAAAAATCTCACGGGCGAAGCCACTGGCTACTGCACCTCCTGAAGACAGTGTGTAGTTTGAAGATTTGCCACGCATCTCCAAGCCCCAGAAAGTCAAGATGCCTCTGCCACACACCGGACAAGAACTGACAGCTGCTGCTATTCTGCGCAACGATGCCACCGATCTGTCCAGTGATGAAGATCTTGCAGATGACGCTCTTGAGCAACTCATCAAGAGCAAGGACGAAGCAGAAATATTCAATGATCTGCCTCTCTTTGACGTGGCAATCATACACAACTTCATTGATGAGTGGTTTGACTCGCCCAACCTCAGCTTCGAAGATCTGCAACTTCCCATTGGCCATAGTGTCGCCTTCCATGGCGCCATTGCTTCAGAGTTAGCTATCGCCCAGCACATTGTTGAACTGAAGCAGAAGATTGACTTTGAGAAAGCTCAGTTCAAGAAGCATATGGCCAAGCTCAGCGTGCAAGAGGTGAAGAACTTCAAGATTATGCTGCACGAGCTCAAAGAAGCCTTTCTCAAGAAATGTGCAGAAGCTCAGGGTTCTCGTGAGTGCATGAAGAGCCTGGCTGACAAGTGTGTGCAAGGCTACAACGAGGCTGAGAAGCGCAAGGCCCTTGGGCGTCCAGGCATCGACCCCAGGATGGCTGCAAAGCAGAAGAAGAAGAAGAAGAAGAAGAAGAAGAAGAAGCCCGCTATGGCCGAACCCACACCAAGGCAGGAAGCAGATCCCATTGTCTTCCCAACTAGCATGACTGGCTCGAAGCCAAAGGCCAGGTCAACCGCTTCAGAACTGAAGAAGACGAGGACTGCTGAGGCTGAAGCCAGAAGGAGGAAACATTCTGAAGCCTCTGATGCTGCTCCCTCCAAGAAGAAGAGGAAGACCAAGAAGGAACGGGCTGCTCTCACAGAGCCCTTAATTGTTGAACCCATCTCCATGGTTCGCCCTGACGCTGAACACCAAGAGCGCAAGCTGACTGTCCATGAGCCTGCTTCCATAGGGGCTCATGACGCTGAAGACTTTCCAGCAGCTGATCCCACCGCTGCTGAAGACATTGGTCACCATGACCATGTTGAAGATGATGCAGTTCTTCCTTAGATCGAGCATCAACAGGTATCATCACCTGTGCTTACGCACAGCGAACTCATCAGCATTGGTCGTCCTCTGAAGCCAATTGCTCAGGATGCATCATGGGCTGATCACCCACAATCGCAAGAGGAAGATGACTTTGAGGCCCAGCCAACTCCAACTCCACAGGTGTCGCCAGCGTTACGCAGGCTTCGCAAAGGACCAAGGCCTCTAGTATCCGAGTCTGAAGCTAAAGCTGCTAAAGACATTCCGGCTGCATCAGCCGATGAAGAAGAAACCCCAATAGTTGCTACACCCCCGTCTCACCAAGAAGATGTTCTCGAGGAGAACGTGACTGTGACCGACCCTCCAGCTCATCAAGTGGAGGTTGAAAATCTTGAGGCTGCCACCACCAACACCAATGAAGCAACTGACGCTGTCATGGCTGAAGCAAATGTGGAGCCTCCACCAACCCAAGCACCAGAAGTCAGTGAAGCAAATGCTACTGCTCCTGTTCCTGCGCCTGCTGCTGGTCCTCAGTTTGACTATCATGTTGAGCATAGGCCTCAGGTACAGAAGCCAATTCCAAGGTTGCCCAGGTTTCCAGGTCCTGCATCAGCACCTGGATCCTTCAATATCAACAGCTTCAAAGCAGACAATACTTTCTTCAATAGCTCCAAGAACCCCTACTCAAGGGAAAGAATATCTTCCGATCGGTTCTGGAGCTATCCGCAGTGAAGCTATTACTCCTGCATTCTATACAACCAAGGTCGCATCTTCCCACATAAGCGCCTTGACACCGAAGCAATAGCGGGTCTGCCCTGTCTGGACGAAGCTCTAGATTGCTTCAAAGAGGTTGGCTTGTTGTCGTTTGTCACCGACCAAGAGCACTGGAATGAAGAGCTGCTGCTCCAATTCTATGCCACACTTCACATCCGTGGGTACAACAGAGATCCGAAGACTTGGGTCCTGGAGTGGATGACAGGAAATGTTCATCACGAAGCCAAATCCTTTGATATCATTGAGCTCACTGGTCTGCCCACTCCTGGCGATCTCTACGAACCTGGCTGTTAGCTTCACAGTGAAGCTATGGAGAGCATCTTTCAGAAGCCTGAACCAAACATGAGTCAGATGCTCAGTATGATGAAGCCCTTGCCACAAGATGCTGCATATCCTAAGTTCTTTGTTGAAGACCTTGAGTATCTGCCAAGGAGCATCTATCACATCATAAGGCGAACTCTCTGGCCCATCAAAGGACATTCCCCACATGCCAAGCTCGAAGGTGCAATGAAGACTTTGGTCTTCTCTATTCTTCATGGCAAATGCTTCAATGCACAGGACTTCTTCATTCGCCAACTTGCTGCATCAGGCTCCGATCTTTTTGGCTTGAAGTTCTACGCTCCATGGATAATGCGGCTGATTACACTCCACTCCGCTATCACATATCAGCCATCTGCTCGCAATCATCGGATCTTTCTGCCTGATGTGGATATGTCCGTTGAAGCCATTTATCCTGAGCCTGCCAAGGAACCACTTAGTCTTCAGAATGCGGAGCATCAAAGTTTCTCTCAGAACATTGAAGGAGTTGAAGCAGTCACTCGTGTTTATCCTTTGGCTGGAACTACACGTGCACCACATCCTGCCCTGACTAAAGCCACCGAAAGCACAATTGCCCAATGACCCAAGAAGCGCACTCGTGTTCTCAATGACCAAGAGCTTATGGTGGCTCTTCATCAGAAACAGGATAGGCATCATGACCGGCTGAAGCGCCAGATGCAAAGCCTCTTGGTGGATGTCAACCGCATTCTCAATCTTGCCACCAAGAATGTCTTTGTTGCCCATGAAACCTCTCGACGCACATGGAAAGGGCTGACGCTTATGTGCTCTGAAGATGATCTTCAAGAGGATGGCTTCTCTGAACGCTTCAAGTTTGACTCCACACCTCCTCGAAGGGCAGTGCTGCGACGAACTCCATCTCTTGAAGACTCTGAGTTCTCTTCCTCTGCGGCAACTGTGAATGTCAGAGTGATCGAGGACGAAGACGATGCTACTTCACCGCCCCCTCCTTCAGCACGCTTCAACACTGCTCCAAGTTCTTCTGCACCGCCGAACACCACCGACGACCCTGCTGCTTCACCTACTCATCTTGGGAACGAGTAGATGCTCTATGTCTTCAAACCTTTTTGGTCCTTACTGACAAAAGGGGGAGAAGCATATGAGTTTGATAGTCTTCAAGCGGGTCCCTATGGGCGGTTGCTTTATATTTTGCCTAGTGTTTACAACTCTCGTTTTGATACATTTGGTTCTTTTGAGTCGTAACACTTAAACTCGATGGTCGTCTGCTACTTATTTGCTACTTTGTGATGCGATGATAAATTCCGCATGTGCGACGATAAATTCCGCACTTAGATCATTTTGCAGACGTCCATTTTCCATTATGCATGTCATTATATTCACATACCATCACATGCATAATGAATTGTCATCATAAGTTGAAGAGGATCTCCACAAGTACAACCTGCCATGTGCATTTGCATTCCAAAAGCAAATTACTTATATGCACATCTTCAGGGGGAGCCCTTGCAGCTTATGAAGACAATTCCTTATCCTTTTACAATTTCACATATTATATTCCCCGTTGAAAACTTCAACTAGTTTGTCATCAATCACCAAAAAGGGGGAGATTGTAAGTGCATCTAGTGCCACCCCTAGTTGGTTTTGGAGTATTAATGACAAACCTAGTTGAGGGACTAATGTGTTTGTGAGAATTGTAGGATAAAACAGGTAGAAGTCCCTCATTGATTCGGTTTTCCTACCAGAGATGACCCCTAAAAATGTATGAAGACATTGATGTCAAAGGTGGTATGTGAAGATATTCACATTGAAGACTATGACACGAGAAGACGTCGCATGAAGCATATGGAGCTCGAAGACTTAGATCTTTCGTAGTTCTTTTTCTTCTTTGTTGTGTCATAGGAACCACCATACTGTTAAGTGGGGTCCAAGAGAACCAGTCAGAATGACTGAAGTGATGCTTAACCAAAACCTATGTCTTCGAGTGAAGACTATGAGAGCAAATCTTGTCCAGAGTCGGACAAGTCAGCTTTGCTTGTAGCCCAAGTAAAGTTGCTGTGTGAGTTTGAAATCTGACCGTTGGAACACATGTCAGTTCCTGAGTGACCTAGGGTCATTTCCGACAAATCAGGTCGGGTTGCCTAGTGGCTATAAATAGCCCACCTCCTACAACCATAAACGGTTGGCTGCTCAGAGTTAGAGTACGGCTTTTGTCGTTTGAGAGCAACCCACCTCGAATCCTTTGAGAGAGAATTCCTTGCGAGGATAAAGCCCTAACCACCTAGAGCCAAAGAGTGTTTGGCATCACTTAAGTCTTCCTGTCTGTGTGATCTGAAGACTTATTACACTTGAGGACTGTGAATCCTCCAGCCGGTTAGGCGTCGCGTTCTGAGCATCCAAGAGCCATTGTGGATCGCTGGTGAATGAAGTCTGTGAAGGTTTGGGAGTCTACCTTGAAGACTTACCAGAGTGATTGGGCGAGGTCTGTGTGACCTTAGCTCAAGGGGAACACGGTGAGGACTGGGTGTCCTAAGCTGCGTGTTCTGGACTGGGTGTCCGGGATTGTGTGTCCTCAGGTTTAAATACCTTGCCGCCCTAACCAGACGTACAGTTGTCATAGCAACTGGAACTGGTCCAACAAATCATTATCTTCAACAAGTCACTGGTTTCATCCTTCCCTTCCCTTTACTTACTATTGGTCCTTGTGAAGTCATTGTATGAGTGCACTATCTCTTGTCTTCACTGAGTGACTGTTTGTTCTGATTGGCTTCATAATATATTCCTACCTGATCCTTACTACCTAGCTGCTATTAGTCATTGTGCTTTCACTTCATTGAATACTTGACTATGGTTTGCCTAGTGTAGTCTACCTTCCGCTGCATAGTAATAGGTTTATTTCTATTGTTTGTCTTCGAAACTTCCACGTTTTGAATACTCATAAAAATCGCCTATTCACCCCCCTCTAGTCGATATAACGCACTTTCAATCCGCCGGTTTTGACACCGACAGTCGTGCAAGCCATCCCGGTAAGGATCTTGCCGGGGTGGCGCAAGCTATCCGGCGCAAGCTATCCCGGCAAGGATCTTGTCGGGGGTGGCACAAGCTGTCCCGGCAAGATCCGCAAGCTGTCCCGGCAAAGATCTTGCTGGGGGTGGCGCAAGCTATCCCGACAAGGATCTTGCCGGGGGTCCAGCTCGTCCTCTGTTCTCTGGATTGGCCACTTCCCTTTGCCTTGTATCTCGTTTTTATCCTCGATCGCGTTCTTTATGCCTCGCCGCATGTGGGGCTACAACTGCCGGTGCACAAGTATGGGGTGCTAAAGGTCCCAAACTTTAGTACACCGACACCTTCATATTCTTCATAGTGATAATTTGATAAAAATCCCAATTGACTCAACAAATATAGCTATGCTCCCTGGCAACGACGCCAGAAAAAGGTCTTGATAACCCACAAGTATAGGGGATCGCAATAGTTTTCGAGGGTAGAGTATTCAACCCAAATTTATTGATTCGACACAAGGGGAGCCAAAGAATATTTGCAAGTATTAGCAGCTGAGTTGTCAATTCAACAACACCTGGATATTAATTATCTGCGGCAAAGTGATCAGTAGCAAAGCAATATGATAGTTTTGATAGTAGTAGCAACAACAGTAGTAACAGTAACAGTGGTAGCAATAATTTTGTAGCAAGTGCGAAAGTAGCAACAATAATAGTAACTTAGCAAGAACTATATGAGAGAAATGCATAGGCATTGGATCGGTGAACTTGTTGGCTGATATTCATCATATAATAGTCATAACCTAGGGCGATACAACACTATCTCCAGTTCATAAATATAATGTAGGCATGTATTCCGTAAATAGTCATATGTGCTTATGGAAAGAACTTGCATGACATATTTTGTCCTACCCTCCCGTGGCAGCGGGGTCCTATTGGAAACTAAGGGATATTAAGGCCTCCTCTTAATAGAGAACCGGAACAAAGCATTAACACATAGTGAATACATGAACTCCTCAAACTATGGTCATCACCGGGAAGTGCCCTGACTTCTGTCACTCCGGGTTTGCTGGATCATAACACATATGATGCAGAGCATCCCAAGTTCATCCCCATGGACCTACCACCGTCTCACCAAGTGCCTAGCTGACCCATGACACGAGAACATGCAAGAGCTCTTGAAACCGAGGTGACATCTCTCCTCTCACATTTCCACTTTGATGCACATGAGACATGGATACTACCTGATATGGACACATTGTGCATACTCAGGTATCATGGAGAAGCTAAGGAGCAAGGAGAATAAGAAGAGGAAGATGGACATGAAGATGGAGAAGAAGAAGAAGAGATGATGCAGAAGAAGCTACAGGCTCCGGACGACCGGCCAGGACCGGACGTCCGAAAGTCTCCAGGCTCCAGACGTCCGACCCAGACCAGACATCCGACGCTTCCACACCCGAGCCAAAACTACGGTCTTCCGACACCCCACGGATGACCGACGCCCGGACGTTCGACCGAAGACCACCCGAGCTGAATCTATAGACTTCCGACAGGCACCGGATATCCGGACCCTCGCAAGCCTCTAGACGACCGGTGACTCCCGGACGTCCGACGCCTGTGCGCTGCCATGTGTTGGGCCGCAACCCATGTACCCCCTTTTCCGCCCCTTTTTACACTAATACTATATATAGACCTCTCCCTCCTCCTTTCTAGGGTTAGCAAAGGATTAGCTCATATTTTGTGTGAGAACTTCGCTCATCCACTTGGTTACCTTTTGCTCGGAGATTTGAGCCTCCACTAGAGAAGATCCCCCAAGCGGATTCAAGACCCCTTTTAGGGAAGAACTCAAGACCTCCTCACGGAGAAGACCGGCTACCCTTGTATCATACCTAGTTGATCGTTTACCGTGTAAACTCTTATTTATCTGAGGATCTAGCACATGTGTGACTATCTTGTGTTGGTTTAGTGTTTCTCCCGTGTTTTCCCTTGTGTTTCCCCTCGTTTCCCCCTTGTGTTCTTCGTGTTCATCGCGGGATCCGCTCCTTTCGTGAAAGATAGGGCGATTAGGGTTCTACCCTACATCATCTTGGTATCTAGAGCCACGTTGATCACGATTTCGGAGCCTCCCCTATTTGTCTTCTAGCTTGATTTTTGTTGTTTTTGTCCCAAATTCAAAAATTCCCCACAAAAATAGCCCCGAATGTTTTTTTGTGATTTGTTGGTGTGTTGAAATTTTGTTGGATTTGATCCCTGGATTTTCTTTGTTTTGAGTGGATCTAGCTTTTCCCCCTTGTCTCCACCCTTTCCATCCAAAAAATCCTCCGGATTCGATGAATTTCCACATCTCCACCACGAACACTAGTTGTTCCTCCCGTGCCCAAAGTTCGCCCAGGCACCGGATGTCCGACCCCTTCCGGATGTCCGACGACCGGACGACCGGCCCAGCTCGGACGTCCGACCTACACTGACGAAACCGAATTTTTTCAGTTTTAGTCACCACCGCCGCCCACATTTCCGCATACGCACTCCTACCACCCATATACCATCCCCACTTTCGCATACCACCACCATTGCCTACCCGTTTCACACTCTGACACATGTTGGCACTTTGAGCTTTGAGAATTTGAGTTGCGGTTTGATGTCGACTACACAACCTTCTTCTTGTAGACGTTGTTGGGCCTCCAAGTGCAGAGGTTTGTAGGACAGTAGCAAATTTCCCTCAAGTGGATGACCTAAGATTTATCAATCCGTAGGAGGCGTAGGATGAAGATGGTCTCTCTCAAACAACCCTGCAACCAAATAACAAAGAGTCTCTTGTGTCCCCAACACACCCAATACAATGGTAAATTGTATAGGTGCACTAGTTCGGCGAAGAGATGGTGATACAAGTGGTATATGGATAGTAGATAATGGTTTTTGTAATCTGAAAATATAAAAACAGCAAGGTAACTAATGGTAAAAGTGAGCGTAAACGGTATTGCAATGCGTTGAAACAATACTTTCACTAGTGCAAGTCCTCTCAACAATAATAACATAATTGGATCATATAACTATCCCTCAACATGCAACAAAGAGTCACTCCAAAGTCACTAATAGCGGAGAACAAACGAAGAGAATATGGTAGGGTACGAAACCACCTCAAAGTTATTCTTTCCAATCAATCCGTTGGGCTATTCCTATAAGTGTCACAAACAACCCTAGAGTTCATACTAGAATAACACCTTAAGACACAAATCAACCAAAACCCTAATGTGACCTAGATACTCCAATGTCACCTCAAGTATCCATGGGTATGATTATACGATACGCATCACACAATCTCAGATTCATCTATTCAACCAACACATAGAACCTCAAAGAGTGCCTCAAAGTTTCTACCGGAGAATCACGATGAAAACGTGTGCCAACCCCTATGCATAGGTTCATGGGCAGAACCCGCAAGTTGATCACCAAAACATACATCATGTGAATCACGTGATATCCCATTGTCACCACAGATACACACGACAAGACATACATCAAGTGTTGTCAAATCTTTAAAGACTCAATCCGATAAGATAACTTCAAAGGGGAAACTCAATCCATTACAAGAGAGTAGAGGGGGGAAACATCATAGGATCCAAATATAATAGCAAAGCTCGCGATACATCAAGATCATACCACCTCAAGAACACGAGAGAGAGAGAGATCAAACACATAGCTACTGGTACATACCCTCAGCCCCGAGGGAGAACTACTCCCTCCTCGTCATGGAGAGCACCGGGATGATGAAGATGGCCACCGAAGAGGGATTGCCCCCTTTGGCAGGGTGCCGGAATGGGTCTAGATTGGTTTTCGGTGGCTATGAAGGCTTCTGGCGGTGGAACTCCCGATCTATTATGCTCCCCGATAGTTTTAGGGTATATGGAGATATATAGGAGGAAGAAGTATGTCAGGGGAGCCACGAGGGGCCCACGAGGGTGGAGGGCACGCCCAGGGGGGTGTGCACGCCCCCCTGCCTCGTGGCTTCCTCGTTGCTTCCCTTACATGGACTCCATGTCTCCCGTGTTGCTTTCGTTCCAAAAATAAGTTCCGTGAAGTTTCAGGTCAATTGGACTCCATTTGATTTTCCTTTTCTGCGATACTCTAAAACAACGAAAAAATAGAAACTGGCACGGGGCTCTGGGTTAATAGGTTAGTCCCAAAAATAATATAAAAGTGTATAATAAAACCCATAAACATCCAAAACAGAAGATAATATAGCATGGAGCAATCAAAAACTATAGATACGTTGGAGACGTATCAGCATCCCCAACCTTAATTCCTGCTCGTCCTCGAGTAGGTAAATGATAAAAACAGAATTTTTGATGTGGAATGCTACTTGGCATAATTTCAATGTAATTCTTCTTAATTGTGGTATGAATATTCAGATCCGAAAGATTCAAGATAAAAGTTCATATTGACATAAAAATAATAATACTTCAAGCATACTAACTAAGAAATTATGTCCTCTCAAAGTAACATTGCCAAAGAAAGTTCATCCCTACAAAATTATATAGTTTAGTCAATCTCCATTTTCGTCACACAGGAATGCTGTCATCATGCACAGCCCCGATGACAAGCCAAGCAATTGTTTCATACTTTAGTAATCTCAAACTTTATAAACCTTCACACAATACATGAGCGCGGGCCATGGATATAGCACTATGGGTGGAATAGAATATGATGATGATCATCACACTTCTATTTATTTACAACTCAAAGATTACAACTCGATACTAGAAAAAGATATGACTCTATATGAATGCCTCCGGCGGTGTACTGGGATTGCGATGAATCAAGAGTGACATGTATGAAAAATTATGAACGGTGGCTTTGCCACAAATACGATGTCAACTACATGATCATGCAAAGAAATATGACAATGATGATGCGTGTCATAATAAACGGAATGGTAGAAAGTTGCATGGCAATATATCTCAGAATGGCTATGGAAATGCCATAATAGGTAGGTATGGTGGCTGTTTTGAGGAAGATATAAGGAGGTTTATGTGTGAAAGAGTGTATCATATCACAGGGTTTGGATGCACTGGCGAAGTTTGCACGAACTCTCAATGTGAGAAAGGGCAATGCACGGTACCGAAGAGGCTAGCAATGATGGAAGGGTGAGAGTGCGTATAATCCATGGACTCAACATTAGTCAAAAAGAACTCACATACTTATTGCAAAAAATCTACAAGTAATCAAAAACCAAGCACTACGCGCATGCTCCTAGGGGGATATATTGGTAGGAAAAGACCATCGCTCGTCCCCGACCGCCACTCATAAGGAAGACAATCAAAGAACACCTCATGTTTCAAATTTCTTACACAAAGTTTACCATACGTGCATGCTATGGGACTTGCAAACTTCAACACAAGTATTCCTCAAATTCACAACTACTCAACTAGCACAACTTTGATATTATTACCTCCATATCTCAAAACAATCATCAAGCATCAAACTTCTCTTAGTATTCAGAACACTCATAAGAATTTTTTTACTAATCTTGAATACCTAGCATATTAGGATTATTTAAGAAAATTACCATGCTATTTAAGACTCTCAAAATAATATAAGTGAAGCATGAGAGTTCATCTATTTCTATAAAATAAAACCACCACCGTGCTCTAAAAAGCTATAAGTGAAGCACTAGAGCAAATGACAAACTACTCCGAAAGATATAAGTAAAGATCAATGAGTAGTTGAATAATTATGCAACTACGTGAAGACTCTCTAACATTAAACAATTTCATATCTTGGTATTTTATTCAAACATCAAGCAGAACTAAATAAAATAAAATGACGCTCCAAGCAAAACACATATCATGTGGCGAATAAAAATATAGCTCCAAGTAAACTCACTGATGAACGAAGACAAAACAGGGGATGCCTTCCGGGGCATCCCCAAGCTTAGGCTTTTGGTTGTCCTTTGAATATTACCTTGGGTTGCCTTAGTCATCCCCAAGATTAGGCTCCTGCCACTCCTTATTCCATAGTCCATCGAATCTTCACCCAAAACTTGAAAACTTCACAACACAAAACTTAACAGAAAACTCGTGAGCTCCGTTAGCGAAAGAAAACAAAATACCACTTCAAGGTACTGTAATGAACTCATTCTTTATTTATATTGGTGTTAAACCTACTGTATTCCAACTTCTCTATGGTTTATAAACTATTTTACTAGCCATAGATTCATCAAAATAAGCAAACAACACACGAAAAACAGAATCTGTCGAAAACAGAACAGTCTGTAGTAATCTGTAACTAACGCAAACTTCTGGAAACCCAAAAATTCTAAAATAAATTTCTGGACCCGAGGAATTTATCTATTAATCATCTTCAAAAATAATTAACTAAATATCACTTTCCAAATAAAAATGGCAGCAATTCTCGTGAGCGCTAAAGTTTCTGTTTTTTACAGCAAGGTCAACAAGACTTTCCCCAAGTCTTCCCAAAGGTTCTACTTGGCACAAACACTAATTAGAACATAAAAAATCAATCATAAAATAGGCTAGATAAATTATTTATTACTAAACAGGAGCAAAAAGCAAGGAACAAAAATAAAGTTGGGTTGCCTCCCAACAAGCACTATCGTTTAACGCCCCTAGCTAGGCATGATGATTTCAATGATGCTCACATAAAGGATAAAAATTGAAACATAAAGAGAGCATCAAGAAGAATATGACTAGCACATTTAAGTCTAACCCACTTCCTATGCATAGGGATTTTGTGAGCAAACAACTTGTGTGAACAAGAATCAACTTGCATAGGAAGGTAAAACAAGCATAACTTCAAAATTTTAAGCACATAGAGAGGAAACTTGATATTATTGCAATTCCTACAAGCATATGTTCCTCCCTCATAATAATTTTCAGTAGCATCATGAATGAATTCAACAATATAACCAGCACCTAAAGCATTCTTTTCATGATCTACAAGAATAGAAAATTTACTACTCTCCACAAAAGCAAATTTCTTCTCATGAATAATAGTGGGAGCAACCTCAACAAAATAACTATCATGTGATTGAAAATTAAGATCAAGATGACAAGTTTCATGGTTATCATTGTTCTTTAAAGCATACGTGTCATCACAATAATCATCATAGATAGGAGGCATGCTTTCATCATAATAAATTTGCTCATCAAAACTTGGGGGACAAAAAATATCATCTTCATCAAACATAGATTCCCCAAGCTTGTGGCTTTGCATATCATTAGCATCATAGATATTCAAGGAATTCATACTAACAACATTGCAATCATGCTCATCATTCAAATATTTAGTGCCAAACATTCTAATGCATTCTTCTTCTAACACATGGGCACAATTTTCCTTTCCATCATACTCACGAAAGATATTAAAAAGATGAAGCGTATGAGACAAACTCAATTCCATTTTTTTGTAGTTTTCTTTTATAGACTAAACTAGTGATAAAACAAGGAACTAAAAGACTCGATTGCAAGATCTAAAGATATACCTTCAAGAACTCACCTCCCCGGCAACAGTGCCAGAAAAGAGCTTGATGTCTACTACACAAACTTCTTCTTGTAGACGTTGTTGGGCCTCCAAGTGCAGAGGTTTGTAGGACAGTAGAAAATTTCCCTCAAGTGGATGACCTAAGTTTTATCAATCCGTAGGAGGCATAGGGTGAAGATGGTCTCTCTCAAGCAACCCTGCAACCAAATAACAAAGAGTCTCTTGTGTCCCTAACACACACACAATACAATGGTAAATTGTATAGGTGCACTAGTTCAGCGAAGAGATGGTGATACAAGTGGTATATGGATAGTAGATAATAGTTTTTGTAGTCTGAAAATATAAAAACAGCAAGGCAACTAATGGTAAAAGTGAGTGTAAACGGTATTGCAATGCGTTGAAACAAGGCCTAGGGTTCATACTTTCACTAGTGCAAGTCCTCTCAACAATAATAACATAATTGGATCATATAACTATCCCTCAACATGCAACAAAGAGTCATTCCAAAGTCACTAATAGCGGAGAACAAACGAAGAGATTGTGGTAGGGTACGGAACCACCTCAAAGTTATTCTTTCCAATCAATCCGTTGGGCTATTCCTATAAGTGTCACAAACAGCCCTAGAGTTCGTACTAGAATAACACCTTAAGACACAAATCAACCGAAACCCTAATGTCACCTAGATACTCCAATGTCACCTCAAGTATCCGTGGGTATGATTATACGATATGCATCACACAATCTCAGATTCATCTATTCAACCAACACATAGAACCTCAAAGAGTGTCCCAAAGTGTAACGCCCCGAGACCGATGTGCCAGGTGTCCTCCAGTTATTCGCTGTTGTTGCCTTGTCATTGCTTGGGTTTCATGCATCTCATATCATGTCATCATGTGCATTGCATTTGCATACGTGTTCGTCTCATGCATCCGAGCATTTTCCCTGTTGTCCGTTTTGCATTCCGGCGCTCCTATCTCCTCCAGTGGTCCCTTCTACCTTCCTTTCATGTGTGGGGGGTTAAACATTTCCAGATTGGACCGAGACTTGCCAAGCGGCCTTGGTTTACTACCGGTAGACCGCCTGTCAAGTTTCGTACCATTTGGACTTTGTTTGATACTCCAATGGTTAACCGAGGGACCGAGAAGGCCTCGTGTGTGTTGCAGCCCAACACCCCTTCAATTTGGCCCAAAACCCACCTAAACCTCCTCCATCATCTCGGTCATTCGATCATGATCGCGTGGCCAAAAACCACACCTCATTTGGATTCTCCTAGCTCCCTCTACCTATATATATGTGGCTCTCCCCGAAGTTTCGCGGACGAACCCTAGTCTTCTTCATCCTCGCGTCGCCGGACACGTCCGCGCCGAGCCGGACATGTCCGCCGGCCGCTGCCACCTCACTCAATCCAATCGGAGCGTGCCACCTCATCACCGCCGCCCCCCCTCCTCCACTCGTGGCGCGCCACCTGACCTGCCTCGCCGCCTCTCCCGCGCGAGCCTGGGAGGCCCAGATCCGGCCCCCCGGCCCGGTGCGCCGCCGCCGCCCGAGGCGCCTTGCGCCCGTCCGTCACCGCAGCTGGCCGCGCGCCTCTCGCCGCCGACTCGCCGGCCCCGTCGCGCCTCTCGCCGCCGACTCACCGGCCCCGTCGCGCCTCTCGCCGCCGACTCGCCGGCCCCGTGCCACCCGCCGACGACCGACGCCTCGCCAGGACTCCACTGCGCCGCCCCGCTCGCTCCCGGCCGCCGCACCGCGCCGCCTTCCACCGCCCCGCCGCGCTGCCCCCGCGCCGGCTGCGCCGCCTCCGCCGCCACGTCGTCTCCGGTCATCGCCTCCGGCGAGATCCGATGGATCGGGATGAGATCCATCGGGATCTCATCCAAACGCGGCCCCTCGATCCGGATCTCCTCTTCCCGGATATCCTCGTTCCATTGACTTTTCGCGGAGGGTATAATTTCTACTAAGTCCCCGAGATTTCCAGTTTCAAATGCCCATGTTCATCATGTCATAACTCATTATCCATGGCTCCGTTTTGGGCGTGTAGCATATCAAAATGTTCGTCTTAGAGAGTACATCATTTCATCTCATTGCATCATTTTCATTTGAGCTCATCTTGATGCCCGAAATGCGGTTGGAAGAGTGCTATTTGAGTTAATTGTCAGATCTGTTGCACCAAATAGCTATTTGTCATTTTTGCCATGATTAATGTGTGCATGATATGCCCCTGAGCTCTACATGTGTTTTGTTATATGCCATGCCACCTATCTAGAGGTGCTATCCATGTATTTTTGTGATATGTGTGGTGACTAGCACAACCTTGCAAAGTAGTGCATTCGTTAATGCTGATTTCAGGGACTTAGCAATTCCACTAAGTCCTTGATCTGTTTTTATCAATATGCCATATGTTCATGTTGTTTCCTAGTGATCCGTGCCTCTTTTGAGGATGATAAGTAAGGATGTTTTGTTAATCTTATAGTGCTCTATCCATCCATGTCTTTGTTTGCAATTATGGAGCACCCTAGCTTGAGTCAATCGAGCTATACTTTTGCTATTTCATGAATCTGGGCAGATTGTCTACTTGTTAGCGATTTTGCCGAGGATGTTGTTGTTGATCCGTGCATGCTATGTTGTTGTTCTTGCTATGTCTAGCTTATATAATGTGTATTCTTGATGGGTGTATGCTTAGTTTGTCATGCCTTGCTCTGTAGTGAGTGCATCGAGCTCGTAAACATGCCTACTTGATATCTGATTTGCATGCTCCAGTTTTTCGCCAAGTCTGAGAGCTGATTATGTTTTTGCCATGTTCACATGCTTGCAATTGTATTTTCTGATCCCTTTTGGCTCAAGGTCACTAAGGGACTTTTGTTAAGCTCTTTGCGTAGCTCCATGCCATACCTTTCTTTTCCATGTTAAGTTCCTGAAGCATATATTTTTCTTGCTCCAAAGTGTGCTACCTGATCTGAAATTCCAGGCTTGTGTTAATTTCACTAAGTCTGAAACCTGTTTATCAATTGCACTTTTGCCATGATTGTTTGAACTTGTTAATGGATGAACTGGCGGTAGCTAAGTGTTCAACTTTTGTCAAGCATCATGAATGGAGCCCTACCATGTATTTTGTTGCCATGTTTGAGTGCTGTAGAATGTTTAACTTGTGTCATTTAGATGGCTACTTGCTATTTATCGCAGACCGGTGCCATATTTGTTTTGCTTGCCATTTCCAAACCGTGCATCCGATTCCGGCGATCTTTATATCGATTTCAACCGAAATCACCTCACCTTTCCAGTGGCACTCTTGGATTTCCAAGTTGAGGCCAGGTTCAATCATTCCTTTGCAAATCATGCATATGCATCGCATACCGCATCCCGCATATCATACCATGTTCATGTGTGGTTTGTTTAATATGTTGTGTGCTTCTTTCCGGTGTTTGCTTCTTCGGGTTGGTTCTGGTAACGTCGCATTTGTGAGGACCCGTTCGTCTACGTCCGTTTGTCTTCTTCATGGACCCGTCCTTCTTCCTTGCGGGATTTCAGGCAAGATGACCATACCCTCGAAATCACTTCTATCTTTGCTTGCTAGTTGCTCACTCTTTTGCTCTGCCTATGCTGCGATACCTACCACTTGCTTATCATGCCTCCCATATTGTTGAACCAAGCCTCTAACCCACCTTGTCCTAGCAAACCGTCGTTTGGCTATGTTACCGCTTTGCTCAGCCCCTCTTATAGCGTTGTTAGTTGCAGGTGAAGATTGAAGTTTGTTCCTTGTTGGAACATGGAGATGTTGTTCCTTGTTGGAACATGTTTTACTTGTTGGGATATCACAATATATCTTATTTAAATTAATGCTTCTATATAATTGGTAAAGGGTGGAAGGCTCGGCCTTATGCCTGGTGTTTTGTTCCACTCTTGCCGCCCTAGTTTCCTTCATATCGGTGTTATATTCCCGGATTTTGCGTTCCTTACGTGGTTGGGTTATAATGGGAACCCCTTGACAGTTTGCCTTGAATAAAACTCCTCTAGCAAGGCCCAACCTTGGTTTTACCATTTGCCACCTAGCCTTTTTCCCTTGGGAGTCGCGCATCCCGAGGGTCATCTTTATTTTAAACCCCCGGGCCAGTGCTTGTCTAAGTGTTGGTCCAACGCAGAGCACCATGCGGGGCCGTCCCTTGGCAACTTGGGTTACGTTGGCTCCCATACGCTTAGCTTACCCAGTGTGCCCTGAGAACGAGATATGTGCAGCTCCTATCGGGATTTGTCGGCACAGCGGGTGGTCTTGCTGGACTTGTTTTACCATTGTCGAGGATGTCTTGTAACCGGGATTCCGAGTCTGATCGGGTCTTCCCGCTACAAGGAATATCCTTCGTTGACCGTGAGAGCTTGTGCTGGGCTAAGTTGGGACACCCCTGCAGGGATTTGAACTTTCGAAAGCCGTGCCCGCGGTTATGGGCAGATGGGAATTTGTTAATGTCCGGTTGTAGAAAACCTTATATGTTAGTCGCTTGCTGCAGCTCCACCTCATACCTTTACCTTACCCATAAGCTTAAATAGTCTTGATCGCGAGGGTGCGAGATTGCTGAGTCCCCGTGACTCACAGATACTTCCAAAACCAGCTTGCAGGTGCCGATGAGCCCGTGCAGATGACGCAACCAAGCTCAAGGAGGAGCTCGATGAAGATCTTGTCCTTTGTGTCGTTTCATGCTAGTTGATCCGTAGTGGAGCCCAGTTGGGGTCGATCGGGGACCTTGTCGCATTTGGGGTTCTTCTTTTATTTTGGTTCCATAGTCGGACCTTAATTGTATTTGGATGTTGTAATGCTTTATTCATGTATTGTGTGAAGTGGCGATTGTAAGCCATCTATGTATCTCTTTCCCTTATGTATTACATGGGTTGTGTGAAGATTACCTCACTTGCGACATTGCTTTCAATGCGGTTATGCCTCTAAGTCGTGCTACGACACGTGGCAGATATAGCCGCATCGAGGGCGTTACAAGTTGGTAATCAGAGCCTTCCCCGACCTTAGGAAACCCCACTGCTTGATCGAATTAGCTGACGAGTTGAGTCTAGAAAAATGTTTTGAGTCATTAGGAATTATATATCGGAGAGTTTAGGAATTCTTTTTACTCCCGAGTCCCTTCGTCGCTCTGGTGAGGCATCCTGACATAGAGTTTTGACTCTTCTCTTCTCAAGTTTCACTAAAAAAAAATTTAGGATCACGCGGGTATGTTGGAATCGTTCCAATCGATTTGTGACGAGAACATTGTTCTTGGTGCCTCCTGTCATTTAGGGGTTGTGGCAGTGTCCCGGGGAGTTGAGCTCCGAGGTGTTGTCGTCACAATTTTATCATTGCAGTTCTGGAATACCTGAGTTTAGTTCGCCGACATAGAAAATATCTTTTATGCAGTTGTTGGTGAGATAACCTCGACGCCACCTAGTACTGGGGCAGGAGTTCGGGAGTATTTACATAACTCATATAACGGATGCTTTTCAAATGTTGAGGTAGACGATTTCCGAAGGTTTCTTGGTTATGTGTTGAAGGATGGATACAGCTGGATGTAGGATTTGCTAGTTTTGGGTGAGATATTATGCTTCCCCTGTATCCCCAACACCCAATTGCATAACCGGAAAGGTTCGGGAGTTTATAAGTGGGAATTCAAGTTGCTCTTAGGATATCTTTCCGATAGATATATGATATGAAATTGGGGTTCGACGTCTAGTGGTCCGCCTATCCACGGTTGGTTTTACAGTGGTCTCGTTGTGTCTTAAAGAGTCCTTGGCTATGCCGACTCGGGGATGCTTCGTATGTCATGTGCACTGCCTTGTACATGATGGTGATGTACGATCGAGCCCATGTAGGCCCCACCACGAAAACTTCGGACGAAATCTCTATCATATGTTTGTTCTGGCTTATTCTACAAGCCAATCCTTTGTTTTTGTTTTGAGTTGTGGTATTCGAGTTGCTTTGAAGTCAAATGTTGATTCCATACCTTTCCCAAGCGGTGTTCTCATATTTCTATGTGAATACTAATCCTTCTCAATCATCGAGTCTGTCATGTCAATCCTTTTAACCGGTGTACTTCTCTTCAAGTGGATCCGGTCATTGCAAAATCCGCAAGATCAAGTATCAGTTCTTCTCAACGGTGTTTGCTTCATCCGTTCCAAGTTGCCTTTGTTTTCCCACCCTCCCACCCTTGTGTCTTCAAGGACTCAGATTTCTTAATCAAGCATCCTTTGATTCATGTGAAGTCTCTCCATTCTTTTCCTTCATGTTCTTACCCGGTGATTCTCATGAAGATTCTAACGGAGCTTCAAGTTATCCTTTTTCGTTCTTTTTCTTCTCCGGTGGAACCAATTCAAGCCTTGTTGATCATATCATTTCCTCGTTTCTAATACCTTCTCTTGCCGGTGCACCTCATATTCATCCATTTCTTGCTATTCAACTGTTCCGGAGTGCTCAAGATATCCCGAAGATTCATGCTTACACTCTGAATTCGTTCAATCTCTTTCGAGGATGTTATCTCATTCAAGTCATTTAATTCAACCGGTGCAACCTATTTTTTTTAATCATTGCAACAGTGTTTCTTTTGAGTGGGCCCTAACCCACAGGTCTTTTCCCAGGATCTTACCTGACTCTTCTTATTTTCCCGGAGCTATCCTAAATTCTTTTCAAAGTTTGACGTAAGAATGAATTATGATCAGTCAAATGCCTTTCTCCAAGACCAGTCAAATTATTTTCATCGTTGGTTCAACCTTTATAATTTTCATTCCGGAGTGCCTCAACAATTCATGCTGGTGTTCCTCATCGTCATTCTCTGCATTTGGAGACCGAAGAAGATTTTTCTCTCAATCTTGCTCCATTCTCTTCAAGATTCGTGATTCTAGCCTGTTGCCATCCTCTCATAATTGTGTTGATTGTGAGAATTCTTTTCACCTATCCAGAGCAATTCAGAGTATTTTTAGTTTGATTCTCCGGAGCCCATCATCTCATAATTATTCATTCCCAACTTTCAGTTATCGTTCTCCAATCTTACCGGTGCTTCGTTTAAGTGATCTCTAATCGGCTCGTCTTCTCTTCGTTCTCATGTATCTAAATCCTCTCAAGTATCTTCATTCATTTTATAATTCTTCCCGGTGTTTCTTTATCTTCTCTTCGTTCATTTTCAATTCTTATGGTGGTTCATTCAAGATTTCTCTTCCTTGTTTTGTCATATCAATTCATTCGTTCTTTCCAATCCTATCGGTGGTCCATTGAGTTTGTGCTATATCCCTTCAATTTGGCCCAAAACCCACCTAAACCTCCTCCATCATCTCGGTCGTCCGATCACGATCGCGTGGCCGAAAACCGCACCTCATTTGGACTCTCCTAGCTCCCTCTACATATATATATGTGGCTCTCCCCGAAATTTCGTGGACGAACCCTAGTCTTCTTCATCCTCGCATCGCCGGACACGTCTGCGCCGAGCCGGACATGTCCGCCGCCCGCTGCCACCTCACTCCGTCCAATTGGAGCGTGCCACCTCATCGCCGCAGCCCCCCTCCTCCACTCACGGCGCGCCACCTGGCCTGCCTCGCCGCCTCTCCCGCGCGGGCCCGGGAGGCCCAGATCCGCCCCCCGGCCCGGTGTGCCACCGCCGCCTGGGTGAGATCAAGTCCTAGGCAAGCAGACCTAATTTTAATAGCCGGTACGGTAACAATGAAAATGGCTCCCTCTTTAGTGAGATTATACGAGCAAATGCCTGAACCAAAATACGTCATTGCTATGGGCGCCTGTACTATTACAGGGGGAATGTTCAGTACGGATTCCTATAGTACTGTTCGGGGAGTTGATAAGTTAATTCCTGTGGATGTCTACTTCCTGGGCTGCCCACCTAAACCGTAGGCAGTTATAGATGCCCTAACAAAACTTCGTAAGAAGATATCGCGAGAAATAGTTGAGGATCGAACTCTATCTCAAAATAAAAATAGATGTTTTACTACCAGTCACAAGCTTTATGTTAGGCGCAGTACTCATATAGGAACTTATGAGCAAGAATTTCTCTATCAATCACCATCTACATTAGATATATCTTCTGAAACTTTTTTCAAATCCAAAAGTTCAGTACCTTCCTACAAATTAGTGAATTAGGAGAGGGGCTCTTTTGTGTAGAAAAATAAAAAGCAGGGCAATCTTTCAAACTTGCATCCGAAATGTGAAATATTTATACAAAGAGGGAGAGATGAAGACAATGTAGCAGGGTTGGTTATCTAATTGGCTAGTCAAACATGAGGTGGTTCATAGATCTTTGGGCTTTGATCACCGAGGAATAGAGACTTTACAAATAAAAGCAGGGAATTGGGATTCCATTGCTGTCATTTTATATGTATATGGTTACGATTATTTACGGTCCCAATGTGCTTATGATGTAGCACCCGGTGGATCTTTAGCTAGCGTGTATCATCTTACGAGAATACAATATGGTATAGATAATCCAGAAGAAGTCTGCATAAAAGTCTTTGCCCAAAAGGATAATCCTAGAATTCCGTCTGTCTTCTGGATTTGGAGAAGTGCCGATTTTCAAGAACGCGAATCTTATGATATGGTGGGAATCTCTTATGATAATCATCCACGCCTTAAACGTATCCTAATGCCTGAAAGTTGGATAGGCTGGCCCTTACGTAAGGATTATATAACCCCCAATTTTTATGAAATACAAGATGCTCATTGAATGATAAGAAATTCATGCTCACTTATGCAACACAACTCCAAATTTTATTCAAGTCAAGGAATATTTTTAGGTTCTTTTCCTAGATGAAACGGAATACCTATTTATAATTAATTCCTAATTATACAAAAGCATTCCAGATAGACTGAGCAAAAGAAGGGTTTTATTTGGATTCCCCTATTTTGAAAATCGCATATTAATTTCCTTCATATGAACAGAAAAATAGGATGACTCAAAGAAGTTCTCTACCAGGAACTTTGTACCGCGCACATTACTTAGCACAACTAGGAAAATAAGATAAGATAAAGATAAGCAAGACTAAAAAAATATTTGTCGGAATAGCGGAATACAAAATTAAGAAACGCAAAAAAATAAAGGGGAATCTCACCCCCTTCTTTATCATAAAGAAAAGATATATTTTAAAACTTCTTTAAAAAGAAAAAGAAGTGCCTCTATATTTATATTATAGATTTATCCACTTAGATGAATAAATATTATTAATTAATATGTATCACAATCCATCTCGAGGTATTTGGATCAATACCTATTCGGTGGATCTTTTTTTTCTCTGCGAGGAACCAGATTTGAACTGGTGACACGAGAATTTTCAGTCCTCTGCTCTA
Organism: Triticum urartu; assembly: GCF_056163025.1. Taxonomy (NCBI): domain Eukaryota; kingdom Viridiplantae; phylum Streptophyta; class Magnoliopsida; order Poales; family Poaceae; genus Triticum; species Triticum urartu. Next base: position 399,948,931 of record NC_141874.1, read on the forward strand.
CCAACTGAGCTATCCTGACCTTTTCTTGTGCATCATTCTAGTAGAGTATTTGTATCTATGTCAATTAAAAGGACTAAAAATTAATTAAAGTATTTCAAATTTAAAATTTGAAAATGGGGGGGGGGGGTGGGTAGTCCTATGCATTGTGCATGGTTTACTTAAATAAAACTTAAAAATAGAGTGAATAACCAAGATTTCTTGCCGATACTGTAATAAAAAAGAAATCTATTCAATGAATAGGATAAGATCCATTGAGTTCTCTTCGCATTCCTTTGCGAAAGAGTAGAATGAGAAAGCTAATGAATCTTAAACCCATTGCATTGATAAAAAGAAAAAAAGTGCATTGATAAAAAGAAAAAAGAGGATAAATAATAATAATAATAATAATAATAATATATTATAGTTAGGGAATAAAAGAGGATTTGGGGATAGAGGGACTTGAACCCTCACAACTTATAAAGTTGACGGATTTTCCTTTTACTAGAAATTTCATTGTTGTCAGTATTGACATGTAGAATGGGACTCTCTCTTTGTCCTCGTCCGATTAATCCACTTTTTTAAAGATCTCGAAAACCTTGAATTTTAATTGAAGAATTTGATTATTCAATATTCGATTGGAGTGGATTCACAATAATGAAAAAAAATATGATATGAGTTTTTTTATTTCATAATCATTATCATTTCTAATTTCATTTTTAAAAAAGATAAAGAACCTATATTATAATTATAATATAATATGAGTTCTGTGATTAATCGTTTGCTGTGTCAGTATCTATACGTGTTTATTAAATGTATAAGGTATAAAACCCCTCTTTCTCTAATTTAGAACTAGAAGGAATTCCACTAACAACACAACGTAATTAACTTGATTCGTTAGAACAGCTTCCATTGAGTCTCTACACCTATCCTTTTCCTTTGTATTCTAGTTCGAGAACCCCTTGTTTTCTCAAAACACGGATTTGGCTCAGGATTGCCCTTTTTTAATTCCAGGGTTTCTCTGAAGTTGGAAGTTACCACTTAGCAGGTTTCCATACCAAGGCTCAATACAATCAAGTCCGTAGCGTCTATCGATTTCGCTATATCCCCATTTCCCTCTTATTTGAGACCAGGATTCCTTGTGTAATTTCATCCATCTCTTAATTTTTTTGAATCATTGAGTTCATCACTCAACGTAGTCTAGCAGTTCAGTTCGACTCTATTTGAGAGACCTCGCTTGCTTATTGCAATTCAGAATTGAATTGATTCTATCCTTGATGTATTTGCAATTCAATCTGAATCAATATATCCAAAAGTTTTTATCTCCCCCACCTCCTATCTTACTTTTTTATAGTATTCAAAATTATACTATAACGCTTGATATTTATTCTTTTTTTCTAATCAGAATTAGCAATTTTATTTACTCTGACTCTATGTTCCCCTTAGTGAAATATTAACCCTCAAATTCTTAACAAATAATAAAGTCTATAATGATCGAATGAAAATACCAATAAATTCTATAATTTTATTTTTTAATATCCTAGTTAAGCATATCAAGCTAACTTTATCTTTAAGAAGTTTTAGTATTTTTTATTTTTATAAGTATAACTTCAAATTTAGAACTAGTTAATAGCTAACATTAATAACTAATATCTAAGATTTTACGGATTTCCTATACTATACCTATTTCTATTTATTACACTATTTCTGTTATGTAAGCCCACTTAGCTCAGAGGTTAGAGCATCGCATTTGTAATGCGAGGGTCATCGGTTCAAATCCGATAGTCGGCTTTTTTTCTCTATCGATGTTCTACGAACAAGAATCTCTTTTTTTCGAATTAAATGGAGAATCCAGGATCTTTTATGTTTTTACCTTATAATTTTTCTAGATACAAAACAATAAAATAAATAAGGTGAGTCGGCGGTGAGAGGCGCGCGGCCAGCTGCGGCGGCAGACGGGCGCAAGGGTATAATTTCTACTAAGTCCCCGAGATTTCCAGTTTCAAATGCCCATGTTCATCATGTCATAACTCATCATCCATGCTTCCGTTTTGGGCGTGTGGCATATCAAAATGTTCGTCTCAGAGAGTACATCATTTCATCTCATTGCGTCATTTTCATTGGAGCTCATCTTGATGCCCGGAATGCGGTTGGAAGAGTGCTATTTGAGTTAATTGTCAGATCTGTTGCACCAAATAGCTATTTGTCATTTTTGCCATGATTAATGTGTGCATGATATGCCCCTAAGTTCTACATGTGTTTTGTTATATGCCATGCCACCTTTCTAGAGGTGTTATCCATGTATTTTTGTGATATGTGTGGTGAATAGCACAAGCTTGCAAAGTAGTGCATTCGTTAATGCTGATTTCAGGGACTAAGCAATTCCACCAAGTCCTTGATCTGTTTTTATCAATATGCCATATGTTCATGTTGTTTCCTAGTGATCCGCGCCTCTTTTGAGGATGATCAGTAAGGATGTTTTGTTAATCTTGTAGTGCTCTATGCATCCATGTCTTTGTTTGCAATTATGGAGCACCCTAGCTTGAGTCAATCGAGCTCTACTTTTGCTATTTCGTGAATCTGGGCAGATTGTCTACTTGTTAGCGATTTTGCCGAGGATGTTGTTGTTGATCCGTGCATGCTATGTTGTTGTTCTTGCTATGTCTAGCTTATATAATGTGTATTCTTGATGGGTGTATGCTTAATTTGTCATGCCTTGCTCTGTAGTGAGTGCATCGAGCTCGTAAACATGCCTACTTGATATCTGATTTGCATGCTCCAGTTTTTCGCTAAGTCTGATATTTGATTATGTTTTTGCCATGTTCACATGCTTGCAATTGTATTTTATGATCCCTTTTGGCTCAAGGTCACTAAGGGACTTTTGTTAAGCTCTTTGAGTAGCTCCATGCCATACCTTGCTTTTCCATGTTAAGTTCCTGTAGCATATATTTTTCTTGCTCCAAAGTGTGCTACCTAATCTGAACTTCCAGGCTTGTGTTAATTTCACCAAGTCTGAAACTTGTTTATCAATTGCACTTTTGCCATGATTGTTTGAACCTGTTAATGGATGAACTGGCCGTAGCTCAGTGTTCATCTTTTGTCAAGCATCATGAATGGAGCCTTGCCATGTATTTTCTTTCCATGTTTGAGTGCTATAGCATGTTAAACTTGTTTCATTTAGATGGCTACTTGCTGTTTATCGCAGACCGGTGCCATATTTGTTTTGCTTGCCATTTCCAAACCGTGCATCCGATTCCGGCGATCTTTATATCGATTTCAACCGAAATCACCTCACCTTTCCAGTGGCACTCTTGGATTTCCAAGTTGAGGCCAGGTTCAATCATTCCTTTGCAAATCATGCATATGCATCGCATACCGCATCCCGCATATCATACCATGTTCATGTGTGGTTTGTTTACTATGTTGTGTGCTTCTTTCCGGTGTTTGCTTCTTCGGGTTGGTTCCGGTAACGTCGCGTTTGTGAGGACCCGTTCTTCTACGTCCTTTTGTCTTCTTCATGGACCCGTCCTTCTTCCTTGCGGGATTTCAGGCAAGATGACCATACCCTCGAAATCACTTCTATCTTTGCTTGCTAGTTGCTCGCTCTTTTGCTATGCCTATGCTGCGATACCTACCACTTGCTTATCATGCCTCCCATATTGTTGAACCAAGCCTCTAACCCACCTTGTCCTAGCAAACCATTGTTTGGCTATGTTACCGCTTTGCTCAGCCCCTCTTATAGCGTTGTTAGTTGCAGGTGAAGATTGAAGTTTGTTCCTTGTTGGAACATGGAGATGTTGTTCCTTGTTGGAACATGTTTTACTTGTTGGGATATCACAATATATCTTATTTAAATTAATGCATCTATATACTTGGTAAAGGGTGGAAGGCTCGGCCTTATGCCTGGTATTTTGTTCCACTCTTGCCGCCCTAGTTTCCGTCATATCGGTGTTATGTTCCCGGATTTTGCGTTCCTTACGCGGTTGGGTTATAATGGGAACCCCTTGACAGTTCGCCTTGAATAAAACTCCTCCAGCAAGGCCCAACCTTGGTTTTACCATTTGCCACCTAGCCTTTTTCCCTTGGGAGTCGCGCATCCCGAGGGTCATCTTTATTTTAAACCCCCGGGCCAATGCTTGTCTAAGTGTTGGTCCAACCCAGAGCACCATGCGGGGCCGTCCCTTGGCAACTTGGGTTACGTTGGCTTCCGTACTCTTAGCTTTTCCGGTGTGCCCTGAGAACGAGATATGTGCAGCTCCTATCGGGATTTGTCGGCACAGCGGGTGGTCTTGCTGGACTTGTGTTACCATTGTCGAGGATGTCTTGTAACCGGGATTCCGAGTCTGACCGGGTCCCCGCTAGAAGGAATATCCTTCATTGACCGTGAGAGCTTGTGATGGGCTAAGTTGGGACACCCCTGCAGGGATTTGAACTTTCGAAAGCCGTGCCCGCGGTTATGGGCAGATGGGAATTTGTTAACGTCCAGTTGTAGAAAACCTGAAGTTGACTTTAATTAAAATGCATCAACCGCGTGTGTAACCGTGATGGTCTCTTTCCGGCGGAGTCCGGGAAGTGAACACGGTGTTGGAGTTATGCTTGACGTAGGTTGTTCTAGGATCACTTCTTGATCATACTTTTTTCGATTGTGCTTTACCTTCTCTTCTCGCTCTCATTTGCGTATGTTAGCCACCTTATATGCTAGTCGCTTGCTGCAGCTCCACCTCATACCTTTACCTTACCCATAAGCTCAAATAGTCTTGATCGCGAGGGTGCGAGATTGCTGAGTCCCCGTGACTCACAGATACTTCCAAAACCAGCTTGCAGGTGCCGATGAGCCCGTGCAGATGACGCAACCAAGCTCAAGGAGGAGCTCGATGAAGATCTTGTCCTTTGTGTCGTTTCGTGCTAGTTGATCAGTAGTGGAGCCCAGTTGGGGTCGATCGGGGACCTTGTCGCATTTGAGGTTCTTCTTTTATTTTGGTTCCGTAGTCGGACCTTGTGTTTGGATGTTGTAATGCTTTATTCATGTATTGTGTGAAGTGGCGATTGTAAGCCATCTATGTATCTCTTTCCCTTATGTATTACATGGGTTGTGTGAAGATTACCTCACTTGCGACATTGCTTTCAATGCGGTTATGCCTCTAAGTCGTGCTACGACACGTGGGAGATATAGCCGCATCGAGGATGTTACACAAAGTTTCTATCAGAGAATCACGACGAAAACATGTGCCAACCCCTATGCATAGGTTCATGGGCGGAACCCGCAAGTTGATCACCAAAACATACATCAAGTGAATCACGTGATATCCCATTGTCACCACAGATACGCACGGCAAGACATACATCAAGTGTTCTCAAATCTTTAAAGACTCAATCCGATAAGATAACTTCAAAGGGGAAACTCAATCCATTACAAGAGAGTAGATGGGGAGAAACATCATAGGATCCAAATATAATAGCAGAGCTCATGATACATCAAGATCGTACCACCTCAAGAACACAAGAGAGAGAGAGATCAGACACATAGCTACTGGTACATACCCTCAGCCCCGAGGGAGAACTACTCCCTCCTCGTCATGGAGAGCACCGGGATGATGAAGATGGCCACCGGAGAGGGATTGCCCCCTCCGGCAGGGCTCCCGAACGGGTCTAGATTGGTTTTCGGTGGCTACGAAGGCTTCTGGCGATGGAACTCCTGATCTATTGTGCTCCCCGATAGTTTTAGGGTATATGGAGATATATAGGCGGAAGAAGTACGTCAGGGGATCCATGAGGGGCCCACGAGGGTGGAAGGCGTGCCCAGGGGGGTGGGCGCGCCCCCTGCCTCGTGGCTTCCCGTTGCTTCTCTTACGTGGACTCCAAGTCTCCCGTGTTGCTTTCCATCCAAAAATAAGTTCCGTGAAGTTTCAGGTCAATTGGACTCCGTTTAATTTTCCTTTTCTGCGATACTCTAAAACAAGGAAAAAACAGAAACTAGCACTGTGCTCTAGGTTAATAGGTTAGTCCCAAAAATAATATAAAAGTGTATAATAAAGCTCATAAACATCCAAAACATAAGATAATATAGCATGGTGCAATCAAAAATTATAGATACGTTGGAGACGTATGCTACATCTTGAGCTTGCGTTGGTTTTCCCCGAAGAGGAAGGGATGATGCAGCAGAGTAGCGTAAGTATTTCCCTCAGTTTTTGAGACCCAAGGTATCAATCTAGTAGGAGGCCACGCTCAAGTCCCTCGTACCTGCACAAAACGATAGCTACTCACACTAGCGCGATTAGGGGTTGTCAATCCCTTCACGGTAACTTACGAGAGTGGGATCTGACAGATATAATATTTTTGGTATTTTTGTTATAAAGATGCAAAGTAGAAAGTAAAGGCAAAGTAAAAATGCAAAGCAAGATTAAAGTGATGGAGATTGATATGATGAGAATAGACCCGGGGGCCATAGGTTTCACTAGTGGCTTTTCTCAAGAGCATAACTATTCTACGGTGGGTGAACAAATTACTATTGAGCAATTGACAGAATTGAGCATAGTTATGAGAATATCTAGGCATGATCATGTATATAGGCATCACGTCCATGACAAGTAGACCGAAACGATTCTTCATCTACTACTATTACTCCACTCATTGACCGCTATCCAGCATGCATCTAGAGTATTAAGTTAAAAACAGAGTAACGCCTTAAGCAAGATGACATGATGTAGAGATAAATTCATGCAATATGAAATAAACCCCATCTTGTTATCCTCGATGGCAACGATGCAATACATGCCTTGCTGCCCCTTCTGTCACTGGGAAAGGACACCGCAAGATCGAACCCAAAGCTAAGCACTTCTCCCATGGCAAGAACTACCAATCTAGTTGGCCAAACCAAACGGATAATTCGAAGAGACTTGCAAAGATAACCAATCATACATAAAAGAATTCAGAGAAGATTCAAATATTATTCATAGATAGACTTGATCATAAACCCACAATTCATCGATCTCAACAAACACACCGCAAAAACAAGATTACATCGAATAGATCTCCACAAGAGAGGGGGAGAACTTTGTATTGAGATTCAAAGAGAGAGAAGAAGCCATCTAGCTACTAACTATGGACCCGAAGGTCTGAGGTAAACTACTCACACTTCATCGGAGGGTCTAGGATGATGTAGAAGCCCTCCGTGATGACGTTGTCCCTTCTCTCTTTTTCTCTCATTTTTTATATATTTTTTATTTGGGCCTTTTCTCTTTTTTTATTTTTTATGGCCTCTTTTCTTTCTTTTTATTTGGGCTTATTTGGCCTCTTTTATTTATTTTTCGTCCGGAGTCTCATCCCAACTTATGGGGGAATCATAGTCTCCATCATCCTTTTCTCACTGGGACAATGCTCTAATAATGATGATCATCACACTTTTATTTTTCTTACAACTCAACAATTACAACTCGATACTTAGAACAAAATATGACTCTATGTGAATGCATCCGGCAGTGTACCGGGATATGCAATATGACAATGATGGAATGTGTCATGAACGGAACGGTGGAAAGTTGCATGGCAATATATCTAGGAATGGCTATGGAAATGCCATGATAGGTAGGTATGGTGGCTGTTTTGAGGAAGGTATATGGTAGGTGTATGATACCGGCGAAAGGTGCGCGGTATTAGAGAGGCTAGCAAAGGTGGAAGGGTGAGAATGCGTATAATCCATGGACTCAACATTAGTCATAAAGAACTCATATACTTATTGCAAAAATCTAGAAGTTATCAAAGCAAAGTATTATGCGCATGCTCCTAGGGGGATAGATTGGTTGGAAAAGACCATCGCTCGTCCCCGACCGCCACTCATAAGGAAGACAATCAATAAATAAATCATGCTCCGGCTTCATCACATAACGGTTCACCATACGTGCATGCTACGGGAATCACAAACTTTAACACAAGTATTCTTTAAATTCACAACTACTCAACTAGCATGACTTTAATATTATCACCTCCATATCTCAAAACAATTATCAAGCTTCAATCTTTTCTTAGTATTCAACACACTCAAAAGAAAGTTTCACAAATCTTGAACACCAAGCATATTATTATTAAGCAAATTACGATGCTACTAAGAGACTCTCAAAATAATTTAAGTGAAGCATGAGAGATCAATAGTTTCTTTAAAACAAATCCACCACCGTGCTCTAAAAGATCTAAGTGAAGCACATAGAGCAAAATTATAACGCTCAAAAGATATAAGTGAAGCACATAGAGCAAAACTACTTAGCTCAAAAGATATAAGTGAAGCACATAGAGTATTCTATCAAATTTTAATTCATGTATGGCTCTCTCAAAATGTGTGTACAGCAAGGATGATTGTGGCATACTAAGACACAAAGACACAAATAATACAAGACGCTCCAAGCAAAACACATATCATGTTGGTGAATAAAAATATAGCTCCAAGTAAATTACCGATGGAAGTGGACGAAAGAGGGGATGCCTCCCGGGGCATACCCAAGCTTTGACTTCTTGGTGTCCTTGGATTATCTTGGGGGTGCCATGGGCATCCCCAAGCTTAGGCTCTTTCCACTCCTTGTTCCATAATCCATCAAAATAATTCACCCAAAACTTGAAAACTTCACAACACAAAACTCAAAATAGAAAACTCGTGAGCTCCGTTAGCAAAAGAAAACAAAAGACCACTTAAAGGTACTGTAATGAACTCATTCTTTATTTATATTGGTGTTAAACCTAATTTATTCCAACTTCTCTATGGATTATAAACTATTTTACTAGCCATAGATTCATCAAAATAAGCAAACAACACACGAAAAACAGAATCTGTCAAAAACAGAACAATCTGTAGTAATTTGTAGCTAGCGAAAGATCTGGAACCCCAAAAATTCTAAAATAACTTTCTGGACGTGACTAATTTATCTATTAATCATCTGCAAAAGAATTAACTAAATATCACTCTTAAAATAAAAATTAAAGCAGTTCTCGTGAGCGCTAAAGTTTCTGTTTTTTACAGCAAGTTCAACAAGACTTTCCCCAAGTCTTCCCAACGGTTCTACTTGGCACAAACACTAATTAAACACAAAAAACACAACCAAAACAGAGGCTAAATAATTTATTTATTACTAATCAGGAGCAAAAAGCAAGGAATAAAAATAAAAATGGGTTGCCTCCCAACAAGCGCTATCGTTTAACGCCCCTAGCTAGGCATAAGAGCGAGGATAGATCTAAGTATTGCCATCTTTGGTAGGCAATCCATAAGTGGCTCTCATGATAGTTTCATATGGTAATTTTATTTTCATTCTTGGAAAGTGTTCCATGCCCTTTTTTTAACGGAAATTGAAATCTAATATTCCCTTCCTTCATATCAATAATCGCACCAACTGTTCTAAGGAAAGGTCTACCAAGAATAATAGGGCAAGAAGGATTGCAATCTATATCAAAAACAATGAAATCTATGGGCACATAATTCCTATTTGCGACAATAAGAACATCATTAATCCTTCCCATAGGTTTCTTAATAGTAGAATCCGCGAGATGCAAGTTTAGAGAGCAATCATCAAAATTGAGGAAATCTAGCAAATCACACAAAGTTTTGGGAATAGGGGAGACACTAGCACCCAAATCACACAAAGCATAAAACTCATGATCTTTAATTTTAATTTTAATAGTTGGTTCCCACTCATCATAGAGTTTTCTAGGGATAGAAACTTTCAACTCAAGTTTTTCTTCATAAGATTGCATCAAGGCATCAACAATATGTTTGGTGAAGGCTTTATTTTGACTATAAGCATGTGGAGAATTTAGCACGGATTGCAACAAGGAAATACAATCAATTAAAGAGCAACTTTCATAATTAAATTCCTTGAAATCCAATATAGTGGGTTCAGCAACATCTAGAGTTTTATTTCTTTCAATCCCACTTTCATCAATTTCATCATTAAGATCTAAATACTCCGAATTTTTAGAACGCCTTCTAGGTAAAGGAAGATCATATTCAGTTTCATCAAGATTTATCTTGCAAAATAAAGATTTAATAGGGGACACATCAATAACTTTTAGATCTTCATCTTGATTTTCATAGGAATTGGAAGAACATGCTTTAATAAAGGCATCTTTGGAAGCACGCATCCTAGCGGTTCTTTCCTTGCACTCATCAATGGAAATTCTCATGGCTTTAAGAGACTCATTGATATCATGCTTAGGAGGAATAGATCTAATCTTTAAAGAATCAATCTCAAGAGAAATTCTATCAACGTTTCTAGCCAAATCATCAACTTTAAGCAATTTCTCTTCAAGAAAAGCATTAAAATTCTTTTGTGAATTCATAAACTCTTTAACACTATTCTCAAATTCAGAGGGCATCTTATTATAATTTCCATAAGAGTTGTTGTAGGAATTCCCATAATTATTAGAAGGATTACTAGGATAAGGCCTAGGATTAAAATTCCCTCTATAAGTGTTGTTACCAAAATTATTCCTACCAACAAAATTCACATCGATAGATTCATTGTTATTCTCAATCAAAGTAGACAAAGGCATATCATTAGGATCAGAAGGAACACTCTTAGTAGAAAATAATTTCATAAGTTCATCCATCTTTCCACTCAAAACATTGATTTCTTCTATCACATGCACTTTTTTATTAGAAGATCTTTGAGTATGCCATTGAGAATAATTAACCATAATATTATCTAGGAGTTTAGTAGCATCTCCTAAAGTTTTTTCCATAAAAGTGCCTCCCGCGGCCGAATCTAAAAGATTTCTAGAAGCAAAATTCAATCCGGTATAAAAATTTTGTATGATCATCCACAAACTCAAACCATGAGTAGGGCAATTACATATCATTAATTTCATTCTCTCCCAAGCTTGTGCAACATGTTCATGATCAAGTTGCTTAAAATTCATAATATCGTTTCTAAGAGAGATGATCTTAGCGGGAGGGAAATACTTAGAGATAAAAGCATCTTTGCACTTGTTCCAAGAATCAATACTATTCTTATGCAAAGATGAAAACCAAGCTTTAGCACGATCTCTAAGCGAAAAAGGAAATAGCTTCAATTTAACGAGATCATTATTGACATCTTTTTTTCTTTTGCATATCACATAAATCAACGAAGCTATTTAGATGAGTAGCGGCATCTTCACTAGGAAGGCCGGCGAATTGATCTTTCATAACAAGATTCAACAAAGTAGCATTGATTTCACAAGATTCAGTATTAGCAAGAGGAGAAATCGGAGTGCTAAGGAAATCATTATTATTGGTATTGGTGAAGTCACACAATTTGGTAGTATCTTGAGCCATCGCGACAAACAAGCAAACTAGCACACGAGCAAACAAGAGCAAACGGTCAAAAGAGGCAAATAGAGAGGGAGGATAGAGAGAGAGAGGGCGAATAAAACGGCAAGGGTGAAGTGGGGGAGAGGGAAATGAGAGGCAAATGGAAAATAATGAAATGCGAGAGATAGGGATTGTGATGGGTACTTGGTATGTTGACTTTTTGCGTAGACTCCCCGGCAACGGCGCCAGAAATCCTTCTTGCTACATCTTGAGCTTGCGTTGGTTTTCTCCAAAGAGGAAGGGATGATGCAGCAGAGTAGCGTAAGTGTTTCCCTCAGTTTTTGAGAACCAAGGTATCAATCCAGTAGGAGGCCACGCTCAAGTCCTTCGTACCTGCACAAAACGAGAGCTACTCGCAACCAACGCGATTAGGGGTTGTCAATACCTTCATGGTCACTTACGAGAGTGAGATCTGATAGATATAATATTTTTGGTATAAAGATGCAAAGTAGAAAGTAAAGGCAAAGTAAAAAGCAAAGCAAGATTAAAGTGATGGAGATTGATATGATGAGAATAGACCCGGGGGCCATAGGTTTTACTAGTGGCTTCTCTCAAGAGCATAAGTATTCTATGGTGGGTGAACAAATTACTATTGAGCAATTGACAGAATTGAGCATAGTTATGAGAATATCTAGGCATGATCATGTATACAGGCATCACGTCCGTGACAAGTAGATCGAAACGATTCTGCATCTACTACTATTACTCCACTCATTGACCGCTATCCAGCATGCATCTAGAGTATTAAGTTAAAAATAGAGTAACACCTTAAGCAAGATGACATGATGTAGAGAGATAAATTCATGCAATATGAAATAAACCCTATCTTGTTATCCTCGATGGCAACGATGCAATACGTGCCTTGCTGCCCCTTCTGTCACTGGGAAAGGACACCGCAAGATCGAACCCAAAGCTAAGCACTTCTCCCATGGCAAGAACTACCAATCTAGTTGGCCAAACCAAACGGATAATTCGAAGAGACTTGCAAAGATAACCAATCATACATAAAAGAATTTAGAGAAGATTCAAATATTATGCATAGATAGACTTGATCATAAACCCACAATTCATCGGTCTCAACAAACACACCGCAAAAAGAAGATTACATCGAATAGATCTCCACAAGAGAGGGGGAGAACTTTGTATTGAGATTCAAAGAGAGAGAAGAAGCCATCTAGCTACTAACTATGGACCCGAAGGTCTGAGGTAAACTACTCACACTTCATCGGAGGGACTAGGATGATGTAGAAGCCCTCCGTGATGATGGCCCTCTTCCGGCGGAGCTCCGGAACAGGCCCCAAGATGGGATCTCGTGGATACAGAAAGTTGCGGCAGTGGAATTAGGTTTTTGGCTCCTGTTCTGATCGTTTGGGGGTACGTGTGTATATATAGGAGGAAGGAGTATGTCGGTGGAGCACGGGGCCCACGAGGCAGGGGGCGTACCCGAGGGGGGGCGCCCCCCACCCTCGTGACCTCCTCTTTGACTCCTTGGAGTAGGGTCCAAGTCTCCTGGATCATGTTCGGTGAGAAAATCACGTTCCCGAAGTTTTTATTCCGTTTGGCCTCCATTTGATATTCTGTTTCTCTGGAACACTGAAATAGGCAAAAAAACAGCAATTCTGGGCTGGGCCTCTGGTTAATAGGTTAGTCCCAAAAATAATATAAAAGTGGAAAATAAAGCTGAAAGTGCTAGTGATCGACTAGAGGGGGGGTGAATAGGCGATTTTTATGAAAGTCTTCAAAAGATGGAAGTTTCGAAGACAAATGATAGAAATAAACCTATTACCATGCAGCGGAAGGTAGACTACACTAAGCAAGCCATAGTCAAGTATTCAATGAAGTGAAAGCACAATGACTAATAGCAACTACGCAGTATAGATCAGGTAGGAAGATAGTGTGAAGCCAATCAGAACAAGCAGTCACTCGGTGAAGACAAAAGATAATGCAATCATACAATGACTTCACCAGGACCAACAGTACGTAAAGGGATGGGAAGGATGAAAGCAGTGACTTGTTGAAGACAATGATTTGTTGGACCAGTTCTAGTTGCTGTGACAACTGTACGTCTGGTTAGGGAGGCTGAGATTTAACTCAGAAGACCGCGTCTTCACCTTATTCCCCTTGAGCTAAGGACACCTAGTCCTCGCCCAATCACTCTGGTAAGTCTTCAAGGTAGACTTCCAAACCTTCACAGACTTCGCTCACCGGTGATCCACAATGACTCTTGGATGCTCAGAACGCGACGCCTAACCGGCTGGAGGATTCACAGTCCTCAAGTGTAATAAGTCTTCAGATCACACAGATAGGAAGACTTCAGTGATGCCTAACACTCTTTGGCTATGGGTGTTTAGGGCTTTGTCCTCGCAAGGAATTCTCTCTCTCAAAGGCTTCGAGGTGGGTTGCTCTCAAACGACAAAAGTCATACACTAACTCTGAGCAGCCAACCGTTTATGGTTGTAGGGGGTGGGCTATTTATAGCCACTAGGCAACCCGACCTGATTTGTCCGAAATGACCCTGGGTCACTAAGGAACTGACACGTGTTCCAACGGTCATATTTCAAACACACACGGCAAATTTACTTGAGCTACAAGCAAAGCTGACTTGACTAGCTTTGGATAAGATTTGCTCTCATTGTCTTTGCTCGAAGACATAGGATTTTGGTTAAGCATCACTTCTGTCAATCTGACTGGTTCACTTGGACCCCACTTAACAGTACGGTGGTTCTTATGACTCAACAAAGAAGAAAAAGAGTGACGAAACAACTAAGTCTTCGCGCTCCATAGTCTTCACACGTTGTCTTCTCTTGTCATAGTCTTCAATGTGAATGTCTTCACATCCCACCTTTGATTTCAATGTCTTCATACATTTTTAGGGGTCATCTCCGGTAGGAAAACCGAATCAATGAGGGACTTCTACCTGTGTTATCCTGCAATTCTCACAAACACATTAGTCCCTCAACCAGGTTTGTCGTCAATACTCCAAAACCAACTAGGGGTGGCACTAGATCCACTCACAATCTCCCCCTTTTTGGTGATTGATGACAAACTGGTTGAAGTCTTTAACGGGGTATAAAATATGTGAAATTGTAAAGGATAGGGTATTGTCTTCATAAGTTGCAAGGGATCCCCCTGAAGATGTGCATATTAGTAATTTGCTTTTGGAATGCAAATGCACATGGCAGGTTGTACTTATGGAGATCCTCTTCAGCCTATGATGACAATTCATCATGAAAGATATGTTTTAACGAAGATAATGACATGCATAATGAAAAATGGACGCCTACAAAATGATCTAATTGCGGAATTTATGATCGCATGCAGGATTTATCATCGCATCACAGAATAGAAAATAAGTAGCAGATGACCATCGAGTTTAAGTGTTACAACTCAAAGAACCAAATGTATTGAAAACGAGAGTTGTAAACACTTGGCAAAAGTAGCAAAAAATAAAGCAACCACCCGTATTGACCCGCTTGAAGACTATCAACTCATATGTTTCTCCCCCTTTTGTCAGTGAGGACTAAAAAGGTTTGAAGACATAGAGCACCTACTCGTTCCCATGAGGAGCAGGTGAGGAAGCAGGGTCGTCGTTGAGATCCGGTAGTGCAGAGGAACTTGGTGCAGTCTCGACATGCGCTGAAGTTGGAGGAGGTGAAGTTGCATCATCTTGGTCATCGATGACTCTGGCATTTACGGTCGCAGCTGAGGACGAGTAGTCAGAGTCTTCAAGTGAGGGAGTTCGACACAAGTGAGCATTTCTGGGAGGAGTTGAGTCAAACTTGAACCGTTCGGCGAAGCCATCGTCTTGCAGATCAGCTTCAGCACTAAGTAGGGTCAAACTCTTCCACGACCTCCGACAGGTCTCATGAGTGACAAAGACATTCTTGGTGGCAAGATTACAAATGCGGTCGACATCCACCAAGAGGCTTTGCATCTGATGCTTAAGCCAGTCGTGATGTTTGTCCTGTTTCTGATGCAGCGCGACGAGAAGCTCTCGGTCATTTAGGACACGAGACCGTCTTCGAGGCCTTTGCGCAATGGTGCTACCAGTGGCATTAGTCTGAGCATGAGGGGCACGTGTGTTACCAGCAAGAGGATAAACACGAGAAACTGCTGGAACTCCTTCAATAGGCTGGGTGAAGCTTTGGTGATCAACATTGTGAAGATAAAGGGGATCCTTAGCCGGCTCTGGGTAAATAGCTTCAACTGACAGATCAACCTCTGGCAAGAATATGAGATGATTGCGCGCAGACGGCTGATAGTTGAAGGCGGAGTGACGCTTGATAAGACGCATGACCCATGGAGCATAGAATTTCAACCCAAAGATGTCGGAGCCAGATGCAGCCAACTGCTTGATGAAGAAGTCTTGAGCATTGAAGCTGATGCCATTGAAGATATAGAAAACCAAAGTCTTCATTGCTCCTTCAAGCTTCGCTGCAGATGAATGTCCTTTGGCAGGCCATATAGTCTTCCTGATGATATGGTAAATGGAGCGAGGCAGGTACTCTAGGTCTTCAACAAAGAACTCAGATGGGTATTCAGCATCGTGAGGTAGAGGCTTCATCATGCTCAGCATTTGACCCATGTTGGGTTCTGGCTTCTAAAAGATGCTTTCCAAGGCATTTTGGTGTTGTTGACAACCTGGTTCATAGTATTCACCAGGAGTGGGCAGGCCCATGAGCTCAATGATATTTTCTTTGGCCGAATTCTTGGCAAATTGGAAGTTGCGCTTGAACAGATTATCATCGCGGCACCACAATAATGAAGATGGGTCTGCATCTGCAGGCTGTGGTCCATGGACCATGCAAGGATAGAAGCCTTGTTCAATGGCTTCAGCTCTGGACCTGGGTTGAAGATTTCTGTATAGAATGTCTCCCCATGGTTGTTTGATGGCATTCTTCTCAGCATACTCCTGGGTCATGAACCTGTACTTGAACCATTGTTTTGCCCAATATCTTCGAATCCATTGGATTTGGGTTTTTCGCTGATTGTAGTCCTCCTCTGGATCTGTCTTGTATAGATCATAGAGGTCAGGAGGAAAATCTCTTGAGGTGTTGCCACGACGCTGTCTGCCACCCTTTCTTGCAGATTTCTCTGGTGCCATGAAGTTTAAATTGAAAGGCTTCAAAGCTGTCAAAGTCTTCCGTCTACTGGTTAGACAAGAACTGGCTTCAGGAGAATTTATATGATGCTGTAAGAATTCTGCAAATGAATGCAGACTATGAGAACCAAGGGATTCTCCCACGGACATGTACCTGTGACAGCATTAAGGTGCAAGGGAAGGGGAAGAGGTCATATGCATTCTCAGAAGATTTTCAAGATAAGTCAGTTTAGAAGACATTGACCTCATAGTGCAAAGACATTCACTCATAGATAGAGAGTTGGTTCCAGATTTGTATGAATCCACGAATAAGTACAAGTGAAGAATCTAACTACTTTGTGAAGCATAAGTGAACATACTAGGCATATTATGAGATGCAGTATGAAATAGATTCAACTTGTGTGAATAGAAACTGCTTGTGGTAGAAAATGATGAATCTATAGGATCAAAGGGGCCGTAAAAAGGAGGTTTTATTTACCACACGAAGAACTGCTAGACGGAGTGGAAGAGGAGGCCGAGCAGTTCGAATCTTCTGTGCCCTAACTTGGTGATGGAGGACACCTACGGCGACGGCGGAGAAGATGATGTCCGCGGTCGACGTGAAGACGGCGTCGGTGAGGTCGCGGCAGCTAAGCGTTTCGTCGTTGGCGTCGTCGAGGGCTAGCGGTGGCACTAGGGTTTGTGCAAGAGTGGAAGAAAGGATAATGACTGTGGTGAGGTGTGTATATATAGGGATAGTAACGGCACAGTGTTATTACACAGGTGCCCCTGGCGATTCACATCTTAAGGACACGTGGCTATCATGCAACACATCGGAGGTTGTTCCAAGTTCCCACACACGCCTGGATTGTCGGGTGGTCGTTCCCACTTCTTCGGGTTTCAGGTGAAAGGATTTAGCATTGAAAACGGATTAATGTTTGTCTCTGTGTCTTCTGCTGACAAGGATGCAGAGAAGACATTTTGACAGTGTCAATAGAATGCATATGATTTGGATAGATAGACTTAGGAAAGAAGCATAGAGGGGTTAGGGTCCGATCACATTCACTTAGTTCGAAAGATTCAGCGAAAATCCATAGCTATAACTGAATGCTGTAGAGGACAGAAACCAAATCAGTAAGTTGAAGATAAACAGGAGAACTCTTAATCATTGAAGACAAACAAAATACGAAGACTTTGCAAACGTAACGCCATGAGATAGACACTTCAAAGGGAAAATGTTGGTGGTGGCATTACCCACCGTATAGGAAATATTAGACCCAAACACGACGCACAATTATCATGGCGCTCCGAAGTCAAATTACACATTAATATATTCACACTCAGAATGTAAGTCTTAATTGTTTGAAGATATAATTTACTTCATGTGTTGCACATCTAAGTCGTCAACGTGCTTAATTGTTAGGATGTGTGCCTGATCACAGGACATTTGAGGATTCCAAGATATTTAGCTCACACCGTAACTTGCAAAACCTCTTCTCATCCAAGGGCTTGGTGAAGATATCTACTAATTGCTCTTCAATGTTGACGTGAATGATATCAATATCTTCCTTCATAACATGATCTCTGAGAAAGTGATGACGAATTTCAATGTGCTTTGTCTTCGAGTGCTGAACTGGGTTGTTGGCAATCTTGATGGCGCTTTCATTGTCGCAGTAGAGTGGCACTTGCTTCAGATGAATGCCATAGTCTTTGAGTGTTTGCTTCATCCATAGAAGCTGAGCACGGCAAGATCCAGCAGCAATGTATTCAGATTCAGCAGTGGAGAGAGATACACA
The DNA here is from genome assembly GCF_056163025.1 of Triticum urartu. NCBI lineage: Eukaryota > Viridiplantae > Streptophyta > Magnoliopsida > Poales > Poaceae > Triticum > Triticum urartu. The sequence goes on from NC_141874.1 coordinate 399,967,115, forward strand.
GTTCTGCTTCTTTGAAGACCAACATACAAGTGATTGTCCTAGAAAATGACATGTGCCTGATATAGACTTGCGATCCACCTTGTCACCAGCATAATCAGCATCCGAGAATCCAACTAGATCAAACTCTGAGCCCTTTGGATACCATAATCCTAGTGTTGGGGTGTGAGACAAATATCTGAGAATTCGCTTCACAGCTAAGTGATGTGATTCCTTTGGTGCCGCTTTGAACCGGGCACACATGCAAACACTAAGCATGATATCTGGCCTAGATGCACATACATAAAGCAAGGAACCAATCATGGAGCGATATACCTTTTGATCGAACTCTTTACCATTGTCGTCGGGACCCAGATGGTGTTTGGATGGCATTGGCGTCGTGTAGCCTTTGCAGTCTTGCATTCCAAACTTGTTCGGGCAATCTTTGAGGTATTTCTCTTGGGATATAAAGATGCCGTTGCATTGCTGACGTATTTGAAGACCAAGGAAGAACTTCAGCTCACCCATCATGGACATCTGATATTGCTCTTGCATCATATATCCAAACTCTTCACCGTATTTCTGATTAGTGCAGACGAAGATAATGTCATCCACATATATTTAGCACACAAATAGTTCACCATCATATGTCTTCGTGAAGAGAGTGGGATCGAGAGATCCAGGTTTGAAGCCTTTGCTCTTCAGGAAGTCTTTGAGTGTGTCATACCAAGCCCGAGGGGCTTGTTTAAGGCCATACAGTGCCTTGTTGAGCTTGTACACCATGTCAGGATGTTTTGGATCTTCAAAGCCAGGTGGTTGTGCAACGTACACTTCTTCTTCAATCTTGCCATTGAGAAAAGCGCTCTTCACATCCATTTGATACAGAAGAATGTTATGATGATTTGCATAGGCCAGCAGTATGCGTATGGCTTCAAGCCTAGCCACAGGAGCAAATGTTTCATCGAAGTCAATCCCTTCAACCTGAGTGTATCCTTGAGCAACGAGACGAGCTTTGTTTCTGACAACTTGACCATGCTCATCTTGCTTGTTGTGATATATCCATTTAGTGCCTATTATATTGTGCTTACGAGGATCAGGACGCTTAACCAGTTCCCAAACATTATTCAGCTCAAACTGCTGGAGCTCTTCTTGCATGGCTTGAATCCATTCAGGTTCCATGAAGGCTTCATCAACTTTCTTGGGTTCAGATATTGAGAAGAATGTGAAGTGCCCACAGAAGTTAGCTAGCTGTGTTGCCCTTGAACGAGTGAGTGGACCTGGTGCATTGATGCTATCAATTATCCTTTCAATCTGTACTTCATTTGCAACACGAGGATGGACAGGACGGAGATTTTGCTCTTGCTGATCATTTTCATCGTTAGAAGGATCGTCTTCAGGCTGAGCATTGTCTTCAGGTTGATCAGGTGCAGAGATGATAAGTTCCTCTTCAGGCTGAGCTTCAGATGGTATGATTTCTCTAGTTCTCATAAGTTTGATTGATTCACTGGATGGAACTTCATCTAGCACATTTGGCAGGTGCTCTCTTTGCGAGACGTTAGTCTCATCGAACCGCACATCCACAGTTTCAACCACTTTATAGTGAAAGAGGTTGAAGAATCTGTAGGAGTGCGAATCCTTTCCATATCCAAGCATAAAACCTTCGTGTGCTTTCAGTGCAAATTTTGAAGTGTGATGTGGATCCTTGATCCAGCACCTAGCGCCAAATACTCTGAAGTAACTGACATTTGGCTTCTTGCCAGTAAGGAGCTCATAGGATGTCTTGTTCAGAAGCTTGTGAAGATAAACACGGTTGATGATATGGCATGCAGTATCAATGGCTTCAGGCCAAAACTTTCTTGGAGTCTTGTATTCATCAAGCATCGTCCGGGCCATCTCAATAAGTGTTCTGTTCTGGCGTTCCATGACGCCATTCTGCTGCAGCGTGTGCGGAGCTGAGAATTCATGTGTGATGCCCAAAGTATCAAGATAAGTGTCTAGGCCAGTGTTCTTGAATTCAGTGCCATTGTCACTTCTAATGTGCTTGATCTTGACGCCATAGTTGTTCATGGCTCGATTGGCGAAGCGTCTGAAGACATCCTGCACTTCAGTCTTGTAGAGGATTATATGCACCCAAGTATATCTTGAATAATCATCAACAATGACAAAGCCATAGAGACAAGTAGTAGTAGTAAGAGTTGAGTAATGAGTGGGACCGAAAAGGTCCATGTGGAGCAGTTCGAAGGGTTGAGTCATTGTCATGATTGTCTTCGAGGGATGCTTGGCCCTCGTCATCTTTCCTGCTTCACAGGCACCACATAAGTGATCCTTCTTGAACTTGACGCCCTCGATGCCTATGACATGCTTCTTCTTTGCAAGGGTGTGCAGGTTCCTCATGCCAGCATGCCCTAGCCTCCGATCCCAGAGCCAGCATTTAGAAGCTTTTGCTAGAAGACATACGACAAGTTGTGGTCCTGCTGAGAAATCTACCACGTACAAATCATCTTTCTGATACCCTTCAAAGACTAGAGACTTGTCAGATTCCATTAGAACAAGGCAACGATATTTTCCAAACATCACAATCATGTTCAAATCGCAAAGCATTGAGACAGACATTAAGTTGAAACCAAGGGATTCAACAAGCATGACTTTATCCATGTGTTGATCCCTTGAGATTGCAACTCTACCTAGACCCAATACCTTGCTTTTACCAGTGTCAGCAAATGTGATGTGACTTTTGTCAGATGGACGTAAGGTTGAGTCCATGAGAAGACTTCGCTTGCCAGTCATGTGATTAGTACACCCACTATCAATAATCCACTCTGAAGCAGCTGGTGTCGTACCCTATAGTGCAGTTAGGGGGATAGGCTTCACGAAGAGAATTGTGAAGCATAAAAATTTGACGAGCAAGTGGATTATGAAAGCTTAGATCGAGGTTAGGACTGATAGGGCAAGTAGCAAGTGACTCAGGAACAAAATACATAATAAGACCATTTGGGCATTTGATCTTGCGCCCTACAAGATGTTTAAGGTCCCCAGCAATAGCTTCAGACGAATTTGATTGTCGGCTGGAGACCTTTCCCTGCAAAAGAGAGTTAAGCTTTCTTAGCCACCCACATCTTCAAGGGTGGCTTCGAAGCAATGAGTCTAAGTGCAGCATCTGAGAATTTTGGCTTTGGAGCCCTAGCAAAAAGTCTTGCAGGTGGACAATAGTACTCATAAGAATAAGCAGAGTAGTTCTTGGTCTTATGAACATGGCGGTTTGATGAAACATGCTCATATTCATAGGCCTGAGTATGGCTTCCCTGCAAAACATTTGCATTAGTGCGACTCAGGTCAGTCCTTTGTCTGTATTAAGCCTTTGGACCATATGAAGCATGTGGTCTGGGGTTTGTCTTCTTCACTTGTGGTGTCATGATGACATTCACAAGAAGATTCTCCAGCAACCTTTTCGGCACCTAGACTTTCTTCACAGGTGGCCCATTCCTGCAGTTAGTACCAATATACCTGGCAAATACTTCACCATTCTGATTCTTAAACAGTTTATACTTTGCATCAAAGGATTCATCAATAACAATGGGAGTAGCACAATTGAAGCCTAACAGGGTGGATGGATCCACTGAGGGTTCCTTTGCAGCAACCCATGTGGTTTTGGGGTACTGCTCAGGTTTCCAGTAAGAGCCATCAGCATTCATTTTCCTTTCAAACCCAAGACCCTCTTTTCTAGGGTTTCGGTTCAGGATCTGCCTTTTGAGGACATCACATAGTGTCACTTTTGTACATCCCTGTTTCAAGCAATGTCTTCAACCTAGCATTTTCATCAGCAATTGCAGTGGTATCCTCAGCAGAGGGGTTAGTTACCACATCAACAGTTGAAGATATTGCAATAGTAGCAGCAGTATAACATCCAGGAACAGAAGTAGCATTGTCAAGCTCAATGCATTTAAGACATGGTGGTTCAAATCCTTCCTGAGCGGGACTGATCTGTTTGGCGCGAAGTGACTCATTTTCCTTTTGAAGATCTTCATGAGCCTCTCTCAATTTCTCAAGATCTTGCTTCCTTTGAAGATAATCATAGGAAAGCTTTTCATGAGTTGTTGAGAGCGTTTCATGACGACTTTCAAGTTCCTCATACTTAACATGAAGATTTTTTATGTCTTCAATTAAGGACTGAGATCGAGTCATTTCAGCGTCTAACAGGTCATCGCTTTTGTCTAATAGTTTTTGAATATGTTCCATAGCTTTTTGTTGTTCAGTTGCAATTTTAGCAAGTGTTTTGTAGCTGGGTTTGGAACCACAATCAGAGTCATCTTCACTGGATGTTTGATAGTGAGTAGTGCGTGTGTTTACCTTGGCACCACGTGCCATGAAGCAGTAGGTGGGAGCAGAGTAGTCCTTGTCATTTGCATCAGTGTCGGTGATGAAGTCATTATCTTCAGTGTTGAAGATGGACTTGGCAACGTATGCTGCAGCCAGACTCGCAACGCCAGAATCGGACTCCTCCTCAGACTCCACCTCCGCCTCCTCAGAAGTGGACTCCTCCTCTGAATCCATTTCCTTGCCAACAAACGCACGAGCCTTGCCAGATGAGCTCTTCTTGTGTGATGAAGACTTTGAGGAAGACTTGGAAAAAGACTTTGAGTATTTCTTCTTCTTCTTGTCGTCAGAATCATACTCCTAGCTCTTCTTTTTCTTCTTGTTCTCATTGTCCCACTGCGGACACTCAGAGATGTAGTGGCCAGGTTTCTTGCACTTGTGGCATGTTCTCTTCTTGTAGTCATGAGCAGAAGCTTCATCATTCCTTGAGCTTGATCGTGAAGACTTTATGAAGCCTTTATTCTTGGTGAACTTTTGGAACTTCTTCACAAGTATAGCAAGCTCCTTTCCAATGTCTTCAGGATCATCAGAACTGTTGTCAGATTTTCTTCAGATGAGGAGACAGCTTTTGCCTTCAAGGCACGAGTTCGCCCATAGTTGGGACCGTAGATGTCTATTTTCTCAAAAAGCTGAAACTCATGTGTGTTGAGCCTCTCAAGTATGTCGGACGGATCGAGTGTCTTGAAGTCAGGACGTTCTTGAATCATCAGGGCTAGGGTATCAAACGTTCTGTCAAGTGATCTCAGGAGTGTCTTGACGACTTCATGCTTGGTGATCTCAGTAGCGCCGAGGGCTTGAAGCTCATTTGTGATGTTAGTGAGTCGATCAAACGTGAGCTGGACATTCTCATTGTCATTTCTCTTGAAGCAGTTGAAGAGATTGTGAAGGACACTAATTCTCTGATCTCTCTAGGTTGAGACGCCTTCGTTGACCTTGGAGAGCCAGTCCCAGACTAGCTTAGATGTTTCCAAAGCACTCACACGACCATACTGTCCTTTGGTCAGATGACCACAGATGATGTTCTTGGCAGTGGAGTCCAGTTGAACGAACTTCTTGACATCAGCAGTGGTGACACCTTCACCAGCCTTTGGAACGCCATTCTTGATGACATACCATAGGTCGACATCAATGGCTTCAAGATGCATGCGCATCTTATTCTTCCAGTAGGGATATTCAGTTCCATCAAAGACTGGGCATGCAGCGGAGACTTTGATTATCCCTGCAGTCGACATAGCTAAAACTCCAGGTGGTTAAACCGAATCACATAGAACAAGGGAGTACCTTGCTCTGTAACAATTGAAAGTGCTAGTGATCAACTAGAGGGGGGGTGAATAGGCGATTTTTATGAAAGTCTTCAAAAGATGGAAGTTTCGAAGACAAATGATAGAAATAAACCTATTACCATGCAGCGGAAGGTAGACTACACTAAGCAAGCCATAGTCAAGTATTCAATGAAGTGAAAGCACAATGACTAATATCAACTAGGCAGTATAGATCAGGTAGGAAGATAGTGTGAAGCCAATCAGAACAGTCAGTCACTAAGTGAAGACAAAAGATAATGCAATCATACAATGACTTCACCAGGACCAACAGTATGTAAAGGGATGGGAAGGATGAAACCAGTGACTTGTTGAAGACAATGATTTGTTGGACCAGTTCCAGTTTCTGTGACAACTGTATGTCTGGTTAGGGAGGCTGAGATTTAACTCAGAAGACTGCATCTTCACCTTATTCCCCTTGAGCTAAGGACACCCAGTCCTCGCCCAATCACTCTGGTAAGTCTTCAAGGTAGACTTCCAAACCTTCATAGACTTCGTTCACCGGCGATCCACAATGACTCTTGGATGCTCAGAACACGACGCCTAACTGGCTGGAGGATTCACAGTCCTCAAGTGTAATAAGTCTTTAGATCACACAGACAGGAAGACTTCAGTGATGCCTAACACTCTTTGGCTCTGGGTGTTTAGGGCTTTGTCCTCGCAAGGAATTCTCTCTCCCAAAGGCTTCGAGGTGGGTTGCTCTCAAACGACAAAAGCCGTACACTTACTCTGAGCAGCCAACCGTTTATGGTTGTAGGGGGTGGGCTATTTATAGCCACTAGGCAACCCGACCTTATTTGTCTGAAATGACCCTGGGTCACTAAGGAACTGACACGTGTTCCAACGGTCAGATTTCAAACACACACGGCAACTTTACTTGAGCTACAAGCAAAGCTGACTTACCCAGCTCTGGATAAGATTTGCTCTCATTGTCTTCACTCGAAGACATAGGATTTTGGTTAAGCATCACTTCTGTCAATCTGACTGGTTCACTTGGACCCCACTTAACAGTACGGTGGTTCCTATGACTCAACAAAGAAGAAAAAGAACGACGAAACAACTAAGTCTTCGTGCTCCATAGTCTTCACACGTTGTCTTCTCTTGTCATAGTCTTCAATGTGAATGTCTTCACATCCCACCTTTAACTTCAATGTCTTCATACATTTTTAGGGGTCATCTCCGGTAGGAAAACCGAATCAATGAGGGACTTCTACCTGTGTTATCCTGCAATTCTCACAAACACATTAGTCCCTCAACCAGGTTTGTCGTCAATACTCCAAAACCAACTAGGGGTGGCACTAGATGCACTTACAAAAGCCCAATATAGTCCAAAACAATAGATAATATAGCATGGAGAAATCAAAAATAATAGATACGTTGGAGACGTATCAACGTATCACGGTTCCGTATCCTTTTGTGTTTCGGCTATCTAGGTACAATACGACATCAACATCACTGCCGCTCATCTTCGCCACGGACGCGTCATCAACAACATCCACCTCGACTACATCTTGATATTCGTGATTGGATCACCGTCATCCATTCTCGCTTACGGACGTGGAACTAAACAAACGGTAAACTTGCCTTGGTATGGGACATATCACTCTTGCCATTACATTGACAGCCCTCATAGCCTTACTCCTTTGCGTTGCTTACCCATCGAGACTAGCCATTGAGTATTGCCGGCAACGAGACTTGTGCACATTAGTGATCATACTTCCCATAGCATGCATATATACATCATTGTTGCATATATTGGTATCATCTCTTGTGTCACAAAGTTGTCATCGCATACACAATTGCTATCTTGGTTCGTGAAGCATTGCATGAGAAAAGAGGTCAAACAACAAAGAGCCAAACAAGCTTTTAAGCAAAAGGGAAAGATAAGCAAAGATCTTTTAAGCAAGAACCATAGCATCATAAAACATTAAGATTGTCATACTCGACCATCTTGGATCATCGCATAGAAACACCTTGCATATAGCATACTAGGGACAGAAGTCGTTGCATTTTTGCTAAGTAGGTTGTGCACAAGTTCTTGTATCCGCCTATTGTGCAATCGTGCTAGCGTCTCTCTAGTGTTGTGCAACAAGAGCATTTTTGTGGACCACATTTTGGCTCACCCTTGGTTGCACGACCCACTTATCTTTTTGGCATGTGTGTTTCCGTGTACCTTATATGCTTGGTCTACTTGTTACATTGCATCTTGCGAATCTTTTCCAACATTATTGAAGCTCACTTACAATTGCATCAAATTTTGTGCCACCATCCTAACCAAGCTCCACCATAAGCTTTTCCTTGTGTAGGTGTGAGAAACCGACAAGAATTGGTACCAATTGTGCTATTTCCTTGTCCACATTGGAGTGATCATTGATCCACTTTCAACTTCGGTCAAGGTACATTTGGTATTCGTTCTTCTCTTTCTACCACTCACATTGTGTATCTTGGAATGATGGATAGGCCAAGTACTTCTACCAACCCACTCTTCAATGAGCACGACGACGACATGAACTCCTACGTCACCAAGAGCCACCTTTGCACAACGTGCTTTGCATCAAGAGCAACAAGCAATGAGTGAACGCATCGACAACCTCGCCGCCGACTTGCGACCCTCCGAGCAACGTACAAGGGACTACTTCGACCACAAGCTCGACGATCACAAGCAAGAGAATGACGCAAGGATGGACGAGATTCGCGCTTTGTTGCTCAACTGCTCTTCTTCCACTTTGTCCTCTTCAAGAAGGACCCGCTCAAGTCGACACTCCGACTTCACCCTCTCCAGCTCAAGTACATCGACATCGAACACTCTTCGCCGTGCCGCGTGCAATGATCATCAAGAAAGCCTCAATCCTCTATGCGACACCGACTCTCAAGAGCACCGACAACGTAAAAACCAAGACGCTTTTGCACTAGCACAAGAACAGCAACAACAACGCCAACATGAAGAGGAAGAGCGAACACGTCTACACCAAGATGCACAAGATGCTGAGGCACAACGCCAAGAGCAACAACTCCACGTAGCTCAAGCACTTGCGGCGCAACAAGCCCTCCGAGATTCAAGTCGAGTCGTAGCCAACCAAGGCCGACAAGCTCGTGAACAAGAAGAAGCACTTCGCGAAGAAATTCAAGAACGAAGATTTCAAGCTCGCGTGCATCGTCAAGTTCCTCCTCGAGCTCGACAAGCTCCTCGACAAGCTCGCCAAGAACATCAAGTTCATCAAGAGCATGACGACAATGGAAATCCTCCACGACAAGAGCAACATGAGGTTGAAACCCCTCCTCACCAAGAGCGACACGAGCTTGACAATCATCAACAACATGGGCGTCATCATCCCCGACCCCAACACAATGAAGAGCAACGCTACGACAAGCTCAAGTTCACCATGCCCAAGTTCAACGGAAGAAACGATCCCGAAGAGTATCTTTCATGGGCATTGAAGGTCGACAAAATCTTCCGCTTGCACAACTACGACGAAGAGAAGATCGCGATGGCATCCCTTGAGTTCCAAGACTATGTCCTCATTTGGTGGGAACAAGTTATCGAGCGCCGTGAGGCAAGAGGTGAACCACCCATCTCTACTTGGGCACAAATGAAGGATGTCATGAGAGCACGCTTTGTGCCTACCTACTACAACCACGACCTCTGCAAGAAACTCCAACTACTCAAGCAAGGAACCAAGAGCGTTGAAGAATACTACATGGAGATGGAGATTGCCATGATAAGAGCCAACGTCACGGAAGATGATGAGAAAACTATGGCACGTTTCTTGAATGCACTCAACCATCCTATCAAGAAGATCGTCAACTTCCAACCATACTCGAACCTCATGGAGCTAGTGCATCAAGCTACAAAGGCGGAACGTCAAGTGCAAGACGATTTCAAGTATGCCAAGTTCTCATCCAAGTCCTACGGCTTCTCCAACAACCAAGCTTCAACGACTCCAACTCCGACTACAAAGCCTTCTACTAGCACCATCGACAAGTCGAGTTCCAAGAAAGCTTCATCAACTCCAAGTCATCCTCCTACTATGAGCAACTTCAAGCCGAGAGCTTCATCATCGTCAACTCCAACCAATGAGACCGTCAAGACAAGTTCCTTCAAATGCTTCACATGCGGAGGCCGAGGCCACAAGTCCTATGAGTGCACCAACAAGCGGACCGTGATCCTCAACGACGACGGCACTTATGACTCAATGAATGAAGAAGAAATGGACACCATCGAGCAAGTTGCCATGCACCGGCAAGTGAACGATGAAGAGGAACAAGTCTTTTGCAATGAAGATTCAAGTCCCGCCCTTGTTGTCTCCAAGGTCTTGACTCTCCAACATCACCAAGAAGAAGACCAACGATGCCATATATTCCACACCAAGGCCGGAATCAATGGACGATCCGTCAAGGTCATCATCGATGGAGGGAGTTGTCATAATCTCGCAAGCGAAGAACTTTGCTCCAAGCTCCAATTGCCCAAGACGAAGCATCCACATCCACACAAAGTGCAATGGCTTAGCGACTCCGGCACTATCCAAGTCGAGCATCGAGTACAAGTCTCCTTCAAAATTGGCGCCTACGAAGACACCTTGGAGTGCGACGTCGTTCCGATGACCGTTTGCCATCTTCTCCTTGGACGCCCATGGCAATTCGATAGAGGAGTCATCCACAACGGCTGAACGAATCACTATATCTTCAAGATGAAGGGCAAGGAGTATGTACTTCGTCCCATGTCTCCAAGCCAAGTGATCGTCGACAAGCAAGCCACCCGTCGTGGAGATCATAGTGAGAGAGCGAGCCACCAAAAAGAGAGTGAGTGCCACAAGCCCAAATCGAACACCTCCACAATGAGCGAAAAGAAGAACTTAGCCCTATTTTCCACCAAAAGTGAGATAAGAGGAGTGTGTGAGAACCCATCTAGTGTCCTACACTACGTCCTTTTGTGCAAGGACAATGCACCACAAGCTAACACCTCTCACACTCTTCCTCTAGTGTTGTCTTCTCTTTTGAAGGAATTTCACGATGTTTTCCCCGACGAGCTACCTCCAGGACTACCTCCACTACGAGGCATTGAGCACCGCATCGACCTCATCCCTAGAGAACCTCTTCAGAACAAAGCTCCCTACCGCGTCAACCCCGAAGAAACCAAAGAAATACAAAGGCAAGTAAAGCATCTCATAGACCATGGACATGTGCGTGAAAGTTTGAGCCCTTGTGCCGTCCCGGTCATTCTTCTGCCAAAACGAGACGGTAGCTTTCGCATATGCTCCGATTGTAGACCTATCAATGCTATCACCATTCGTTATAGGTATCCCATTCCATGCCTTGATGATATGCTTGATGAACTTAGCGGTGCCACTATCTTTTCGAAAATTGATCTTAAGAGTGGTTTACGCATACAAGAGGGTGATGAATGGAAAACCGCTTTCAAAACCAAGTTTGGCTTGTATGAGTGGTTAGTCATGACTATGGGAACCACCCGGTACTTTTATGCATCTTATGAATCATATCTTTCGCCCTTACATTGGTGTGTTTGTTGTGGTCTATGTCGGTGTCAAAACCGGCGGATCTCGGGTAGGGGGTCCCGAACTGTGCATCTAGGCGGATGGTAACAGGAGGCAGGGACACGATGTTTACCCAGGTTCAGGCCCTCTTGATGGAGGTAAAACCCTATGTCCCGCTAGATTGTTCTTGATAATATGAGTAGTACAAGAGTTTATCTACCACGAGATCAGAGAGGCTAAACCCTAGAAGCTAGCCCATGGTATGATTGTTGTTGTTTGTCCTACGGACTAAACCCTCTGGTTTATATAAACACCGGAGGGGGCTAGGGTTACACAGAGTCGGTTACAAGGAAGGAGATCTACATATCTGTATTGCCAAGCTTGCTTTCCACGCCAAGGAGAGTCCCATCCGGACACGGGACAAAGTCTTCAATCTTGTATCTTCATAGTCCAACAGTCCGGCCAAAGGAAATAATCCAGCTGTCCGGATACCCCTTAATCCAGGACTCCCTCAGTAGCCCCTGAACCAGGCTTCAATGACGATGAGTCTGGGGCGCAGATTGTCTTCGACATTGCAAGGCGGGTTCCTCCTCCGAATACTTCATAGAAGATTTTGAACACGAGGATCATGTCCGGCTCTGCAAAACAAGTTCCACATACCACCATAGAGAGAATAATATTTCCACAAATCTAATCTGCTGACATACCCCGTAGCATGACATCACACCACAACCAGGTCTTTATTCGAATCGTTTTTCATAACCAATCTCAGCGTGTTTCGCAAGGCGGTTTCCTTGGCACGTCTTGTCGAAGCAAAGATCGTGTCCCCTTTATTACGGGATTCTCATCAATACGGACATGGGTAACCCAACCGTGCCTATTGGTAGGACTCCTAGATCTTAGGCAAGTCCCAAACGGCTACGAGGAGGACGCTTGATATTCACCCTCTTTATAAAGGGGACAAGGCTTTTTCTTTTTTCCCTCTCGTGCTCAATCAAATCCTTCCCCCGCCTCGAGTTCTAACACCCAAAACTAAGGTCAGGCACTTCGGACCTTCAACTATGTCCGGATCCAACCTTCAAGGTCGGTCGATGCCTTCCTTCGTCACGGAGGAGGACATCAAGAAGTGGAGAGAAGCCAGATATCTGACCGCCGAAATTTCGCATCGGCTGCCTGCCCGAGGGCAGGTCATCCCTACTCCCGAACCCAACGAGAGCGTCATGTTCATCTCCCACTTCCTCTGAGGACTAGGCCTCACCCTAGATCCCTTTGTTAGGGGTCTTATGTTCTATTACGGGCTAGATTTTCACGATCTGGCCCCGGATTCGCTTCTTCACATCTCGACATTTATTGTCGTATGTGAGGCCTTCCTCCGCATTACCCCTCACTTCGGCCTGTGGCTCAAGACCTTCGATGTGAAGTCGAAGATGATCAAGGGGCAGCACGCAGCGTGCGGAGGCACTTCAATAAGCAAAATTGCTGATGCTCCATGTCCTGAGGGTTACTTCCCAGAGGTGTCTGGATTGTGGCAGCGGGAGTGGTTCTACATCACAGCTCCCAGAAGTGCCAAGTGGGTAGATGCCCCCGCCTTTCGCTCAGGCCTCCCACCACAACTGATGACACGGATCAGCAGGGGTCTGAGCTGGGGTCCAGCCAAGGACGTGCCAACACTGCAAAGTTGTATCCGAGATCTCTTTGAGAGATATTTCAGTCTGGTTATGGTAGTGCAAGTCATGCTAGTTTGTCAAGTCCAGCCTTGCAAACGCTGGCCCCTTCGCATGTGGGAATTCAACCTGGAAGAACCGCGAGCTATTCAACATTTCCTCGGCATGACGCACGAAGAGATGTACAAATTGTTCTTCGGACCACAAATAATGTGTCCGGACATCACTCAGGATGCAGGTCTGAGCTGCAATCGCCCGGATACCCAAGTAAGTAGCCCTGCATCCGAACACACTGTCCATTTATTTATCGCAACATTGCCCTAAAAAAGCCGCTCTTTGACCCAGGATTGGATAGCGAAGGAAAAGTTGATCAGGTGTTCGGCCCCCCTCCCTGAGACCTCACCAAATCCTGTGCTAACCAGGATGCTGGAGATCGTGCCTTATCAAGCGCCCTCAGGAGAAGATCAAGGGGGGAACAAGGAGGCTAGCGCCTCCACGAAGGAGGTTAGCCGGGGGGAGGAACTGAAACTTCATCTCCCCAGGGACGGAAGAGAACCGCCTCTGAGGACCCGGAGACAACGGTCTCCAAACGGGGGAAGAAATCTCCGCCGGAGGGTCCTGCCTTGGGGGATACCCTGGCCACACTATGCCCTCAAGGGGATCAGCCCTCCACCGAGCTGTAAGTAAAAGGGTAAATGAAAATATTTCGCTTTACCTCTAAGGAAAATAATCGTGGCATTTATCTTGCAGTTTGGATCTTAGCCCTTCTCAGCAGAGCTTGTCTTCAGGGGATCTTCATCCAGAGATGATGGAGAGCAAAACGCCTCCCCTTGCCATACCGCCTCATGAGGCGGGCGACCCCGAGGTGTCATCGCGGAGGGTTTCTCTTGATCCGGCAAGGCCAGAAGGTAATCTTATGGCCACCCGAAGTCCTTAGTATCCGTCTCTTGAAGAGAGCAATCAAACAAGTCCGGCACCGTCTGGTGTGCGGTCGGACGTACTGAGGGATCTGCTAGAGCAAGCGGCTATCTCAGAAGAGCACCGCACGTTGATGGGTACGGTGATTGAAAGGATTTCGTCCGCCGAAAGCGGGTTGCATGAAGCCGTTATGAGTCTACTGACGGGTTTTGAGGTACGTGAAATGATGTACATTTTTGACAGTACCGCACATTTTTAGATGTGCCCTGTGTAGATAGTAGCCCCTGAGACTCTGGTTGCCGTCGAAAACGGCGACAAACATAGGATCATAGTCCCAGGTAATAACCAGACCGCCTTTATGTGCAGGTGGCTGAAGCTCTGGTGGCTAGCCGGACTGATGGGTTTGCCGAACTAAAGCGGCAACTGGATGCGGCAGATGCCGACATCGTGCTTGTTAACAAGCGGCTTGACGAGGCACAGGGTAGGTGATTTTTCTGGTGATTGTCACATAATAAGAGGAGCATGATGCCAGTATCTTTAATTTGTTGTGACTACAGATGGAGCTGCCACCGTGGAGACCCTTCGGGTGGAGCTTGCCCGAGCCAAGGAGCAAGCAAGGAGTAGCAATGCGGCCACTTTAAAGGAGGCCGAAGATTTAAGGGCCGAACAGGCCGCACATTGCGAGAGCAAAGAAAAAATAGCCAAGATGGCTGTAGAGTTAAAAGATGCTGCTGACCGTTACCAGCTTCTTGAAGAAGAAAACCGGGCAAAGGCGACGGACCTGGAGAAGGCCCGGGTGGCTGCCAAGGAAGCCTGCTCCAAAATTAGAGCGGCGAAGGAGGAGCTGCATCAAGCTGCGGATATTGTATCTGGGAAGCCCTTCTTGTTGCGGACTAAGTTTGGGGATCCGAAGTATGCACCTCTGGACCGGCTATGGAGTTCTGTGGACGCCTGCGTGGATTTGGCTGCAGGTGCTGCTGATGCGGCCGAGTACTTCAAGGATCGGGAAGATCACGAAGTGGAAAAACTGTTTTGGTCACAGTTTCATGCTCCAGCCCGTCCGCTGCTGTTGAATGAGCAAATGGCCGAGTGGGCTGAGCTCCATAGATTATCCGGACTTTCCATGAGGTCCATTGTGGATCATCTATGGCCGGGAGGGCCGAGGCCGGATAGCTACTTTAGCTTAGTGCAACAGTTCCTTGGTGCTGTGCCACGCATCGATGCTGTAAAGAGGTCGGCGTGCATAGAAGGCTCGCGGATGGCCCTTGCCCGTGTCAAAACATACTGGGCGGAGATGGATGCCACCACTGTTGCGGCACAGGGCTCGGCCATAGGCCGAGTGGCTGCCGAACACTACTTTGAAGAAGTTCTTGAAGGCGCTCGTTTGTTAGAGGCTCAGTGCTCAAAGAATATTATGTTTAAGTGACATGTATTCCCATTGTAAAAACAATGTTTTATTGAGTTTATCAAGGTTGTATTTATATAACCTGAAAGATGGCAGTCGTCGGCTTCAGCCCCCATGCATATAATGCGGGGGTGTTCGCAGAAGACGCATGTAAACACTTGATCCAACGTCTTGGTCCATTAAGGAGGTGATAGCGCAGCGAACAGGCAATCGGACTATAATGCTTTAACACTTTCACTTAGCCAGAGGAGTTTGACAGTGGGGCTACTATATAGCCCCTGGTGGCTCCACGCTCATCCGAATTCGGGGCGCGTACATGCCTGGCCGGGAAACGGCCCTTCGTTAAGGCGGAGGAATCCCGAAGATTCCGCTAGGTCATCGAGTGGTTGACCAGTCTCACGCTATATCATGACAGTCAGTTTTCGGCTTTCTCTACTGAGGTGCTCGTCCGGATGAACCAGGGCACAATCGCAGTAGTTCTCCTGGTGCCGCCCTAGCCGATAGAGCGGAACGTAAGGCAGCAAAGCATAGGAGCCGGGCAAACCCAACATTTGACCAAAGACATGATTCGGAGCTGATGCATATAAGGCCAATCTCGCAACGCCGAACACTCCCTAAGGTATTTGGTCTTTATGATGTAAACCGGGCTAAACAGTGCCCTTTGTAATAAGCCCCTGGTGTCCAGGTATGTGCAATATTCTGACGTGGCCACATGCCAATACGTCAGCATCCTTCTCAGTTGTACTGAGAATCTAGGGGATGTGTATCAACGAGAGACAGTAAAAAATGTTTACGCAGGGTCTTAATCTAAAAAGTATCCTTGGAACGGGTCCCTGCTGCACGTCTGCGCCTGTGCTTCCGTTGTGTCGTATCCTGGATGGATGTAGCACGATGGTCATCTGAAAAAGAGAGGAACTTAGTTGAAAAGTTGTCGTGCAAAAGTTAGGTTATACTAAATAAACCATGTACAGTTCAAAATGAGTAAAGTTGAGCCTAATTGCCACTTGTTTGCGCGCGTTGAGCCCCTTGTATTGTAATAGGGGTATAGCCATCAAACCTGTATCAATTACATATAGCTGCACCGGACTCGTCTAACCGCCTCCGTGGTCTTAACGACCTGTCAGATGCTTTAGTTGGTGAGACCGTTTAGTGTGCGGCTGCCAAGGCAGCCGCACAGTCTTCCACACGCAAGGAGCGCTCAATATTTCCATTTACTGTAATGATGCCACGTGGACCGGGCATCTTAAGTATGAGAGAAGCGTAATGCGGTATTGCGTTAAAGCGAGCGAAAGCTTCGTGTCCGAGTAGTGCTTCATAGCCACTTTGGAACGAAGCGATGTGGAAGGTTAACTTTTCGCTGCGGAAGTTATCGGGAAAGCCGAATATAACCTCTAGTAGCAGGGAGCCCATACAATGGGCTTCTGGGCCTGGCGTTACTCCTTTAAAGGTAGTATTGCTATGGCTGATTCTTGTTGGGTCTATCCCCATTTTTGCAGACTGTGTCCTGATATATCAGGTTTAAACTACTGCCGACGTCCATCAGGACTCGTGTGAAGTGGTATCCGTTAATTATCGGGTCTAACACCAAGGCAGCCCATCCTGCATGCCGGATACTTGCCGAGTAATCCCGATGGTCAAAGGTGATCAGTTTGGACGACCAGTGGCAGAACTCCGCGGTGATAGGCCCTGGGGCATGTGTCTCTAGGAGTGCCGCTTTATTTCTTCCCTTCATCATGTGTAACATGTTTACTGTTTTGACTTCTGGTGGGAATTTCTTCTGTTCCCCAGTGCCTTTCTTGCGAGGATCGTCCTCGTCTTCACTTGGCGTATCCTGCCCCTTGTGTTCGGCATTGAGTTTGCCGGACTGCTTGAAGACCCAACATTCTCTATGGGTATGATTTGTAGGTTTATCGGGGGTGCTGTGGATCTGACATAGTTTGTCCAGAATCTTGTTGAGGCTGGACAATTCGTCTCTATTGCCTTTGGAGGGCAGCTTTTGCTGACCTGTCCGAGAGCTTCTGAATCCGGCGTTTACCGCCGTGCTCTTTGGGCTGTCTTCTTTATTCCGGCGCTTGTTTTTGCTGCGTCGTAGCTTCCCATTTCCGTCCCTGACTTCGGATGTACTTGGGTCGCTGGTGCTGCATCGGGCTAACCAGCTGTCCTCGCCCGTGCAAAAGCGGGTCATGAGGCTTGTTAATGCTGCCATTGTTCTCGGCTTTTCTTGGCCGAGGTGTCTGGCAAGCCATTTGTCTCGAATGCTGTGCTTGAAAGCTGCTAAGGCTTCGGCGTCCGGACAGTCGACTATTTGGTTTTTTTAGTGAGAAACATGTTCCAAAGCTTTCGGGCTGACTCTCCGGGCTGTTGAGTTATATGAAATCGTCTGCATCCGGTGGTCGGACATAAGTCCCTTGTAAATTTCCCCGAAAAGCGTCTTCGAGCTCTTCCCAGCTTCCAATGGAGTTTTCGGGGAGCCTTTTAAGCCAGTGTCGAGCTGGCCCTTTGAGCTTGAGGGGTAAGTACTTGATGGCGTGGAGATCGTCTCCTTGAGCCATGTGGATATGGAGGATGTAGTCCTCAATCCAGACCCCAAGGTCTGTCGTTCCGTCGTACGCCTCTATGTTTACGGGTTTGAATCCCTCTGGAAATTCATGGTCCAGCACCTCATCGGTGAAACATAGGGGGTGTGCGGCACCCCTGTATTTGGGTGTACCATGGTGTTCGAATGTTTGTTGTGTGCATTGCGTGCTGGAGCGCGCTTGCTTGGCCCGTAGATGGATCTGGTTGCGCCGTCCTTCTGATGCGAGCCCTCACGTGGATCGCATACTGGCTTGTGCGCGGCGTCGTTCGCCGCTCTATGTTGGCCAAGAGGTCGTCTATCCGACCGGATGGCTGTTTTTTTTTTTGATTGCGGGGGATCTAAGGCCTCCTCATCGAATTCAGGTAGCAGCTTTCGCTTCGGGTAGCTCTTTGTGTAGCGACTACCGCCGTACTTTGCTGCAGTGTTGAGTACTTCACTCCATTTAATTCTGAGTGTGTCTTGTGCAGCCCTGAGCCTTTGCTTCTGCTTTTTCAGACTCCTCGCATTGGCAACAAGCCTTTGATGGGTATTCTGTTGCTCCGGGTGCCTGTCCGGTGTGTTGTCGTCCGGACTGTTATCTTCGACGGAGTCGGGTTGTTCGGTTTGATTCTCCCTGTTGCCGTGGTTGGATGATGGTTCAATGCCGTTTTTGTCGTCCGCTGGCTTACTTTGCTCTATCACTGGGTCTATATGATCGATGTTTCTGCCAAGGCGGGATTTGGGGCGGCGCTTATGCCGCCGCTTTGACTGCTTCTCGAGGGAACAACCCTTCGTTGTGTCCTTCCGTTCCTCGTCGTCGTTTTCTTTGGGTGTGTCCACCATGTATACATCATATGATGAAGTGGGCATCCAGTGCCCTGTGGGCAATGGTTCCTGTTCGTCTCCTCCATCGTCGTCCATACCGTTGATGTCTTCGGAGTCGAAGTCGAGCATGTCAGTCAAATCATCGACATTGGCTACTAAGTGGGTGGTGGGTGGGCAGCGAATTTCTTCGTCATTCGCATCCCAATCCTGCCGGACATAGTTCGGCCAGGACTCTCCTGACAGGGAGAGAGACCTTAATGAGTTCAGTATGTCGCCGAAGGGCGAGTGCTGAAGGATATCCGCGGAGGTGAAATCCATGATCGGCGCCCAGTCGGATTCGATAAGCACGGGCGCAGGCGGTTCGGAGTCCGTGGTCGGGGAAGAATCCGGCAGTTTGGCGTCACGGCTCTCGTGAAGGGTAAGGTCGATACTCGGCTCGATCGCCAATGAGAATGCGACCTCCGTGGCGGGGTCTATCCACCCATCCCTGGATGGCGCAATTGGCTCCGAATTGAGGGCCGGAGCGATCGCCGGTGCAATCTCTCGAACACTATTCGATGGTAGAGCTAAATCATGCTCATCGTGACCATGCGGCGCACTCGGCAAGGGCTCGAATCCGTCGAAGGTCAAGTCTCCGTGGATGTCGGCTGTGTAGTTGAAGTTTCCAAATCTGACCTGATGGCCAGGGGCGTAGCTCTCGATCTGCTCCAGATGGCCAAGCGAGTTGGCCCGCAATGCGAAGCCGCCGAATACAAAGATCCGTCCGGGGAGAAAAGCCTCACCCTGGACTGCATCGCTATCGATGATTGAAGGAGCCATCAAGCCTAACAATGACGACACAGAGGAACTCGCTATGAAAGCACCAATGTCGGTGTCAAAACCGGCGAATCTCGGGTAGGGGGTCCCGAACTGTGCGTCTAGGCGGATGGTAACAGGAGGCAGGGGACACGATGTTTACCCAGGTGCGGGCCCTCTTCATGGAGGTAAAACCCTATGTCCTTCTTGATTGTTCTTGATAATATGAGTAGTACAAGAGTTGATCTACCACGAGATCAGAGAGGCTAAACCCTAGAAGCTAGCCCATGGTACGATTGTTGTTTTTTGTCCTACAGATTAAACTCTCCGGTTTATATAGACACCGGAGGGGGCTAGGGTTACACGGAGTCCGTTAGAAGGAAGGAGAACTACATATCCGTATTGCCAAGCTTGCCTTCCATACCAAGGAGAGTCCCATCCGGACACGGGACGAAGTCTTCAATCTTGTATCTTCATAGTCCTACAATCCGGCCAAAGGATATAATCCGGCTATCCGGATACCCCCTAATCCAGGACTCCCTCAGTCTACTTCGATGATATCCTTGTTTTTAGCAAGTCTCTCAAAGAGCATGTCACCCATGTTCGAACCGTTTTACAAACTCTTCGAAAAGAGCATCTCTATGCCAATATGGAGAAATGCCTTTTTGGCGTTGACAAGCTCGTTTTCTTGGGTTTTGTTGTTTCCTCTAAGGGTGTTCATGTTGATGAGTCCAAGATCAATGCTATTAGGACTTGGCCACAACCAACCAATTTGCAACAAGTGCGTAGCTTTCTTGGCCTTG
Organism: Triticum urartu; assembly: GCF_056163025.1. NCBI lineage: Eukaryota > Viridiplantae > Streptophyta > Magnoliopsida > Poales > Poaceae > Triticum > Triticum urartu. Next base: position 399,987,243 of record NC_141874.1, read on the forward strand.
CGGGTTTCTATCATCGCTTTGTGAAAGATTTTAGCACCATTGCTTCTCCTTTGCATGCTTTGAGCAAGAAGAATGTGCCTTTTGTTTTGGGACAATCCCAAGATACCGCTTTCAATGAGCTTAAGAATTTGCTTACTCATGCTCCCATGCTTGCTTTACCCAACTTTGATAAACCCTTTGAGATTCATTGCGATGCTAGTGGTAATGGGCTAATGGCATAGGAGGTGTGTTAACGTAAGAGAAGCGCCCCATAGCATATTTTAGTGAGAAACTCTCCGGCGCGCAACTCAATTACCCCATATATGACAAAAAGCTCTATGCTTTAGTCCATGTTTTGCATGAATGGGAACACTATCTTCGCCCTCATGAATTTATCATTCATACCGATCATGAAACGCTCAAGTATCTTAAGGTCCAAGCCAAGTTGAACAAGCGTCATGCTAAATGGAGTGAATTTATTGAGTCTTTTCCTTATGTCATCAAGTACATTACAGGTAAGGAAAATATTGTGGCGGATGCCCTTTCCCGCATATGCATGCTTGTTACTCAACTTGAATTGGATGTCATTGGCTTTGAGCATATAAAAGACTTGTATGAGCATGATCCTACTTTTGCTAGTCCTTATGCCAAGTGTTTGACGCACACCTCTTGGGAACGCTATTACATCAAAGATGGATATCTTATGAGAGATAACAAACTTTGCATCCCCGAGTCTTCTCTTCGTTTGTTGCTTTTGCAGGAATCTCATGGAGGAGGCTTAATGGGACATTTTGGATGCGACAAGACTTTCGCAACGCTCTCCAAGAACTTTTTTTGGCCCAAGATGTTTCGCGACGTCAACCGCTTCACCAAACGATGCTCTACATGTCGCAAAGCTAAGTCCAAAGCTCAATCCCATGGCATTTACATGCCTCTCCCAATTCCATATCAACCATGGGAAGACATTAGCATGGATTTCGTACTTGGATTGCCTAAGACTAGAAATGGAAAGGATTCGGTATTTGTCGTTGTGGACCGTTTCTCCAAGATGGCACATTTCATTCCTTGCAACAAGATAGACGATGCTTCACATGTTGCTAATCTCTTTTGTAGTGAAATATTGCGTCTACATGGAGTGCCAAAGACTATCGTCTCGGACCGCGACGTCAAGTTCCTTAGCTACTTTTGGAAGACCATATGCACCAAGCTCGGAATCAAGCTACTCTTCTCCACGGCTTACCATCCTCAAACCGACAGCCAAACGGAGGTGACCAACCACACACTCTCCTCTATACTTCGAGTACTCATCAAGAAGAACATCAAGGAGTGGGAAGAGTGCCTACCGATCGCCGAGGTCGCCTACAACTGAGCAAAACACTCAACAACGGCAAGTCCCCCTTCGAGGTCGTCTACGGATTCAACCCATTGTCACCATTGGACATTCTTCCTCTACCACTCCAAGAGCGCATCAATTTGGACGCAAGTGCACGGGCGACAGATCTCAAGAAGGTGCATGAAGATACAAGAAACACCATCGAGCACCAAGTTCAACGCCTTGCGACCAAGCTCAACTTCAACAAGCAACCTATGGTATTCAACACTGGAGATCTCGTGTGGCTACACCTTTGCAAGGACCGCTTTCCCCAAGAACGCAAGTCCAAACTTCGACTACGAGCGGATGGACCCTTCAAGGTGCTTGCATGCTACAACATCAACGCATACAAGATCGACATTCCACGAGACAACTAATCCGTGAGCGACATCTTCAACGTCAAAGATCTCACTCCCTACCATGGTGATGAAGAATTTGATCCAAGGACGGATCTTCCCCAAGGGAGGGGAGATGATGCAGAGCATCCCAAGGTCATCCCTATGGACCTACCATCGTCTCACCAAGTGCCTAGAGGACCCATGACACGAGCACGTGCAAGAGCTCTTGAAACCGAGGTGACATCTCTCCTCTCACATTTCCACTTTGATGCACATGAGACATGGCTACTACCTCATATGGACACATTGTGCATACTCGGGTATCATGGAGAAGCTAAGGAGCAAAGGAGAAGAAGAAGAGGAAGATGGACGTGAAGACGGAGAAGAAGAAGAAGAGATGATGCAGAAGAAGCTACAGGCTCCGGACGACCGGCCAGGACCGGACGTCTGACGATCTCCAGGCCCTGGATGTCCGACCTAGACCGGACGTCCGACACTTCCACACCCGAGCCAAAACTACGGTCTTCCGATGCCCCACGGACGACCGACGCCCGGACGTCCGACCCCGACCGGACATCCGACCGAAGACCACCCGAGCCGAATCTACGGAGGTCCGACAGACACCGGACGTCCAGACCCTTGCGAGCCTCCGGAGGACCGGTGACTCCCGGACGTCCGACGCTTGTGCGCTGCCATGTGTTGGGCGCAGCCCATGTACCCCCTTTTCTGCCCCTTTTTACACTAAGACTATATATAGACCTCTTCCTCCTCCTTTCTAGGGTTAGCAAAGGATTAGCTCATTTTTTGTGTGAGAGCTTTGCTCATCCACTTGGTTGCCTACTCCTCGGAGATTCGAGCCTCCACCGGAGAAGATCCCCCAAGCGGATTCAAGACCCCTTTTAGGGAAGAACTCAAGACCTCCTCACGAAGAAGACCGGCTACCCTTGTATTGTCCCTAGTTGATCGTGTACCGTGTGAACTCTTATGTATCCGAGGATCTAGCACATGTGTGACTATCTTGTGTTGGTTTAGTGTTTGTCCCGTGTTTTCCCTTGTGTTTCCCCTTGTTTCCCCCTTGTGTTCTTCGTGTTCATCGCGGGATTCGCTCCTTTCGTGAAAGATCGGGCGATTAGGGTTCTACCCTACATCAACATAGTAGGTGGCTATAACTTGCAAGATTGGATCTAGAACATAGATATAATGGTGATAACATAAACGGTTCAGATCTGAAATCATGGCACCCGAGCCCAAAGTGACAAGCATTAAGCATGGAAAAGTCATAGCAACATCAATCTCAAAGCATAATGGATACTAAGGATCAAGCCCTAACAAAACTAACTCGATTACAAGATGAATCTCATCCAACTCCTCACCGACCACGAGCCTACGAAGGAATTACTCACTCTTGATGGGGAGCCTCATGGAATTGGCAATGGAGAAGGTTTGGTGATGATGAAGATCGAAGATCCCCCTCTCAGGAGCCCCAAATGGACTCCAGATCTGGCCTTCCGATGAAGAACAGGAGGTGGTGGCGGCTCCGTCTCGTGGAACGCGATAATTCTTTGTCCTTGATTTTTTTTCTCCAAATATGTGATTTTATAGTATCAGGGTTGGAGTCTGCGGGGCCACCAGATGGGGACAACCCACCTGGGCGCGCCTAGAGGGGGGCACCCTCGTGGGTTGTGCCCACCCAGGTGCCCCCCTCCGGTGGTTCTTGGCTCCAGAAATTCTTATTTATTGAATAAAAAATCCTCGCAAAGTTTCATTCCAATCTGAGAACTTTTATTTCTGCACAAAAACAACACCATTGTAGTTCTGCTGAAAACAGCGTCAGTCCGGGTTAGTTTCATTCAAATCATGCAAATTAGAGTCCAAAATATGAGGAAAAACATTAGGAATAGTTGATACGATGGAGACGTATCATTACCCTTGACGAAAACAGTTCCATGACACGCCATTGAATGGAAGTGGAAACTTCCGTGATGATAATTTTGGTATTGTCATGGAACATTCTATGACAACATAGGTATGACTATCTTGATACTGTCATAAAATCTTCATGGATGTACATGCATGACAGAAAATGTGACCTACTGTAACAAACACGTATCATCACGGAATTGGTTTTATTGTAGTGTATTGTGCAATGTGGTGCTCAGTTAATGTTTGCTTCATTTGTTGTGGTGTTTAGTTAACTGCTTGGTTCAATTCTGCAATGCAATGTCCAATTCTCGTTGGTACAATTTTGTATTGTTATGCATGTGAGGAATAAATCGAATTTGGCTGCACTTAATACATGAGAAACATATACAATTGCTATATTTCCTAGTTCTTAATCATGCTTAGTTTAGATAAATGGCTTTTCCATGTGGCTAGAATTATTCTAATGAATCAGCAATGTTTTTATTTTCATCAACACATTTCACTGATAGCATGCCAACCCTCACTTAACCTAATCACTAACTACCTTATATGTGTTGCGGGGAAACAATGGGAAGCACTGAGGTTTACAATCGAGCTTTGCACATGCATGGTCCTTTGTCTAATAGCACATTATTGTGAAATTGCAGGAACCATTCTAATATGTAGGCTTTTAACAATTTGGTCTTTCACATGTAGGTCCTACTGTCAGATGTTTTGACCCACTGTGCGACCCTTTGTGCATATGGAGAAATGAGTTGTCCATGAATATTAGTAAAGTCAAGAAACTTAGAAAGATTGTTCGGATAAAGAAATTAGCGACAAAAAACAACAAGATCTTTGTGTGCACAATGAAGAAGACATCAGTTCACTACAGGGTGATGCTAACTATTATACCTTGTCTTTCTATTCCTTTGCGCCATTTCAAATCTAGAGAAGATATTTATGCATATCCTTGTTTTCAGGCCTTTACAAAGCAGTTCACCGATGATTACCTCTCAAGCCACCTGTATGGTCAGGAGGCAAGGAAGGTATTCATACAACACCCACGATTCAATATGGAAGTATTCCTAAAGAGGACGAAGGATGGACGTTCAATCATCCACGGGCACTAGCCTAAAGTTGCATAGACCTTTAATATCAATGAAGGCTCAATATCCGCCTTCCGCTTTAGCAGTTTTCCATATGAGATTCATCTGTCTATGTACCTTCTATGATGCTAATTTCGAAAGGATATAGATGTTGCATGTGAAACTTGGTGCTGGTGCAGTTGTGTAATGGGGTAGCTAGCTATATGCCTATATGGTGTAATTGCATGCTGAAACTATAAGTACTCTGATGTATTTCAATTATGAAATCCTGGTTCCGTAATACAAAAATGAAATATATTATGTGCTTAATATGAAATGTCAATTTGATTAATAAATGGATTATTAATAATAGTCCAATTATCATGCTTATTGGGTTTTTCTATTGCAAATGTTTATTGAGACAACACCGTGGGCGATGACCTCCGACAACCCACACAGTTTCTAGGAAGAAAATGTGTTAGATCCACGACTTCCTCTGAAAAACTATTTATGTTAGGCCACCTTGTGCAAAAATTTTCCACATAAAAAGTGTGTGTGATGGACAACCTATGCCACACAGTTTCCTTCATGCATCGTGCGTGATGCATGCAATAACGCAAAAACGATAAAATTGTTTATATCGTGTGCAATGGGAACACTATCACAAATGATTTAATGGGGAAAATTATGTGTGATATACGTGCGAATGAAAACGTTTTCCTTGGGATGACTGTGTGGGATGTATATACAAATAGAAACATACTTCTTGGATTGATTGTGGGAGATGTACATACTAACGGAAACATACTCATTGGATTGACTGTGTGGAATGTACATACGAATGGAAATGTTTCTCTGAGACTGACTATGTGGGATGTACTTATGACCGAAAATGATTGGGCCTATATAATTGTATTTTTAACACACTTGTACGTATAATCATATTTGATTGCTCGCCCGTCGCACACGAGCTCAATTTGCCCAGCGTGTGTGATCGGAGGGCCTACCCACCCACAGTTTCCGGGTCGTGTGGGAAGGACCCACCTATCGCCCACACTTACTAGACGATGGTTCAAAATGCCGTCGTGGAAAGGGGTTAAAAATCATTTGTATAGCAGCTGTTGTACCAATGTATAAATATAGTATCTTGGACATATTTCATGTTTGTGAGGCCCCATTAAACATTCTATGTGAAATAGTTGACGTTGGACAAGGAAGACAACGTAATGAGTTTTGTTTGCTTATATTCACATAGAAGTTATATTATCATGGATCCTCTAACATGTGGTGCTTGCTCATAATCTTTTGCTAGCCAAAATTTCATACTAAGTAGAAATACTACTTGTGCATCAAAAAAACCCTTAAACCCAGTTTCTTTTCATGAAAGTACACCATATCTACCTATGGACTGAATATGATCCTTCAAGTAAGTTGTCATTGGTGCAAAAGCAATAAAAGTTGCTCCTAAATATGTATGGTCTTTTATTGTAAGGGAAAATAAGCTTTCTACGAACTTGTGATGGTGAAGAAATAAAAGCGAGAAACTTCATAATAAAGGTTGCTATCACAAGGGGCAATATGAAGTGACGTTCCTTTACATTAAGAGCTCGCACATCCAAAAATAAAAAGCGCATGACAACCTCTGATTTCCTCTATGGATGGCCTATCTTTTACTTTATATATTTACTTTTATGCAAGAGTCAATAGTGTTCTTCTCTATTCCATTTTAATTTTCTTCTTTGGCAAGCATCATGTGGTAGGGAAAGATCCAGGCATATATATCCAGTTGAATGTAGGTGATCATGAATTATTATTGTTGACATTACCCTTGGGGTAAACAAGTTGGGAGGCGAAACTATAAGCCCCTATCTTCCTATGTGTTTGACTGAAACTTTTGCTCCATAAATATGTCACGAGTGTCGACAATCATAGAATACTAAATGATAGTTGAGTATGTGAACTTGCTAAACAAATCTCTTACATATACTCTTCCTGATAATATGATAAATTGTAATTGTTTCAGTGATCGAGATCATAGTTTGTTGGTTTTCAAGGAAGTTTATGGTTCATACTTTAGCTTGTGGATGAATTTTTACATGTTCAAGAGAAGTTTTATGATGATATATTGCTTGTATGATAATGATCATGATGCTTTCATGTCTGTATTTTGTTTTTATCGACACCTCCCACTCTCTAAACATGTGGTCATGATTATCATTTTCGACTTTCGCTAGAGAACAAGCGAGGTCTAAGCTTGGGAGTTGATACATCCATTTTGCATCATGTTTTCCTACTGTTATTTATTATGTTTTGGGTCACAATTTCACTTTATGATACAATTCTTATGGTTTTTCTCTCTTATTTTGCAACTTTCACATGAAGAGGGAGATTGTCGGGAGCTGAAATTCTGGATCGGAAAGGGCTCAGCAGAGATAGATGTTCTGCACAACTCTAAATGACCTGAAAATTTACGGAGAATTGTTTTGGAATATATAAAATATTGGCGGAAGCAATACTAGGAGGAAGGCCACCAGGAAGCGACAAGCCTAGGGGCGCGCCCTACCCCTAGTGTGCGCCCATCGAGCTTATTGTGCCCCCCTCGCAGGCCTCCGGTGCCTATCTTCTTCTCTATGAAGCCATTTGCCCTAGAAAAAATAAAGAGAAGACTTTCGGGATGAAGTGTCTCCATCTCAAGGCGAAACCTGGGCAGAAGCACTTTTGCTCTCTGACGGAGCGATTCCGCCGGGGAAACTTCCCTCCGAGAGGGGAAATCGAAGCCATCGACATCACTAACGATCCTCGCATCCTGGGAGGACCAATCTTCATCAACATCTTCACCAGAGCCATCTCATCTCAAACCCTAGTTCATCTCTTGTATTCAATCTTTGTCCCAAACCTCAGATTGGTACCTGTGGGTTGCTAGTGTTGATTACATCTTGTAGTTGATTCTAGTTGGTTTATTTCGTGGAAGATTAAATGTTTAGATCCTTAATGATATTCAACAGACCTCTCATCTTGAACTTGAATATGATTTGTGAGTAGTTACTTTTGCTCTTGAGGACATGGGTGAAGTCTGGTTATAAGTAATCATGTGAATTTGGTATTCGTTCGATATTTTGTTGATATGTATGTTGTTGCTTCCTTTAGTGGTGTCATGTGAATGTCGACTACATGACACTTCTGATGGGGAATGAAACATGAAAATCAGAAAAAAATTCCTACGAACACCCAAGATATATCTAGGAGATGCAAAGCAATGAGAGGCGATTGTGTCTACATACCCTTGTAGACCGACAGCATTAGCGTTGTAACGCGATTGATGTAGTCATACTCTTCACGATCCAATCGCAATCCAATCCGATCTAGTGCCGAACAGATGACACCTCCGAGATTAGCACATGTTCAGCTCGATGCGCGTACTCTCCTTCTAGATCTAGCAAGCGAGGAAGAGGAGGTAGATGAGATCGGACCCAGTAGGGCGGTATGGTGGTGGTGGCAACAGAATTCCAGCAGGGCTTCGCCAAGCGCATACCGGAGAAACGTGGGTGGAGTTGGGAGAGGCAACAAGCAAGGGTGAAGGGGTGGCTGCCCCCATGCACATCCCACTCTATATATAGGCTAGGAGGCAGGGGAGGGCATCCAAAACCCTCCTAGGGCTGGCCACATGGGAGAAATCCCTTTAAACTTGGAGATAACATCTTATCTCTAGATTCAACCCTTTAAATTTAGAGATAAGACCTTATCTCTAGATTTAAATGATATGTGCCTTGGGGAATGGTGCAGCCAGCCCACGTGGGTTGTAGCCCCACCCCTCGATCCATGTGGGACATGTCCACCATTGAGCGGAGCGTGGTTATTCTTCGGCTACGGGAGCCTCGAACAGTGCTTCGAGGGCCAACGATGTTGTTTTGTTCTCGGCTCAAAGAGCTCTATCTGGATCGCTTATTACTGTGATCACACCATTAGGCCCTGGCAGCTTGAGCTTCATATACCCATAATGTGGTATAGCTTGGAATCTTGTGAATGTGTCTCGCCCCAGTAGGGCGTGATAATCGCTACGAAAGGGCACAATGTGGAAGAGTGATTCTCCGAACCGGTAGTTTTCAGGAGTATAGAATACTACATCAAGAGTAACTCGTCGAGTGCAACGCGCCTCTTTTCCAGGAATAATCCCTCGAAAGGTGGTGTGGCTTTGCTCGATACGAGATCTGTCGAATTGCATTTTGTCCTGGGTGTCCTCATAAATGAGGTTTAACCTGTTTCCACCATCCATTAGTACCTTTTGGAGTCTAAATCCATCCACTATGGGGTTAAGGACGAGGGCGGCATGTGCTCGGACGGGGTGGGCCTTTGGGACGTCCTCCTCGTCGAAGGTGATGGGTGTGTTTGTCCATGAATTTGTTGATACCACCTGGAGGATTTGACCGAGCTCTCGAAGGGTTCTCTTCCTCTGATTTTTTGAGGAAAATGTCTTGTAGATCGTTAGGATCTCAGCGTTGTCATCTAGGGGCGTTGCTAAATGTCTGTTTGAGGGTGAGCCTTCGATAATAGTTTCTTTGTTTTTTGCAACTTGCCTAATCACCCGGCAAGCTCGAAGGTTGTGAGTAGGGTTTGTATTCAGCAGGAAAGAATGTATGGGGCATGACTTGTCGAACAGCTTGTCGAGGACCGTTTTGGATCCTGCAAGTGGTTTCTTCTTTTTCTCGATCGGCTCATGTTTGTGTAACACCCACGATGCGGCTATATCTCCCATGTGTCGGAGCATGACTTAGAGGCATAACCGCATAGTAGGCATGTCGCAAGAGGGGTAATCTTTACACATCCGATGTACTGAATAAGAAAGGGATAAAGAGTTGGCTTACAATCGCCACTTCACACAATACATGAATATAACATTACATCATCCAGATTACAATCAAGGTCCGACTACGGAAACAAAATAAAGAAAGACCACCCCTAATGCTAGATCCCCGATCGCCCCGACTGGGCTCCACTACTGTTCAACTGGAAACGAAAACAACACAACGAACACGATCTTCATCAGGCTCCTCCTTGAGGTCGGTTGCGTCACCTTCACGGTATCATCGGCACCTGCAATTGGTTTTGGAAGTAACTGTGAGTCACGGGGACTCAGCAATCTCACACCCTCGCGATCAAGACTATTTAAGCTTATGGGTAGAAAAAAAAGGTAGTGAGGTGGAGCTGCAGCAAGCACTAGCATATATGGTGGCTAACTTACGCAAATGAGAGCGAGAAGAGAAGCAAAGCACGCTCGTGAACTAGAAGTGATTAAGAAGTGATCCTGAAACTACTTACATTCAAGCATAACACAAGAACCGTGTTCACTTCCCGGACTCCGCCGGAAAGAGACCATCACGGCTACACACGCAGTTGATGCATTTTAATTAAGTTAAGTGTCAAGTTCTCTACAACTGGACATTAACAAATTCCCATCTGCCCATAACCGCGAGCACGGCTTTCAAAAGTTCAAAACCCTGCAGGGGTGTCCCAACTTAGCCCATCACAAGCTCTCACGGTCAACGAAGGATATTCCTTCTAGCGGGAAGACCCGATCAGCCTCGGAATCCCGGTTACAAGACATTTCGACAATGGTAAAACAAGACCAGCAAAGCCACCCGATGTGCCGACAAATCCCGATAGGAGTCGCACGTATCTTGTTCTCAGGGCAACACCGGATGAGACTAGGTACGAGTAAAACCAACCCTCAAGTTTCCCTGAGGTGGCCCCGCAGGCAGCTCGGTTCGGACCAACACTCAGAGGAGCACTGGCCCGGGGGGGTTTAAAATAAGATGACCCTTGAGTGTGCAGAACCCAAGGGAAGGTATATGGTGGTAGGTAGGCAAATGGTAAAACCAAGGTCGGGTCTTGCTGGAGGAGTTTTATTCAAAGCAAACTGTCAAGGGGTTCCCATAACACCCAACCGCGTAAGGAACGCAAAATCAAGGAACATAATACCGGTATGACGGAAACTAGGGCGGCAAGAGTGGAACAAAACACCAGGCATAAGGCCGAGCCTTCCACCCTTTACCAAGTATATAGATGCATTAATTAAATAAGAGATATTGTGATATCCCAACATAACCATGTTCCAAACATGGAACAAACTTCAGCTTCACTTGCAACTAGCAACGCTATAAGAGGGGCTGAGCAAAGCGGTAACATAGCCAAACAACGGTTTGTTAGGAAAAGTGGGTTAGAGGCTTGACATGGCAATGTGGGAGGCATGATAAGGCAAGTGGTAGGTATCGCGGCATAGAAATAGAGCGAGCAACTAAGCAAGCAAAGATAGAAGTGATTTCGATGGTATGGTCATCTTGCTTGAGATCCCACAAGGAAGAAGAATGAGTCCATGAAGAAGACAAACGGACGTAGTCGAACGAATTGTCACAAACGCGACGTTCTCGGAACCAACCCGAAGAAGCAACACCGGAAAGAAGCACACAACATAGTAAACAACCAACACATGAACATGGCATGATGCACAACCAAGTATGATGCATGTCCGGTTTAATGAGTCATGGCATGGCAAAGTGCAACAAACAACACTACAAATTAAGTGGAGATCAATATGCAACTCCGTTGCATATTGACGAAACACCACATTCAAGTTATTTAGTTTGGTCTCTTTTATGTACCCAACAATATTAAATGTTGATTAACAAGACAAGGGGTGAAGCACAACAAAACTACCTATCTAGGCAAGTTTAAATCAGGCCGGAAACAACGAACAACAATTCCGGTAAATCCCCATATGCATATTTTAAGGTTTGGTACTGTTCTGCCCTAAACGCAATTTTAGAGTTATTAAACATGCAAAGTAGGTACACCATGTTAAACTAGGCATTTTTCTACCCCAAATACATATAAAGTTTGTTAGGTTTGGAGCTACGGTTATTTAGTTATGAATTAAATCATTTTAGCATGCTATATGGACAAAATTACACAAACATCATTTTAAACATTTTAAACATTGATGAAAGTTGGATATTATTAAACTAGACAAAATTCTAGACATTTTACATATAAAGTTTGTTTTAATCCGATGCACGGTTAAATAGTTAGGATATGCATGAAGTGCAAGGGTGTTTCTGCAAAACTGGCAGTCTCTGGATAAATAGGAAATTCGTAGATCTGGAAAAAAACATGAATGGGCCGAATCTGGCAGGCTGGCCCAACATGAGAAAGGAAAAAAAGGCAGGGCGCAGGGCAGCTCACCCATGGGCTAAGCCCAGCTAGCGAAGAGGGTGTCCGGCAGGGGAAGCGGATCTGGCCCAATCGGGCGACGTGCGCGGTCAACGGGGATCGATCGGGTCTAGGCGCGGGCAAAACTTGTCGCTGCGGTCACTGTCCTTGCGTGCTCAACGGCAGAAATAGGGGAGGCCGGTGATGGACTTGGCGCTCTCCGGTGGGGCAGCGTGGCGATCTGGAGGCGGGGACGGGGTCCTGCCAGCAGGAACCGGCCGGCAATGGGCCAGGGAAACGGAGGAAGGTGGCGGCCTGGCAGTTGGCGTCCTCGATGATGGCTGTTGCAAGGTCAAGGGCTGTAGGAGGTCCTCGACGACGGAGGGAACTCCGGTGGCGCTGCAAAACTTGTGGGCGAACAAGGCGTGGCAGAGAAGATCCCCTGGTGTCTTCCGGCGACCCGGGGTCGATGCGAGCAGGGGCTTGGCGTTGTCGTCTCTGTGGCGGCTGCAATAGAAGCTTGGCGCGCGGCCAACGCTTGGCGACGCGGGACTCAAGGCACAAGGCGAGGCGAGCTCGAGCAGATCCGGCGGTGGCGCTTGCTGGAGGTTACCGGACGAAGCGGAACGACGGCGGTGACGCCGTGGAGCTTGAGCGAGCTCCTGCTCGTTCCTGGGAAGGAGAGAGAGGGCCACCATGAGAGAGAGAGAGAGGAAAAAAATAGGAGGAGGAGAGAAACGGGACAAGGCCGGTCCTGGGCGTGGGCGCTAGCGGTGGGGTCGCCGGAGGGCGCGGCCTGCAGGGTCGGCGAGGCTCGCCGCGAGGGCTCCTGCTCTGCTGCTGCGGCTGGTTGGATCGAGGAAGGAGGAGGCTTGTAGGAGCTGCAGGGGGCGCCCTCTGGCCATTGGATCTCCATTCGGGGGTCCATATGGAAGGATTTGGAGGTTGGGTGGATCTGAAAACAAGGAAGGTAGGTGGTTGGTGCGGTGCTGGATCCGAGGGGGGGTGGCGGCGCACTCGGGATTGGAGGGAGTTTATCTGGCTAGGGTCTAGGGTTGATCTGGTTATAAATAGAAGTGGGTTAGGTTAGGTCTAATTTGGATCCTCCAATCGAAATCGGACGGTTCAGAAAGAATAGGCTAGGGAGTCCAAATAAGAAAATGGTGATATTTTGTAGACGTTTGGGGATGATCCGGACACAATGGTGGCGATAGTTCGGGTCGGGTTCAGGACAGCTTTCGGACGCGCAAGGGGGTCGATGCGCTGTGCAAGGAGGGGTTAGGAGAATGAGGTCAAGTGTGTGGTTAGACTAAGAAGAGAGAGGAGGAATGCAACCCGGCAACCGTTTCCGGAGACCGGAAACGTCCGACGTTTAACCGGCTATACTGCCGCTATAGTTAAACGTTGGGGCGTCAAACGAACTCCGAATGTGATGAAACTTGGCAGGCATCCTACCTACAACATTACAACACCGCGTGCCAACTTTCAACCCATTCTGAGAACTTTTCGCGGCCACTTATAGAATACTATTTCAGACATGCCGTGGGTGCGTGCAAGTGTGACTGGGCTCAGAACGGATAACGGAAAGAACTAGGAGATCCGGACGGATGCATGTTTTGAAAACATGATGATGCAATGCACATGATGACATGATAAAATGCAACACACAAGCGGATGGCATGGCAACGATGGCGAATAACTGGAAGACAGCTGGCGCATCGGTCTCGGGGCGTCATAGTTTGGCTGACCGGCATGGGTTGACTCCGTTTGCCCTTGCTGAGCCTACTAGGCGCTTTCCATAACACATTACTTACATACCCGATCTGATAGCTCGGCGAAGTTTTGAATGAGATAGCGGGCGAGGGCATTCAGGATTCATTTGTCTCGGCAGTTATGCTGGAAGGTCGCTAGAATTTCCTTGCTGCCGCAATCTACCATTTTGTTTTTGACTAGGAGGAATCTAGTCCAGAATTGCCAGACCGTTTCTCCGGGCAGTTATTTGATGTACATTAGATCCCATATGTCGGGTGACCTTGAGTTGCCTGGAGAGCATTCGATGTGGGGGTGTGGGAAAAACTTTGTATCCCGACAGGGTGCGAGTTCGGAGTTTTTGCGACTGTGTCCTCCGTCATCAGGGAATCCGACGTACCAGGCACAGTTGCATAGACTTGAGGTCGTGTGCTGGATCTGACCTCGACTTCGGGCTCCTTCCGTGTAATGCCCTGATAATTAAGCTATAGTAAAACTCTGTTAATGATGCCACATCACCTCCGTTACTGTTGCTAATCTCTCGTTAGATCAAAACTGATTCGAAAATCAATTCAAAATATGGCAAACAACAAAAGTTTTCAAATGTTCGGTGGGTGCCAAATATTGCACTGGTAATTATTGTGGAGAAAACATTTTTTAGAAAATGCCTAAATATTTTGAAGTGAAATAAAACAGAAAAGAAAATAAATAAAAAAGAAACAGTAAAAATAAAACAAAAGAAAAGAAAAACAACAGGACCCCCTGGGCCAACCAGCCCAGCTGGCCACCAGGCCGGCCGAAACAGACCACCCCCACTCCTCTCCTTATCCCCTGGACCCCGAAACCCTAACCTGCTGACCACCACTCGCCCCCTCGCTCTGGATCTGGATCGGGGGAACGAACAGCACCAACCGCCCTCGACGCCGCCCGGATCGACCGTCGCCGCCGACCAGGACCACCTTGTCGGACTACTTCCCATACATCGTCGTCATCCCCGTCCTCCTCCCTGCGCCCCACTGTCACTCCCCTACACTACCTGATGAGGGCCACGCCCTCTCCTCTCTCCCCTATCCCGCGCATGGTACGGCGCCGTCCTCGACCGCGCTCCCCGCGCCCATCACCGCGCCCTTCCCGTCGTCCGCTCGCGCACGAAGCGGACCGCGACCACGCGTCATCGTGGCCTTGCAGCTGCTGCTCACCACGCGCCTCCCTTCGCTTTCCCTCCCGCTCCCCCTGCCTTTCCTGCTGCTCTGCCAAGCACCGCCGCTCGCCCTGCACTACTGCTGCCCTACCCTGCACGCGCCGGCCGCGTCCAGCGCCACCGTGCGCGCTCGCGCTGACCACGCCCGCCGCTCGCCCCGCACACTGCTGTCCTGCACCGGCCGCTGCTCACCCGCGGCCCCCCTTCCCCGCCGACGGCCTCCTTCTAGCCCCTGTACTCGGGCGCCTCCTGCTGCCGCTGTTGCAGCAGGTGCTGCTGCTGCTGCTTCGCCATGGTTGCTCCAGCCGTGCCCCGGGGCCTCACCGCACACGCCCGCGTCCGCCGCCCCGGCCATGGCCACCCTTGGCCGCCCTGAGGCCTCTGCCTGACGCGCCGAGGCCGCACCTCCTCGCCGCTGCACACCGCACCCGCGCGAGCCCTTGCTCGGCGGCCAGCGCGCGTCCTCCGATGTGGCCACGCTCACCGCGCCGCTCCCCTCGCCGCCTCCGCCACGCTCGTCGTCGTCCCCTGCCTGGCGCCACTCCAGCCTCCTCACTGCCCGCCGCGGCGCTGCTCCGGCCACGGCCAGGAGCCACGCGCCGGCCCCCTTCCTCCCCCCGCTGGCCGCGTCGGGCGCCGACGCCCGCGCCCGCTAACCGCTCCGCCGCATTAGGCCCCTTCGGGCCTATGACAGGTGGGCCCAGCCCAGAACGTTTTAAAGAAATAAAATAGAAAAATAGAAAAATAATATAATAATAATAATTAAAATATTAATTAATTAAAGAATTAATTGACTTAATTAATCATAATTAGATTAATATAATCACTAATTAGCCTAATTAACTGTTAGTTAATTAATCAGTCAATGACAGGCGGGACCCTCACGTCAGTTTGACCAGTCAACACCTTTGTTGACTGCTGACGTGATGCTGATGCAATAATACTAATTTCGAATTAATTTAATAAATAATAAATTATAAAATGATTTTAAAACTTTAAAAATTAATAGAAAAATAAATTGTAGCTCGGATGGAAAAACTTTGTACATGAAGTTGCTCAGAACGATGAGACGAATCCGAATACGCAGCCCGTTTGTCCGCCACACATCCCTAGCATAGCAAACATGCAACTTTCCCCCTCCGATTCATCTGTTCGAAAACGCGAAACACCGGGGATACTTTCCCGGATGTTTTCCCCCTTCGCCGGTATCACCTCCTATTGCGTTAGGGCACACCTAGCACCGTTACTTGTCATGTCATGCATCGATATGCATCTGTTTGCATTGTATTCATTATTTCTTCCCCCTCTTCTCTCTGGTAGACTACGAGACTGATGTCGCTACTGGTGCCCCGGTCGACTACGTTGTTGACAACCCCTACTTGCCAGAGCAACCAGGCAAGCCCCCCTCCCCCTTGATCACCAGATATCGCCTATTCTTCTCTCTACTGCTTGCATTAGAGTAGTGTACCATGTTACTGCTTTCCATTAATCCTATTCTGATGCATAGCCTGTCCTTGCTACTACTGTTGTTACCTTACCTGTAATCCTAAATGCTTAGTATAGGATGCTAGTATTCCATCAGTGGCCCTACATTCTTGTCCGTCTGTTATGCTATACTATCGGGCCGTGATCACTTGGGAGGTGATCATGGGTATATACTTATATACATAATATATGATATTTGTGGTGACTAAAGTCGGGTCGGCTTGTAGAGTACCCGCAAGTGATTCACGGATAGGGACCGAAAGGACGTTTGTCCCGACGGCCCTCTGAGTGGATCTTTGTGGCGGAGCGACAGGGCAGGTTGAGGCCACCTAGGAGAGAGGTGGGCCTGGCCCTGGTCGGCATCTGTGGTTAATTCAATTAACACGCTTAACGAGATCTTGGCATTTGATCTGAGTCTGGCTGTGGAAGTCCTGGATTAGGGGGTCTCCGGACAGCCGGACTATCTCCATTGGCCGGACTGTTAGACTATGAAGATACAAGATTGAAGACTTCGTCTCGTGTCTGGATGGCACTCTACTTGGCGTGGAAGGCAAGCTAGGCAATATGGATATGTGTATCTCCTCCTTTGTAACCGACCTTGTGTAACCCTAACCCCCCCCCCCGGTGTCTATATAAACTAGAGGGTTTTAGTCCGTAGGACACCACAACAACTACAACATACAATCAGACCATAGGCTAGCTTCTAGGGTTTAGCCTCTCCGATCTCGTGGTAGATCTACTCTTGTACTACTCATATCATCAATATTAATCAAGCAGGACGTAGGGTTTTACCTCCATCAAGAGGGCCCGAACCTGGGTAAAACAACGTGTTCCTTGCCTCATGTTACCATCCGCCTTAGACGCACAGTTCGGGACCCCCAACCCGAGATCCGCCGGTTTTGACACTGACATTGGTGCTTTCATTGAGAGTTCCTCCGTGTCGTTGCCGTTAGGCTTGATGGCTCCTACTATCATCAATAGTGATGCAGTCCAGGGTGAGAATTTTCTCCCCGGACAGATCTTCGCGTTCGGCGGCTTTGCACTGCGGGCCAATTCGCTTGGCCATCTGGAGCAGATTGAAAGTTACGGCCCTGGCCACCAGGTCAGGTTTGGAAGCTCAAACTACATGGCCAATATCCATGGAGACTTGATCTTCGATGGATTCGAGCCTCTGCCTTGTGCGTCACGCGGTCACGATGAGTACGATTTAGCTCAACCATCGGACAGTGTTCAGGAGATCGCATAGGCAGCCGCTCCGACCCTCAATTCGGAGCCAGTTGCGCCATCCATGGACGGGTGGATAGACCCCGCCACGGAGGCCTTACCCTCAGCGGCGATCGAGCCAAACATCGACCTTACCTTGCACGAGAGCCGTGTTGTTAAACTGCCGGATCCTTCTCCGGCCACGGACTCCGAACCGTCTGCGCACGTTCCTATCGAATCCGATTGGGTGCCGATCATGGAGTTTACCTTCGCGGATATTTTTCAGCACTCACCCTTTGGCGACATACTGAACTCATTAAGGTCTCTCTCCTTGTCAGGAGGATCTTGGCCGAACTATGTCCGGCAGGACTGGGATGCGGACGACGAAGAAATTCGCGGCCCACCCACCACCCAATTAGTAGCCACTATTGATGACTTAACCGACATGCTCGACTTCGACTCTGAAGACATCGATGGTATGGACGACGATGCGGGAGACGAAGAGGAACCACTACCCACAGGGCACTGGACAGTCACCTCATCATACGATATATACATGGTGGATACAGCCAAAGAAGGCAATGGGGACGAGATTGTGGAGGATGACCCCTCCAAGAAGCAACCCAAGCTCCGATGTCAGCGGCGCCACTCTAAGTCCCGCCAAAGCAAAAGTGGTGATACCAGCACAGGAGATAATAACACTCTGGATAGTGCCGAAGACAACAACAATCCCCTCCAGCAAGATTTAGAGCAGGAGGATGAAGGAGCCAGCCCTCCTGAGAGAGCGGTAGATGGAGAGGAGGAGGATGATAATTACATGCCCCCCCTCCGAAGACGAGGCAAGCCTCAGCGATGACGAATTCGCTGTGCTAGAGGATCCCATCGAACAAGAGCGCTTCAAACGCCGACTTGTAGCCATGGCAAACAGCCTTAAGAAAAAGCAGCAGCAGCTTCAAGCTGATCAGGATCTGCTAGCTGACAGATGGACTGAAGTCCTCGCGGCCGAGGAATATAAACTGGAGCGCCCCTCCAAGAGTTACCCAAAGTACAGGTTGCTACCCCGACTGGAGGAAGAAGCGTATGATGCAGCTGATCGGCCACCTCGTGGCCGAGATAGAGAGCCATTCCAGCCAAAAACTCAGCCTACACCCCGACGCCATTCAAATAAAAAGGCATGGGGAGATACGCCAGACCTGCGAGACATATTGGAGGACAAAGCAAAGCATGCAAGATCGATCTACGGATCACGGGGGCGTGCCACTATGCAAGACGATAAACGTCACGCCGGATACAGTAAAAGTAAATCCGGCCGGGCCGAACACAGCGTGCAAGACCCATTCGAGCTGCGTCGCGATATAGCCCAATACAGAGGCGCCGCAGACCCCTTATGCTTCATAGACAAAGTAATGGATCATCAAATCCCATAAGGTTTCAAACCTGTAAATATTGAATCATACGATGGCACAACAGATCCCGCGGTATGGATCGAGGATTTCCTCCTCCACATCCACATGGCCCGCGGTGATGACTTACACGCCATCAAATACCTCCCACTAAAGCTCAAAGGACCAGCGCGGCATTGGCTTAACAGCTTGCCAGCAGAGTCCATTAGCTGTTGGGAAGATCTGGAAGCCGCATTCCTCGACAACTTTCAGGGCACCTATGTGCGGCCACCAGATGCCGATGACTTGAGCCACATAATTGAGCAGCCGAAAGAATCAGCCCGGCAATTCTGGAATCGGTTCCTAACAAAGGAAAATCAAATTGTCGACTATCCGGATGCAGAGGCCCTAGCAGCTTTCAAACACAACATCCGCGACGAATGGCTAGCCCGGCACCTTGGACAGGAAAAGCCAAAATCTATGGCAGCCCTCACGACACTCATGACCCGCTTTTGTGCGGGAGAAGACAGCTGGCTAGCTCGCAGTAATAACATATCAAAGAACCATGGTACTTCGGATACCAAGGACGGCATTAGCAGGTCATGTCGCAACAAACATAAGTGCCGCATTAACAGCGGTAATAACGAGGATACAGTAGTCAATGCCGGATTCAAAGGCTCTAAACCTGGTCAGCGGAAAAAGCCATTCAAACAAAGTACGACGGGTCCGTCCAGCTTGGACCGTATACTCGATCGCTCGTGTCAAATACACGGCACCCTAGAAATGCCAGCCAATCACACCAACAGGGATTGTTGGGTGTTCAAGCAGGCCGGCAAGTTAATTGCCGAAAACAAGGACAAGGGGCCACATAACGATGACGAGGAGGAGCCTCGGCAGCCACATACCGGAGGACAGAAGAGGTTTCCCCCACAAGTGCGGACAGTGAACATAATATACGCAACCCACATCCCTGAGAGGGAGCGAAAGCGTGCGCTCAGGGACGTATATGCGTTGGAGCCAGTCGCCCCAAAGTTCAACCCATGGTCCTCCTATCCGATCACTTTCGATCGCAGGGACCATCCCACTAGTATCCGTCATGGCGGATTCTCCGTACTGGTTCTGGACCCAATCATTGACGGATTTCACCTCACTCGAGTCCTTATGGATGGCGGCAGCAGCCTGAACCTGCTTTATCAGGACACAATGCGCAAAATGGGTATAGACCCCTCAAAGTTCAAACCCGCAAAAATGACCTTTAAAGGCGTCATCCCAGGTGTAGAGGCCCATTGCACAGGCTCAATTACACTGGAAGTGGTCTTCGGATCCCCGGATAACTTCCGAAGCGAAGAGTTAATCTTCGATATAGTCCCGTTCCACAGTGGTTATCATGCACTGCTCGGGCGAACCGCATTTGCGAGATTCAATGCGGTACCGCATTACGCATACCTCAAGCTCAAGATGCCAGGACCTCGCGGGGTTATTACAATCAATGGAAACACAGAGCGCTCTCTCCGAATAGAGGATCACACTGAGGCCCTCGCAGTAGAAGTGCAGAGCAGCCTCTCAAGGCAATCCACCAGTTCGGTGTTTCAAGACCCGGACACCTTCAAGCGCGTGCAGAGCAATCGGCAAATAGACCGCCTGGCGCGATCCGATCTCGCGTAGCAATGCGGCCCCCACCCTAGTCCCAGCCAAATGGCGAAACTCATGCCACGCGTACATAATTACGCATTAAAAATACAATGGGCACAGGGGGGAGGGGGCACAACTGCGGCACGCCCCAAGACGCGGCTTAAACCGCACTAGGGGCTTCCCATTTGGTTATTTTTCTCTTTTTCAGGACCTTAATCTCTGGAAACCCTGTCCGGTAGCACTATTGCCAAACACATGATGCAGCAACCAAGGAGGCAGAAAGCTACATCACACCACGGAGTTCCCAGGTGGATTACAATAATGAGCGAAATATTTGATTTAATACTATTCCTCAGTTTTCCCTTGGAAGGGACATAGTCTCACTCTTTGCTTATCGCACTATCTGTATCATTCTGCTTTAACGCACCTTTTTGAATAAACAATGGATAACATCACGACTATTATTGCATTCTTGTTATATATATATATATGTGTGTGTGTGTGTGTGTGTGTGTGTTCATTAATGATGCCTTGCAACCGTACACTTTGGTACGGCCAATACACCAGGGACTTATGTACCCCACTATATGGTGTGAAAAGTCCGAACACTTTCACAAGTGCGGCACCCCGAACTTATAGCATTATATGCATCAGCTCCGAATCATGTCTTTGGTCAAATGTTGGGTTTGCCCGGCTCCTATGTTTTGGTACCTTACATTCCGCTCTATCGTCTAAGGTAGCGCTAGGAGAACTACTGCGACTGTGCCCCGTTTCTGCCGGGCTTAGCACCTCAGTAGAGAAAGCTAAAACTGACTGTCATGATAAGGCGAGAGACTAGTCGCTGTTCGGCGAGGTTTTCGAGTCCCTAAAGACTTATGCCGCTTAGGGCGAGGGGCCGGCCCTGTCCGGCTTAAAGGCGTGTATCGCGCCCCGAATTCGGTCTTCCGAATACCAGGGGCTTCGCTGAAATTTAAAATTATAGAATTCTATGGCTAAGTGAGAGTGATAAAGCATTATTAGTCTGGTTGCCTTGTTCGTTGTGCTGAGCACCTCCCTCGAAGGACCCAAACATGGGAACAAGAGTGCTCCGGTTTATCCCGAACACCCCAGCACTCGTGGCATGGGGGCAGAAGCCGAGGACTAGCCATCTCTCAGATTGGATAAACGCCCAAACAGAAGGTAATATTTTAAATTCACACAAGCGTTGCATAGCACCTATGAAACAAGTTTTCATCATACAGGATTACACGAGCAAGTTTACTCAAATATTACATCCTTTGAAGATTCGTCCGCCACAAGACGGGCACCCTTCAGGAAACCCTCATAATAAATTTCAGGGGTGCGATGCTCTTTGCCCTGCGGCGGCCCTTCCTTGATCAGCTTCACGCAGTCCAGCTTGGCCCACTGCACCTTCACACGGGCGAAAGCCCGGCGTGCACCTTCGATGCAGACGGACCGCTTGACGACCTCCAGCCATGGGCAGGCATCCACAAGCCGCCTCACCAGGCTGAAGTAGCTGTTCGGAAGGGCGTCGCCAGGCCATAGCCGGACTATAAAGCCCTTCATGGCCTGTTCGGCCGCCTTGTGCAGCTTGACCAGCTGCTTTAGCTGGTCGCTCAGAGGCATCGGCTATTCGGTCCTAGTATACTAAGACCAGAACATCTTCTCTGTTGAGCTTCCCTCCTCGGCCTGGTAAAATTGTGCGGCATCCGACACGCTGCGGGGCAAATCTGCGAATGCTCTTGGAGAGCTCCGAATTCAGGTAAGTAATCGGTAATTTACTTTTACATGCTTGCTTTGCATATAGAATGCCTTACCCGCCGCTATTTTCTTCATCACATCAATCTCCTGGAGGGCCTTTTGGGCTTCGGCCTTGGCACTTTTTGCGCTCTCAAGGGCCGCGGCAAGCTCAGACTCTCACGTCTTCGAGTCAAGCTCCAACGCCTCGTGCTTCTTCACAAGAGCCTGGAGCTCTTGCTGCACCTCGCCCACACGAGCCTCTTGTTTTTCCCGCTCGGTGCGCTCCTTGGCCGCTTTATCTTCGGCCTTGGTTAGCGCTTGCTTCAGGGTTGCCGCCTCGGTCGTGGCCCCTGGCAAATATACGATGATCCTGTCATTTTGCAATCGCGTCTTCTTTTATATATATACATATCTATAGACAGGTTATTACTTACCCTTGTTCTCCTCGAGCTGCCTCTTGGCAAGGCCGAGCTCTTTCTTGGACCCCTCGAGGTCCTGCTTCAGTACGGCGACCTCCGCAGTCAGTGCGGCGGACGCCAGCAGCGAGGCCTGCATACGCATATTGACATACTTATATTAGACTCCTGCGATATTATTTGATCCTCTGTTTGGCTTTTCTTTGTGAACACCGAACAAAACATCAGGGGCTACTGTCTATGCGGTAATATTTTTCCTATATTTTAAAACACTTACCTCAAAGCCTGTTAGAAGGCTGGCACAGGCTTCAGTCAATCCGCTCTTGGCGGACTGAACCTTCTGGACCACCGCACTCATAATAGTACGGTGCTCCTCGTTGATGGAAGCGCTGCGAAGCGCTTCTAGCAGATTGTCCGGCGCCTCTGGATGGACAGAGGTCACCGGCACAGGCGTCTTGCCCCTCTTAGAAGGAGGCCGCCTGCCCGAGCCCGGAACCACTGGAGGTTTCGGCGCGGTGTTCGGCTGAGGTCCGAACTCAGAGCTCTCAGGGGCCTTGTCCCCTTGGCTCCCGGAGTCCGGGAGGCCGCCTTGAGGCGCCTCCGGGACTGTCTCCCCTCGACCCTGTGCCTCGTGAAACAGCACCTCGGCATCGTCCGTAGGATAGGGGGAGGTGGCGGTCAGGACTGGATCGCTATCCATGTCCGACGAGCCCAGGGAGTCGTCCGATGATGCATCGATACGGGCTCGGGGCGGCCTGCATAATCATATTTCGGCGTTAGGTGAAGTAGTGCGGCAAAGGAATACTATGACTTACTCTGGTATCCGAATACTTACGACTTCCCCAGGAGCTTGGCCCTAGGCAGCCACTCGTCTTCGTCGTCGGCGGCGGTGGTAGAGTAGTCCGGAAGGAGAGTTCTCCCCTTCTTGGACCCTTCGGCCCCCCAGTTGGGGCGGCCTTCCTTTTCTTATCTCCCCCAATTGGAGGGGGAGCATCTTCTTCTTCCTCGTCTTCGGGGGAGGAGTGCGCCGCAGAGTCATCGGATGGTGAGTTCGACGACGCCTGGCGTCGGGAACTCTTTCGGGTTCCCTTGGCCTTGTTGGTCTTCTCCGGCACCGTATAAGGAGCCAGAGTCAGCATCTTCGCCAGAAGAGTGTCTGCTGGGCCTTCGGGCAAAGGAGCCGGACAGTCGATCTGTCCGGCCGTCTCCTGCCAGTCCTGTCAAAGGTACGGGAGTTTAGATCCCGCATGGAGTCAATCTATAAAAAATAAGTATCCTGTGAAAGGTAAAGCAGCTTACCGCACTGGCTTGGCGCTTCGCGCTGAATCCGCGATCCTCAGTAATGGGAGGGGGGACCTCGGCGCTTTTAAACAGCACCCTCCATGCATCTTCGTGAGTTGTGTCAAAGAGCCTATTCAGAGATCGATGTTGCGCCGGGTGGAACTCCCACAAGTTGAAGTCCCGTTGTTGGCACGGGAGGATCCGGCGGTGGAGCATGACCTGGACTACGTTGACAAGTTTGAGCTTCTTGTTCACCATGTTCTGAATACATGTTTGGAGTCCGGTCAGCTCTCCCGAACTACCCCAGGACAGGCCCTTCTCTTTCCAAGAGGTGAGCCGCGTGGGGATGCCAGATCGGAACTCGGGGGCCGCTGCCCATGCAGGGTCACGCGGCTCGGTGATGTAGAACCACCCCGATTGCCACCCCTTTATGGTTTCCACAAAGGAGCCCTCGAGCCATGTAACGTTGGGCATCTTGCCCACCATGGCACCACTGCACTCCGCCTGGCGGCCGCCCACAACCTTTGGCTTGACATTGAAGGTCTTCAGCCATAAACCGAAGTGGGGCTTGATGCGGAGGAAGGCCTCGCACACGACGATAAACGCTGAGATGTTGAGGATGAAGTTCGGGGCCAGATCGTGGAAATCCAGGCCGTAGTAGAACATGAGCCCCCGGACAAATGGGTGGAGAGGGAATCCCAGTCCGCGGAGGAAATGGGTAAGGAACACTACCCTCTCATGGGGCCTGGGGGTGGGGATGAGCTGCCCCTCATCTAGGAGCCGGTGCGTGATGTCGTCGAGCAGGTATCCGGCTCTCCTCAGCTTCTTGACGTCTCCCTCCGTGACGGAGGAGACCATCCACCTGCCTCCCGCTCCGGACATGGTTGGAGAAGGTGGAGGTGGGAAGTGCGGACTTGGGCGCTAGAGCTCGAGTGTGCGAAAACGGATGAGCAAAGGAGGAAGAAGGCGTGGATGAAAAGGTGAATCCTTATCCCTTTATATGGGCGGACGAAACTAAGCGTCCCCACTAGCCTGGTAAAACTCGCTAATCCCCCAAGCACCGTAATTGATGGCGCGGTTGGGTTACCCACGCCCGTATTGATGAGAATCCCGTAATAAGGGGGACACGATCTCTGCTTTGACAAGACGTGTCAAAAAACCGCCTCACGTTATGTGCGGGGCTAGTTAAAGGAAACGGTTCGAATAATCACCGCGCCATGGCATAATGTCGTGTTGCCAAAACAAGTCAGCAAATTAGATTTGCAGAAATACTATTCTCTCTACGGTGGTATGTGGAACTTATTTTGCAGGGTCGGACACTATCCTTCTATTCAAATTCTTCTGTGATGTATTCGGAGGAGGAACCCGCCTTGCAATCCCGAAGACAATACTGCGCGCCGGACTCATCGTCATTGAAGCCTGGTTCAGGGGCTACTATGGGAGTCCTGGATTAAGGGGTCTCCGGACAGCCGGACTGTCATAGCCCTAGAATTGGTTGTAACTAGTTGCACAAGCATTCATGCATCATGTATATATTTATGAAAGTTGAATTGGGGAAAGTGGGCAGCCTCAGAAGTCTTTTACAAAAATGATCAACATTAAAAATTGTTTCAAATAAACCCAAGAAAATGTTCCTGTCAAGCTATAAAAATATTGGCAAGAGGTAAAACCCAAACCAATATTTTTGGAGTCTCAGAAATATTTATTTTGGGCATCTGGAATTAATTCAATAACTATTTGAATTGGATTTATTTTTATTATATGTATAAATATATGTTCAATAATTCTGAAAATTGTTGTGTGGCTTTGTATAAGTCCACTTAGCTGACACAATTATTTTCATGAAGTTTAAAATTGATTTAGTATTTTACTAAATCAGAAACAAATGTCAGAAAATAGAAAATAGAAATAAAAGACAGAGGAGAGAGATACGGCTTACCTGGCGCTCACCTGGCGGCCCAAGTGGCCAGCCCAGCCCACTGGCCTGGCACTGTTGGCCAGCCCACCAGGAGCCCCACCGTCTTCAACCTCTGCCAGTATGCAGAGGCGTGTCGACGCGCGCCGAGCTCCACCTCCTGCTTCCACCTCCTGCTTCCCCCTCGCCCTGTCTCCGCGCCATGGGAACGGCCTCGACCCCTCTGCATCTCCCTCACTTTGGAGCTCTCTCCCTCTCCTCTAGCTCTCTCCCCCTCGCACCACCCGAGCGCGCCCGCCGCCGCCGTCGTGTGCCACCGTGGCCACCGCCTCCCCCTCGCCTCTCTGACATGCCCAGGAGCTCCGCCACCAACGCCTACGCCTCTCTGTCGACTCACGTGATGCCAAACGCCGCTGAACGTCGTCTTCGCCTTCGTCTTCAACCTTGGGCACCCGAGCCCGTCTCCGGTCGATTCGGCACCGCCAGGACCTCCCCGAGCTCGCTGACCCCCTCTTCGGCATCTCTGTGAGATCCTGCTCCCAACCCTTCTCTCCCTGCCGTCGAATTCCTCCTCTAGCCACCCTGCCCACCTTGGCCGCAGCCCATCGTCGCCGTGCCCCATCACCGTCGTGGCTAGAGCCACTGTCGCTAGAA
Source organism: Triticum urartu (assembly GCF_056163025.1). NCBI lineage: Eukaryota > Viridiplantae > Streptophyta > Magnoliopsida > Poales > Poaceae > Triticum > Triticum urartu. Next base: position 400,013,783 of record NC_141874.1, read on the forward strand.
GCTGAGCACACCACAGTGCTCAGTGTGTCTTCGCGCGCTCGTAGCCACCCCCAGATCCTCCTCCCGAACACCCTAGCGAGGAACTCGAGCACGGCCGAACTCCGGCTGCCGCAAAGCTCGACGTCACAGTCGTTTCGGACCACCCCAGCTGCTGCTTCTTACACCGTTAGATGCGTGAGCTCTCCAGCTACGCATAGAGCTCCTCCGCCGCTCTTTTGGTCGCCGGAACAACGTTTCCGAAGCCCTCCGCCGTCTCTGTCGTCGCCGGCGACGAGCCATTGACTGGGTCCTGCGGGTTTGACCCACTTGATCGGGGTTTGACTTCCCCCCTGACTCACTGACGTGTGGGCCCCGCCCCTGACTCCTTTAGTTTAGGACTAATTACCCCACTTCTGGCACTGACAGTGGGCCTAGTGCTTGTTAATTTGATTAGTTAATCCTATTTAACCCTGTTAGTTAATTGAGTCACTAACCAGTGGACCCCACTGGTCAGGTTTGACCCAGACCAGCCCCTATTGACCTGCTGACGTTAGCATGACCTTATGCTGACGCAGTAATACATTTTCTAGATTTATTAATAATCAGGAAATTCCAGAAAATGTTCAAAACTTCTAGAAATCATAGAAAATAATCTATAACTCGGATTGAAAAGATTTATATATCAAAAATGATCAGAAAAATCCAAAGAATCTGAATCTGTCATTTTCATGCATGTTGGAACAACTTAAAGTTGCTGTTTAGGACAATCCAATTAAATGGCATTTAATAAATCACATATGGAGTTTGAATTTGAACTTAGGGTCCAAACCAACTCCATTTAACCAGTTGCTAGTTGCATTAGCTGAAAACACAACATGTTGACATGTCATGATCATGCATCATATTGTTGCATTGCATTGATTGTGTTTCCTTCTTTATTGCCGAAAGTTGACCCCTCTCGATAGACGTGGTTTTGACGATGAGTTCGATGACACCGATCAAGAGCTATCCTATCTTCAGAAGTGCCAGGAAAGCAAAACTCCCTTGTTCATTCCGATACAATCCCACTCTCTCGCTCCTGCTCTCTTTTACTACATTAGGACAACAACGATTGAACTATTACATGCTGCGGTAGCTGAACCCCTTTTCCTCTACATGACCTGTCATTGCCACAGTAAATAGATGAAACCCACTAGCATGAGTAGGAGTTGTTTGATCCATGATGTGCCTACTCATTCATTTTTGTTTGTCATGCCTGCTACTGCTTAGAGTTGAGTCAGGTCTGATTCATCGGGAATGAATTGGAATGGTGATGAACATGTCCTACTGTGTGTGAGCTAAGTGTGTGAACACAATTTGGTAAAGGTAGCGGTGAGAGGCCATGTAGGAGTACATGGTGGGTTGTCTCATTGAAGCCGTCCTCAGGAACTGAGTTCTGTGTTTGTGATCCATGAAACAGTTACTACCACGCATTGGGCCCGAAACCAATGGACCCTCTTGACTTATTAACTTCCCTTGCCCTCTGTCTGGGAGTTGAAACTAGTTTCTGGTGTTTGTAGGATATGTGTTGGCGGCCGTGCGTAGCGCTGACCCTAGGGGTGGGCTATGATGCGGTAGATACACCATGGCACGGTGTGCCGGGTGCCCGTTTGGTGTCTCGGGAACCCTGCACACATCGTTTGGGGCTGTGAGCGAAACTCCGGCCGGATCTCCTCGCGGATGGAACCCGAATAGGCAATAAACCTGGACTAGAGACTTGTATGGTTAGTCAGGTCGTGGCCAACTCCCTCGCCAGGCTTCCGCTTGAAGGTTGCCAACATACACGACGTGTACATGGTGGTAAGTGGGGAGAGCGTGTGTGAATAAGTACACCCCTGCAGGGTTAACATCATCTATTCGAATAGCCATGTCCGCGGTAAAGGACTTCTGGGTTGCCTATAACAGTTCATAGACAAGTGGAAGTGGATACTTTAAAATGCGCAAGATAAGCGTGAGTGCTATGGATGGCGTTCTCGTAGGAAGACGGGAGCGGATCCATAGTGGTGTATTGATTGGTGAATATGTGGACTCGTGTGCGCCACCTCAAAAGAGTTGCTTGCAGTCGTAGTTCAGGTTAGCCACTGAGTCAAAGCTGGCTTGTTGTAGTTAAACTCCACTACCCCTTTGTTGATACCGATGCATATGTAGTTAGTTCTGATGTAAGTCTTGTCGGGTACATTTGTACTCACGTTTGCTTAATTTATGTTTTGCAGAGAGACTTCAGTCTCGCTAGTAGTTCCACATGGACTTCGACGTTTAGCTTGTTACCTCAGCTACGATCTTGTGCCCTCGGCAGGATCTGGTAGATAGTCAGGCTTCTCAGCCTTTTTCATTTGTAGATGTCTGTACTCAGACATGTTAAGCTTCTGCATGTGTTTTGATTTGTATGCTATGATTGTTGGGTCATGAGACCCATGTTTGTAATATCTCGCTCCTCGAAGCCTAATGAATAAATACTTGAGTCGTAGAGTTATGTTGTGATGCCATGTTGTATTTACACATATCGAGCATATTGTGTGTATGATTGAAATGCTTGGTATGTGTGGGATCCGACAATCTAGTTGTTTATCCTTGGCAGCCTCTCTATGGGGAAATGTAGTCTAGTGCTTCCATGAGCCATAGTAGTCCGCTACAGCCTGGTTCACCGGAGTCCTGCTAGCCTAGCACTACTGCTCGGGACACTTGACTGGCCGGCATGTGTTTCACTTCATTCCTGTGTCTGTCCCTTCAGGGAGATGTCACATGGTGACATCCGGAGTCCTGCCTAGCCTGCTACAGCCCGAGTTCACCGGAGTCCTGTTAGCCCAGTGCTACAGCCCGGATTCACACGCTGCTGACCGACATGCTCGATGTGATTCATGTATGACTGTCCCCATAGGTTGGTGCCGCTTTGGGTTCATGACTAGCCATGTCGGCCCGGGTTCTCTGTCATATGGATGCTAGCGACACTATCATATACGTGAGCCAAAAGGCACAAACGGTCCCAAGCCATGGTAAGGAGACACCCGTGGGAATACCGTGCGTGAGGCCGCAAAGTGATATGAGGTGTTACCGGCTAGATCAATGTGACTTGGAATCGGGGTCCTGACAGCTTTGGTATCAGAGCCTGACTGCGTGTAGGATTACCAAGTCAAACTGGTCGAAGTCGAGTCTAGAAATGCTTTAGTTATGTAAGGGAATTGATTGTGGAAGGGAACGTAAGGGTCTTTTTACTCCTTATACCTTATGTCCTTCTGATATGAGTCAACTTCTTCTTTTCCACGGGGATTAAGAACTAGGCCTTCTCATCTATCTATCTATCAGGATGATGTGTTACTAATCCATAGACTTATAGAATTGATAGTTCCAAGCCTCAGTTACGTTCCTACTACTTCCGTATGTTGTCAGTTGACCTCGGAACCTTGATATTGGGTTGTTGAGTGGTCATGCCACCATTTTGCAGGATGTCTCAAATCTTTTGAGCATTTACAGCTGTTATGCTGTCCGAATCATTCCATGTTTCTAAACAGTCTGATGCATTTGCAAATCTTTTCCATGTCCCTGATGTCCATTTGGGCCAGATTAATCGCACTAATCGGTGAGTTGAGGTACTCTGTTGCCTCGACATATATGTTGGAGCTACTATTATGATCCTAGGCGTTTTAGGGAGTCACCTAGTGATCTAGCCATGTTTTGTGTTTCCGGTGTGATGATTCTGGCCATCATTCCTGAAAGCATCCCGTGATGCTACTTAGTAGTAGGTATTCTACTCCTGGGTTTTTGAACCCGAGATTCACCCTACTTACTTCATGTTGATAGTGTTTGCTAGTTCCTTAGGATATTAGTAACCTTTGCGATAGTCCTTGAGGTCCGTTATAAATTCTTCTTCCAATACCATGAACCATTTTGGTAGAATTTCTTTGAACCAAAAGATCACAACCAGGGTGCTCTTGAGGAGTACTCCATTCAAAATTTGTGACTCTACCAGTTCTACATTTTTGCATGGGTTAACCGGAAGAAATATGTTAAACTCGTTCGACATGCTAAACTGTGCATCTACAACTCAGAAAATCATATGTTCCTTTGAGTTGTCCCTCTTTAGTTGTTTTCTGGCCTCGGCTATCAATTGATAGTCAAGAGTATGTGTGCATTCGTGTTTATCGGTGCCTTTTACTCTTGTGGTCTGTCAAGCCATTCTATTCCGGAATGACTAGGAGAAACAAACTCCAGTACCTCGTCCATCTCTAGGATTGGGTCAAAGTAGTTGTATCCCGCAGATCAAAATGCCAATCCAGCTTTTGTTCTATTCTACCTCGGAGTATCACCCTCTTTCATAACAAGAGTATTGTGAGAATTGCACACACCATCAAATGAATTCTTGACGCAGTGATACTTCCCGCCATCATCATTCGCTCCTCGATTCCATGTTGTTGCAACCGTAATACCGACAGGTGAACCGTGATGTGTGAAATCAATACTCCTAGCAACTAGTTGCTTGGTAGTAAATGGACAATATTCTCATTCTTAGCGTGTTGGTTATTGAATCATCATTCTAAGATAGATTGTGCTACCTAGTCCTTATTTCTGGTGCACTTCTCGATTAATAAGTTAGGATTATTCAATCCCTTGCTTATTTGATCGTATCGTCTTGCTCTGAAAAGCAAGATTGTCCTTGAGCTTAGTAACATATCGGTGGTTCGTGATGTTCCGAATATCTTCTCGGAAGTATTACCAGGTTGTCACCTGACCGCTATGTTGAGTTCATGATCAAGTTGGTTTTCTTACAAACCACCCCTTCTACAAGAATCTGTGTTGGATATCCCTGAGCTAGTTGGTTAAGCTAAACAACAACTTGGAGAGTTGGAAGATAAATGCTTTATCCGACTTAGTTCATTCCAAAGGGATATCTCTTGGTATACGTGTGGAGAAGAAAGATGGTATCTTCAGTGGTTGATCTCCGTGACCAAATGCTGGATCTATTGTTTTGTCCAAACTTTGATTTGAGTGTGGGTGATTCTCAAATCAACTCAGAAACAACGATATTCATAATGTTGTCTTACTCGTGTTGCTTCCTCGAGCATACACCATTATATCTTTTGGGTATGACCAATGCTATCACCTTGTTCACATGATTGTGGAATTCCATTTATATGGAAACATGGATGAATTGTTGTTGAGCCCATCGACAACATTCCTATCTTCTCCATGAATTGCTGGACATTAAGCTAGTGTTGGACATTTTTATAAGCAATATCTTCATGTCCCGTTCATGAAGCATATGTTTGGATGAAAGAAGTGACTTCCTCTAATTCATGTGCACTTGATGCAAGTTGCCGCCGTGAGTTCGAGAAAGATTGTTTTGTTCCCTTTGGTACCATCCCAAGTCAGTCATGCATGTACGAAGTATGCTATGGTTTGACAGGCTCGCTACCTTCATTTCATATGTATCTCCTAGTACACCAAGCCACTAATTGACTTGTTCAAGAAACACGGAGTCTGTTCTAAGGTTAATCCTTTGGACTTCCACGTGTGGAGACTTCAATATCCTTGATGATGGTTCCCCACCTGAGCTCGATAGTGTTTCATTATAAGACTTCTACATGTTCATGCTTGTCTTGGACAGTATGTTCACATGCATGTAGGAGAACCAGCTCATGTTTTGGAGCTTGCTATCGTAGCTCGTTTCCCGAGAAACTCGCAACGTCATCTCGTCGGTTTGTGTTGCAAACTTTCTTTTCCAGACATGCTGTCTGAAATATCCTGTTACCAACCAGATCTGAATCTCAGGCAGATATGACGGTTGGAACTTTTCCAGGATCTATGATGTAGGTCCCGACAGGGTTGCTGTTCTGGCCGACACACCTAGCCGGAAGATCTATCGTTGTAGTATCTTGATTGAGATATTTGACCATCTTATCCATGAGGATTTAGTGCAACTTATTCTAGAAGTTGTTCCTCAAGGGTCGTTGTGCTCTCGGTTTCCTCGATTATGCTAGAACCATTCAAACAGTGGAATCACTCTCTACTGTTGAGTTTATCCCCGGTTACTAGAATCATTCCCAACATTTGCATTTTGTTCCCGGCTTGCACCGCCGTTGTACCATCATATCTTGGACTACCTTCTCGGTAATGCCTGGTCAGGATCATCTTCAACAGTGATACTACCATGGGTCCCATCCATTTCCGATGATAAGCAAAATCATCCATTGCGTTGTCTTCAATAAGGTAGTCCACATCATCCATTCTAGTCGATATATGCCATTCTTTCGAACCTCCTCGAACGATCATTTGTGATTGCCTTAGGCTAGCATAAAGAGTTTCAATGATCATTATATCAAAAGTAATTCTTTTTGCCACAAAAGGGAATAGCTCTATGACTCACCCTCCCCGAGGTGCCCCGTTAGGTAATCATAGTAACTTATCTCCTTGCTGCTTTGACTCTCACTCACCATCTCACCTAAGCGTGGGATTGTTGCCTACCAATTTGGACCTTCGTCATATGTCCCTCTACACCCCTCTTGATGTGTGTTTTGTGTCTCAGTTCGCGAGATGTTTCTATGTCTCATTCCATGAGTTAAGACTAAGTTGCTCGATCTTTGAGAAAATCGATCCTTCTAGAGTTTCTTTTCCCTCTCGTTGTCATGTTGGTAGGAGTTCCTGGAGCAAGACTTCGAGACAGTGAAGGTGATTTAATCAACATTCTTTTGGAGTGCACCCAGGATCGCGAAGATTGTGTTGGTCTTGTGTCCCTTTTGTCTTCTCACCTCACGTCCTGAATCTCGGGACGAGATTCCTATTTAGTGGGGATGAGTTGTCACAGCCCTAGAATTGGTTGTAACTAGTTGCACAAGCATTCATGCATCATGTATATATTTATGAAAGTTGAATTGGGGAAAGTGGGAAGCCTCAGAAGTCTTTTACAAAAATGATCAACATTAAAAATTGTTTCAAATAAACCCAAGAAAATGTTCCTGTCAAGCTATAAAAATATTGGCAAGAGGTAAAACCCAAACCAATACTTTTGGAGTCTCAAAAATATTTATTTTGGGCATTTGGAATTAATTCAATAACTATTTGAATTGGATTTATATTTATTATATGTATAAATATATGTTCAATAATTCTGAAAATTGTTGTGTGGCTTTGTATAAGTCCACTTAGCTGACACAATTATTTTCATGAAGTTTAAAATTGATTTAGTATTTTACTAAATCAGAAACAAATGTCAGAAAATAGAAAATAGAAATAAAAGATAGAGGAGAGAGATACGGCTTACCTAGCGCTCACCTGGCGGCCCAAGTGGCCAGCCCAGCCCACTGGCCTGGCACTATTGGCCAGCCCACCAGGAGCCCCACCGTCTTCAACCTCTGCCAGTAGGCAGAGGCGTGTCGACGTGCGCGCGCCCGAGATCCACCTCCTGCTTCCCCCTCGCCCTGTCTCCGCGCCACGGGATCGGCCTCGACCCCCTCTGCCTCTCCCTCACTCTGGGGCTCTCTCCCTCTCCTCTAGCTCTCTCCCCCTCGCACCACCCGAACGCGCCCGCCGCCGCCAACGTGCGCCACCGTGGCCACCGCCTCCCCCTCGCCTCTCTGACATGCCCAGGAGCTCTGCCACCGATGCCTATGCCTCTCTGTCGACTCACGTGATGCCAAACGCCGCTGAACGTCGTCTTCGCCTTCGTCTTCAACCTTGGGCACCCGAGCCCGTCTCCGGTCGATTCGGCACTGCCAGGACCTCCCCGAGCTCGCTGACCCCCTCTTCGGCATCTCTGTGAGATCCTGCTCCCAACCCTTCTCTCCCTGCCGTCGAATTCCTCCTCTAGCCCCCCTGCCCACCTCGGCCGCAACCCATCGCCGCCGTGCCCCGTCACCGTCGTGGCTAAAGCCACTGTCGCTAGAAGCTGAGCACACCATCATGCTCAGCGTGTCTTCGCGCGCCCGTAGCCACCCCCAGATCCTCCTCCCGAACACCCTAGCGAGGAACTCGAGCACGGCCGAACTCCGGCTGCCGCAAAGCTCGAAGTCACCGTCATTTCGGACCACCCCAGCTGCTGCTTCTTACACCGTTAGATGCGTGAGCTCTCCAGCTACGCTTAGAGCTCCTCCGCCGCTCTTTTGGTCGCCGGAACAATGTTTCCGAAGCCCTCCGCCGTCTCTGTCGTCGCCGGCGATGAGCTGTTGACCGGGTCCGGCGAGTTTGACCCTGCTTGATCGGGGTTTGACTTCCCCCCTGACTCACTAACGTGTGGGCCCCGCCCCTGACTCGTTTAGTTTAGGACTAATTACCCCACTTCTAACACTGACAGTGGGCCCAGTGCCTGTTAATTTAATTAGTTAATCCTATTTAACCCTGTTAGTTAATTGAGTCACTGACCAGTGGACCCCACTGGTCAGGTTTGACCCGGACCAGCCCCTGTTGACCTGCTGACGTCAGCATGATCTGATGCTGACGCAGTAATACATTTTCTGGATTTATTAATAATCAGGAAATTCCAGAAAATGTTCAAAACTTCTAAAAATCATAGAAAATAATCTATAACTCGGATTGAAAAGATTTATATATGAAAAATGATCAGAAAAATCCAAAGAATCTGAATCCGGAATTTTCATGCATGTTGGAACAACTTAAAGTTGTTGTTTAGGACAATCCAATTAAATGGCATTTAATAAATCACATATGGAGTTTGAATTTGAACTTAGGGTTCAAACCAACTCCATTTAACCTGTTGCTAGTTGCATTAGCTGAAAACACAACATGTTGACATGTCATGATCATGCATCATATTGTTGCATTGCATTGATTGTGTTTCCTTCTTTATTGCCGGAAGTTGTCCCCTCTCGATAGACATGGTTTCGACGATGAGTTCGATGACACCGATGAAGAGCTATCCTATCTTCAGAAGTGCCAGGCAAGCAAAACTCCCTTGTTCATTCTGATACAATCCCACTCTCTCGCTCCTGCTCTCTTTTACTGCATTAGGGCAACAACGATTCAACTATTACATGCTACAGTAGCTGAACCCCTTTTCCTCTGCATGACCTGTCATTGCCACAGTAAATAGATGAAACCCACTAGCATGAGTATGAGTTGTTTGAGCCCTGATGTGCCTACTCATTCATGCTTGTTTGTCATCCCTGCTACTTCTTAGAGTTGGGTCGGGTCTGATTCATCGGGAATGAATTGGAATGGTGATGAACATGTCCTACTGTGTGTGAGCTAAGTGTGTGAACACGATTTGGTAAAGGTAGCGGTGAGAGGCCATGTAGGAGTACATGGTGAGTTGTCTCATTGAAGCCGTCCTCAGGAACTGAGTTTTGTGTTTGTGATCCATGAAATAGTTGCTACCACACATTGGGCCTGAAACCAATGGACCCTCTCGACTTATTAACTGCCCTTGCCCTCTGTCCAGGATGTGCAACTAGTTTCTGGTGTTTGTAGGATATGTGTTGGCGGCCGTGCGTAGCGCTAACCCTAGGGGTGGGCTATGATGCGGTAGATACACCGTGGCATGGTGTACCGGGCGCCTGTTTAGTGTCTCGGGAACCCTGCACACATCGTTTGGGGCTGTGAGCGAAACTCCGGCCGGATCTCCTCGCGGATGGAACCCGAATAGGCAATAAACCTGGACTAGAGACTTGTGTGGTTAGTCAGGTCGTGGCCGACTCCCTCGCCAGGCTTCCGCTTGAAGGTTGCCGAGATACACGACGTGTACATGGTGGTAAGTGGCGAGAGCGTGTGTGAAGAAGTACACCCCTGCAGGGTTAACATCATCTATTCGAATAGCCATGTCCGTGGTAAAGGACTTCTGGGTTGCCTATAACAGTTCATAGACAAGTGGAAGTGGATACTTTAAAATGCGCAAGATAAGCGTGAGTGCTATGGATGGCGTTCTCGTAGGAAGACGGGAGCGGATCCATAGTGGTGTATTGATTGGTGAATATGTGGACTCGTGTGCACCACCTCAAAAGAGTTGCTTGCAGTCGTAGTTTAGGTTAGCCACTGAGTCAAAGCTGGCTTGCTGCAGTTAAACTCCACTACCCCTTTGTTGATACCGATGCATATGTAGTTAGTTCTGATGTAAGTCTTGCTGGGTACATTTGTACTCACGTTTGCTTAATTTATGTTTTGCAGAGAGATTTCAGTCTCGCTAGTAGTTCCACGTGGACTTCGACGTTTAGCTTGTTACCTCAGCTATGATCTTGTGCCCTCGGCAGGATCTGGTAGATAGTCAGGCTTCTCAGCCTTTTTCATTTGTAGATGTCTGTACTCAGACATGTTAAGCTTCCGCATGTGTTTTGATTTGTATGCTATGATTGTTGGGTCATGAGACCCATGTTTGTAATATCTCGCTCCTCGAAGCCTAATGAATAAATACTTGAGTCGTAGAGTTATGTTGTGATGCCATGTTGTATTTACACATATCGAGCATATTGTGTGTATGATTGAAATGCTTGCTATGTGTGGGATCCGACAATCTAGTTGTTTATCCTTGGAAGCCTCTCTTATGGGGAAATGTAGTCTAGTGCTTCCATGAGCCATATTAGTCCGCTACATCCCAGTTCACCGGAGTCCTGCTAGCCCAGCACTACTGCTCAGGACACTTGACTGGTCGGCATGTGTGTCACTTCGTTCTTGTGTCTGTCCCTTCGGGGAAATGTCGCGCGGTGACATCCGGAGTCCTGCCTAACCTGCTACAGCCCGAGTTCACCGGAGTCCTGTTAGCCCAGTGCTATAGCCCGGATTCACACGCTGCTGATCGACATGCTCGATGTGATTCATGTATGCTTGTCCCCATAGGTTGGTGCCGCTTTGGGTTCACGACTAGCCATGTCGGCCCGGGTTCTCTGTCATATGGATGCTAGCGACACTATCATATACGTGAGCCAAAAGGCGCAAACGGTCCCGGGCCATGGTAAGGCGACACCCGTGGGAATACCGTGCGTGAGGCCACAAAGTGATATGAGGTGTTACCGGCTAGATCGATGTGACTTGGAATCGGGGTCTTGACAGGGACTATCTCCATTGGCCGGACTGTTAGACTATGAAGATACAAGATTTAAGACTTCGTCTCGTGTCCGGATGGGACTCTACTTGGCGTGGAAGGCAAGCTAGGCAATACGGATATGTGTATCTCCTCCTTTGTAACCGACCTTGTGTAACCCTAACCCCCTCCGGTGTCTATATAAACCGGAGGGTTTTAGTCCGTAGGACACCACAACAACTACAACATACAATCAGACCATAGGCTAGCTTCTAGGATTTAGTCTCTCCGATCTCGTGGTAGATATACTCTTGTACTACTCATATCATCAATATTAATCAAGCAGGACGTAGGGTTTTACCTCCATCAAGAGGGCCCGAACCTGGGTAAAACATCGTGTTCCCTGCCTCCTGTTACCATCCGCCTTAGACGCACAGTTCGGGACCCCCTACCCGAGATCCGCCGGTTTTGACACCGACACTGGCCATTGGCCTATACGCACTAACCAACTACGTGGGGACAGTTATGGGCACTTGACGTCGTGGTATCAGCCGAAGCCTTTGTGACATCAGCGACTGAGCGGCGCGCGCCGGATTGGACTGGAACGCCTGCTCTTGTATTAGGGAGGCTAGGTCTGTTTCCGGCCACCCTCACAACATGCAGGTGTGCAATTGGCGATGGGCCCAGACCCTTGCGCCATAGGATTTAGACCGGTGTGTTGACCTCTCTATTGTGCCTAGGTAGGGATGCGACGTGTTGATCTTCCGAGGCCGTGCATGACCCAGGAAAGTGTGTCCGGCCAAAGGGGATCGAGCGTGTTGGGAAATGTGGTGCACCCCTGTAGGGAAGTTTATCTATTCGAATAGTCGTGTCCCTCGGTAAAAGGACGACGCGGAGTTGTACCTTGACCTTATGACAACTAGAACCGGATACTTAATAAAATACACCCTTCCAAGTGCCAGATACAACCCGGTGATCGCTCTCTCACAGGGCGATGAGGGGAGGATCGCCGGGTAGGATTATGCTATGCGATGATACTTGGTGAACTTACCATCTACTCTCTTCTACATGCTGCAAGGTGGAGGTGGCCAGAAGCATAGTCTTCGATAGGACTAGCTATCCCCCTCTTATTCCGGCATTCTGCAGTTCAGTCCACATATACTACCCCTTTCATTGATACCAATGCATATGTAGAGTAGTTCCTTGCTTTTGAGTACTTTGGATGAGTACTCACGGTTTCTTTGCTCCCCCTTTTTCCCCTTTCTATACCCGGTTGTTGCTACCAGACGTTGGAGTCCAAGAGCCAGACGCCACCGTCGAGGACGACTCCTACTACACTGGAGGTGCCTACTACTACGTGTAGGTCGCTGACAACGACTAGGAGTAGTTTAGGAGGATCCCAGGCAAGAGGCCTGCGCCTCTTTCGATATGTATCCTAGTTTGTGCTAGCCTTCTTAAGGCAAACTTGTTTAACTTATGTCTATACTCAAATATTGTTGCTTCCGCTAACTCGTATATGATCGAGCTCTTGTATTCGAGCCCTCGAGGCCCCTGGCTTGTAATATGATGCTTGTATGACTTATTTTATTTGTAGAGTTGTGTTGTGATATCTTCCCGTGAGTCCCTGATCTCGATCGTACACGTTTGCGTGTATGATTAGTGTACGGTCAAATCGGGGGTGACACAAGTTGGTATCAGAGCCGACTGCCTGTAGGAATCCCCCTTCCACACTCCTTGGCCAAAGTCAAGTCTAGACATTGCAAAACTTTTTACTAACATGGCTGTGTGTCTTACGGGCCCACGTCGCCATTTGGGTGGTATTAGCATCTTTTACTCCTCGAACTTTACTCTGGGACTCTGAACTGTCTTCTACTCTGGTTAAACGAATTTACTAACTCTAAATTAGGATCTCGTGACCACATTCACCCCAAAGTTGGATAAGCCCTAGCTATTCCTTTGAGTAGTATATTGAACAATATCCACACTATCATTTGACTCCTTTGAAGAATCTTTGTTTTCAGATGGAACCCAGAGGCAAGTCGTGCGCCACACAGACAGCCATTGGTGTCTCAGGATCACCTGTTGTGTTAGCTGAGATGATGACCTATCTGGGTTATTGCTGGCACCCTGAGTACACCGGGTACGAGCAGTACCAGGACTTTAACCAGGAGCAGTATCGTGCCATCGTCCACCTCTACTCTCGCGAGTATGACTGCACCACTGTGCTGCACACTACTCATGGTGTTGGAGTGACCATTGATATGGCAGTCCATGATGCTGCCTATGCTGCTCTGACACGTCTTCGTGGGTATTATCGGGAGTTAGACACCTCCCCTTTCAGGCACATTGCTATCGCATCCGATGTTGGTGCAGAGGGATACTACACTGCTGCCTACTCTACTGTCACCCGAGAGCCCTTCTACCATCAAAACCTGGTTCTGCATGTTGATGGGCTGGATAGAGCTAACCGAGCTCTTTGCCATGAGTTGTACATCACCCATCAGCACCTTTACTGTGCTTTGACGTTGCTGCACCCCTTTGTCCGATCTGGTGATCTGTCGCGTTCTATGATCTACCCTGCCAGGACCGTGATGCCCCAGGGTGTCGGCTGGCCAGATGTGGGAGGCTACTCTCCCACACTTGGTCCTCTTCTGCCACCTGAGCGTCGGGTTCTGCATCAGAGTATCCGCGAACCCCAGGCTACTGACGTGGAGGACTTCCCGTCACGTCACTACCAGCAATCAGGCTACACCTACCTCCACAGTTCCCCCTGGGACTGATGTAGGCTTGCTTATTAGTCTTAGATGCATTCGCCGCGAGCCTATGTGCCTCCTATGATCTCTTTAGTCTATGTACTAAACTCGGTGTACCGAACTCTATGCATGACCCCTTTCGTAAGACATGCCAACTACTATGAAGTACCTATCGTGCTCCTTTCATTTTGCATGTTTCATCTTGAATGATTCTTGTCCTTGCAAATTTCACAATGCTGAAATACCCCTGTTAAATTTTAGCAGGATGGTTAGACCAGGTGGTCGTGGTCGTGGTGGCTATGCCCCACCTCCGCCTGAGTACATGGCTGGTATGATCCAACAGCTCGAGATGAATCGCCAGTTCATGGAGAATATGATGGCTCATTTTCCTCGCCCCAATATGAACCAGCAGCCAGCCCAAGTGACTCTGCAGGATTTCATGCGCCTCAACCCAACCGTCTACCGCAGCTCAACTCAGCCTCTGGATGCTGATGACTAGCTCCGTGACATCACCTATGAGATGGAGTCTGCTGATGTAGCCCCTGCCAGCTATGTCACCTTTGCTTCCTTCTTTTTGAAGGGACCCGCTCCTCAATGGTGGGACAGCCACAAGCGTACTCTGCCGGTTGGAACAATCATCACCTGGCCAGACTTCCAAGTTGCTTTCCGTGCCCGCTTCATTCCTCAGGGAGTCATGGACCGGAAGAAGCGTGAGTTCCGCAACCTCACCCAGGGCAACAAAACTGTGGAAGCTTATCAGCAGGAGTTTCTGGATTTATCCCGCTATGCTGAAGAAGACATTGCAACTGATGCATGCAGACAGAAGAAGTTCTATGATGGCCTTCAAGCTGACATCAAGCTCACACTTGTAGTGCATGACTTTGCTAATTTCGCCACCTTGGTGAACAAGGCTATCAATGTCGAAATTGGTCTGCAGGAACACCAGAGCTCTCACAGGCGCAACCGTGACACGGGCTCATCTTCGGGTCCGTCCTCGCAGAAGCGTAGGATATGGATTCCCAACAGCATGTACCAGCCAACTGCACCTGCTCCAAGGTAGTCCTATGCTGCACCGCGTCTGCCTCCCCCACCAACTAGGCAGCCAAGACTTCCAGATCCACCACCCTGAGCTCCTGTTCCCACTCCCAATAATGGTCTATGCTTCAGGTGTGGTCAACCAGGACACCGTGCTAGGGAATGCAACCAGAACCAGAATCAACTGGCCCTTCCCGCCGCTGGCTATGGAAGCAACCAGCCCCGTAACAACAATGCCAAGTCTTATGGTCGTGTTCATGCCAACCACGTTGATCTCAATGAAGTTCTAGACCAGCCTGCTACCGTGATGGGTACACTCCTTGTAAATTCAGTACCAGCATCTGTTTTATTTGATACAGGTGCATCACATTCATTCATGTCAGAGGATTTTGCATTCATGCATGGCATTAAAAGCGAAGACATGAATGCTTCGCTATTAGTACACACCCCCATGGGCCAATGTCGGACCTCCATGATTTGCAACGATGTCCCTGTTGAAATCGAAGGACTAGAATTCCTTGTCTCTCCCATCATACTGAAGTCTTGTAGCATTGATCTCATTCTGGGAATGGATTGGTTGAAAGCGCATACTACTTCTAGAGTTTGCGCCACTAAGACCGTCCATCTGCTACACCCTTCTGATGAAATAATTAATTACCAGGCCCATCTGGTTCAGAATTCTGAGGCACGGCTTTATGCCTTGAATGCATTGAATGCTGCACCACTCGAGGGGAATGAAAACATTCCCGTCGTTCGTGAATTCCAAGACATCTTTCCGGAAGAACTTCCAGGGATTCCCCCTGCTAGAGCTGTCGAATTCATCATTGTCTTGAAACCAGGCACCACTCCTATAGCCAAACGGCCCTACAAGATGCCGCCGCCTGAACTCATTGAGATTAAGGAGGAAATTGACAAATCTCTTCGCAAAGGTTTCATTCGCCCTAGTTGCTCTCCTTGGGGAGCACCTTCTCTCTTTGTTAAGAAGGATGGGACAAACCGATTAGTCCAAGATTATCATCCTATTAACCAAGCCACTATCCAGAACAAATATCCCCTCCCTCAGATCAATGATCTTTATGATCAACTGGCTGGTTCATCAGTGTTCTCCAAACTCGACTTGAGGTTGGGTTACCACCAGATCCATGTTCGTGAAGAGGATATCCCAAAGACCGCCTTCGTGACTCGATATGGATCATACGAGTACACCATCATGTCATCCGGCTTAACGAATGCTCCAGCCACCTTCTCTTGTCTGATGAACTATATATTCATGGATTACCTCGGCAAGTTCATCATGGTTTATCTGGATGATATCCTTGTATTTTCCAAGAACAAAGAAGAACATGTTGAACATCTTTATCTTGTGCTGGAAAAGCTTCGAGAGCATCAACTCTACGCTAAGTATTCCAAGTGCGAATTCTGGCTTCCCGAAGTAACCTATCTTGGGCATGTCATCTCTAAGGACGGTATTGTCGTCAACCCTGAACGAGTTCAGACTATTCTCGATTCCTCCGAAGAATGTCAAGCAAGTCAGAAGTTTTCTCGGTCTCGCTAGCTATTGCCGTCGATTCGTCGAGAACTTCTCCAAGATTGCCAGGCCTCTGACTAACCTGTTGCATAAGGGCGTAAAGTTCCAATGGACAGACAAGTGTCAGGAAAGTTTCCAGGCACTCAAAGACAAGTTGACTTCTGCCCTAGTGCTTGCTCCACCTGACACTAAGAAGGATTTTGTCATTTACTGCAACGCTTACCGTCAAGGATTAGGCTGTGTCCTAATGCAAGAGCGCAGAGTGATTGCTTATGCCTCTCAACTGCGCCCTCGCGAAGAAAACTACCCAGTTCATGACCTCGAGCTTACTGCTGTCATTCATGCTCTGAAACAGTGGCGACATTACCTTCTCGATAATCGTTGTGAGATCTTCACCGACCACCAAAGTCTGAAGTATCTGTTTACTCAGCCAGACCTGAACCTTTGTCAGCAAAGATGGATGGAGACTGTTGCAGACTTTGACGTGGGTATATCCTATACCCAGGCAAGGCTAATGTAATAGCTGATGCCTTGAGCCGCAAGTCTTACTACAATCACCTCCAGGTTCACAAAGTTCAGCCGTCGCTTGTTGAAGAATTTAGAAAGTTGAACCTCCATATTGTTCCTCCTGGTGCACTCACTCCCCCTCCTCCTGAGAGCCGCAAGATGAACCTCCACATTGTTACCCAGGGTTCTCTCAATACCCTAGTTGCCAAACCAGATCTCATGAACATCATCAAAATGATACAAAAGTATGACTCTCAAGCCCACAAGATTAAGCGCTATCTCACAGAAGGAAAGCCCTCATTCTTCACTATTGCTGATGATGGCACCTTGTACTTCAAGGGCCGCCTAGTGGTGCCATGTTCAGAGGAAAGCCAGGATATGACACAGGAGGTTATGAAAGAAGCTCATGATACGCCTTTGTCTATTCATCCCGGTAGTACAAAGAGGTACCAGGACATTCATCAGAGATTATGGTGGTCTAATATGAAGCAAGACATTGCTCGATATGTTGCTGAGTGTGACATTTGCCGTCGTATCAAAGCAGAACATCAAAGGCCTGTTGGAACTCTGCAACCTATCACTATTACTGAATGGAAATGGGACCCTGTTGAAATGGATTTCGTCACTGGGTTTGCCAATCCACAGAAAGGTAATGATGCTATTCTTGTCGTCATTGACCGGCTTTCTAAAGTTGCACATTTTCTGGCAGTCAAAGAAACAATTATGGCTAGTTAGCTTGCAACTCTCTACATGTCCAGAATTGTTTCACTTCACGGTATTCCACTGGTTATCAGTTCAGACCATAGCAGCTTGTTCACTTCAAGATTCTGGGCAAGTTTCCAAGAAGCTATGGGAACTCATCTGTCGTTCAGTACTGCGTTTCATCCTCAGTCGCAAGGATAAGTTGAACGTGTCAACCAAGTTCTCAAAGACATGCTTTGAGCTTGTGTAATTTCCTTCGGCAAGAAATGGGAGAAATCTCTTCCGTATGCCGAGTTCTCTTATAATAATAGCTATCAAGCTAGTCTGAAGATTGGCCCCTTCGAAGTGTTATATGGACGAAAGTGTCGAACCACTCTGAACTGGTCAGAAACTGGGGAACGTCCACTCTTTGGTCCGGATATCATCCAACAGGCCGAAGAACAAGTATGCATTATTCACGAGAATCTCCAGACTGCTCAGTCACGCCAGAAAAGTCAGTATGAACGTCATCACAAAGACATGGTCTATCAACCTGGCGAAAAGGCTTATCTTCGAGTTACATCAATGAAGGGTGCTCACCGCTTCGGGATCAAGGGCAAGCTAGCTCCTCGCTATATTGGCCCCTTCACTATTCTCGAAAGGCGTGGAAAAGTGGCATATCAACTGGAGCTTCCACCGAACCTTTCTCAGGTTCACGATGTGTTCCATGTGTCACAGCTTCGCCGTTGCTTCAAGGACCCAATCCGAGCAGTGGATCATGAAGTGCTCGAATTGCAACAGGACCTCTCCTATAAAGAGCATCCGGTCCGCATTCTCGACCAAGCTGAACGCCGCACACGTCGGAAAGCGATCAAGTTCCTCAAGGTCCAATGGTCGCATCACTCTGAAGAAGAAGCCACTTGGGAACGCGAGGACCGCCTGCGTGATGAATACCCCGCACTGTTTCCCTCTACCTCCTAAAATCTCGGGACGAGATTTCTTGTAGTGGAGGAGTTTTGTAACGCCTGGATAATTAAGCTACAGTAAAACTCTATTAATGATGCCACGTCACCTCTATTACTGTTGCTAATCCTCATTACATCAAAACCGATTCGAAAATCAATTCAAAATATGGCAAACAACAAAAGTTTTCAAACATTGAAACAAAAATGTTCGGTGGGTGCCAAATATTGCACTGGTAATTATTGTGGAGAAAACTTTTTTTAGAAAATGCCTAAATATTTTAAAGTGAAATAAAACAGAAAATAAAATAAATAAAAAGAAAAGGTGAAAATAAAATAAAACAAAAGAAAAGAAAAACAACAGGACCCCCCCCTCGGGCCAACCAGCCCAGCTGGCCACCAGGCCAGCCGAAATAGACCACCCCCACTCCTCTCCTTATCCCCTGGACCCCGAAACCCTAACCCACCGACCACCACTTCCCCCCCCCCCCTCGCTCTGGATCTGGATCGGGGGAACGAACAACACCAACCGCCCCCGACGCCGCCCGGATCGACCGTCGCCGCCGACCAAGACCACCTCGCCGGACTGCTTCCCATACATCGCCGTCATCCCCGTCCTCCTCCCCGTGCCCCACTGCCACTCCCCTACACTACCCGGTGAGGGCCACGCCCTCTCCTCTCTCCCCTATCCCGCGCATGCTACGGCGTCGTCCCCGGTTGTGCTCCCCGCGCCCATCACCGCGCCCTTCCCGTCGTCTACTCACGCATGAAGCGGACCGCGACCACGCGCCGCCGTGGCCCTGCAGCTGCTGCTCACCCCGCGCCTCCCTTAGCCCCCTCCCCCCCCGCTCCCCTGCCTTTCCTATTGCTCTACCAGGCGTCGCCGCTCGCCCCGCACTGCTGCTGCCTTCCACCCCACTCGCCAGCCGCGTCCCGCGCCACTGCGCGCTCGCGCTGACCACGCCCACCGCTCGCCCTGCACTTCTGCTGCCCTGCTGCGGCCACAGCTCTCCCACGGCCCCCCTTCCCCACCGACGGACTCCTTCTTGCCCTTATACTCGGCCGCCTCCTGCTGCCGCTGCTGTAGCAGGTGCAGCTGCTACTGCGCCATGGTTTCTCCAGCCGCGCCCCGGGACCTCGCCGCACACGCCCGCGTCCGTCGCCCCGGCCATGGCCACCCCTAGCCGCCCTGAGGCCTCTGCCCGATGCGCCGAGGCCGCAACTCCTCGCAACCGCACACCGCGCCCGCGCGAGCCCCCTGCTCGGCGGCCAGCACACGTCCGCCGCTGTGGCCATGCTCGCCGCCCGCGCGCCGCGTGATACATCTCCGTCGTATCTATAATTTTTTATTGTTCCATGCCAATATTATACAACTTTCATATACTTTTGGTAACTTTTTATACTATTTTTGGGGACTAACATATTGATCCAGTGCCCAGTGCCAGTTCCTGTTTGTTGCATGTTTTTTGTTTCGCAGAAAATCCATATCAAATGGAGTCCAAACGGGAAAAAAACCGACGGAGATTTTTTTTGAATATATGTGATTTTTGGGAAGAAGAATCAACGCGAGACGATGCCCGAGGGGGCCACGAGGCAGGGGGCGCGCCCCAGGGGGTCAGGCGCGCCCTGGGCCCTCGTGGCCACCTCGTAAGGCGGTTGGCGCCCTTCTTTCGCCGCAAGAAAGCCAATATCCATATAAAAATCGTGTCCAAAATTCAGCCCACTCGGAGTTACGGATCACCGAGAATTTAAGAAACGGTGAAAGGCCAGATCTGGGAACGCAGAAACAGAGAGAGACAGAGAGACGGATCCAATCTCGGAGGGGATCTCGCCCCTCCCATGCCATGGAGACCAAGGACCAAAGGGGAAACCCTTCTCCCATCTAGGGAGAAGGTCAAGGAAGAAGAAGAAGAAGGGGGCCCCTCTCCCCCTCTCTCCCAGTGGCGCCGGAACGCCGCCGGGGCCATCATCATCACCGCAATCTACACCAACAACTTCACCGCCCTCATCACCAACTCTTCCCCCTTCTATGCAGTGGTGTAACCCCTCTTTTACCCACTGTAATCTCTACTTAAACATGGTTCTCAACGCTATATATTATTTCCCAATGATGTATGGCTATCCTATGATGTTTGAGTAGATCTATTTTGTCATATGGGTTAATTGATGATCATGATTGGTTTGAGTTGCATGTTTTATTATTGGTGCTGTCCTATGGTGCTCTCCATGTCGCGCAAGCGTGAGGGATCCCCGTTGTAGGGTTTGCAATATGTTCATGATTTGCTTATGGTGGGTGGCGTGAGTGACAGAATCACAGACCCGAGTAAGTAGGTTGTTTGCGTATGGGAGTAAAGAGGACTTGATGCCTTATAATGCTATGGTTGGGTTTTACCTTAATGATCTTTAGTAGTTGTGGATGCTTGCTAGAGTTCCAATCATAAGTGCATATGATCCAAGAAGAGAAAGTATGTTAGCTTATGCCTCTCCCTCAAATAAAATTGCAATAATGATTACCGGTCTAATTATCGATTGCCTATGGACAAATAACTTTCTTGTGTGACAACAAGCTCTCTACTAAAACTAACTTAGTTGTGTTTTCATCTAAATAGCCCCTACTTTTATTTACGTGCTCTTTATTATCTTGCAAATCCATCCAACAACACCTACAAAGTATTTCTAGTTTCATACTTGTTCTAGGTAAAGCGAACGTTAAGCGTGCATAAAGTTGTATCGGTGGTCGATAGAACTTGAGGGAATATTTTTTTCTACCTTTAGCTCCTCGTTGGGTTCGACACTCATACTTATCGAAAGAGGCTACAACTGATCCCCTATACTTGTGGGTTATCACCGCGCCGCTCCCCTCGCCGCCTCCGCCGCGCTCGCCGTCGTCCCCTACCCAGCGCCACTCTGGCCTCCTCACTGCCCACCGCGCCGCTGCTTCGGCCGCGGCCACGAGCCACGCGTCGGCCCCCTTCCTCCCCCCGCTGGCCGCGTCGGGCGCCGACACCTGCGCCCGCTAACCGCTCCGCCCCATTAGGCCCCTTCGGGCCTATAACAGGTGGGCCCGGCCCAGAATGTTTTAAAGAAATAAAATAAAAGTATTAAAAAATATTAATTAAAGAATTAGTTAACTTAATTAATCCTAATTAGATTAATATAATCACTAGTTATCCTAATTAACTATTAGTTAATTAATCAGTCAATGACAGGCGGGACCCTCATGTCAGTTTGACCAGTCAACACCTCTGTTGACTGCTGACGTCATGCTCACATCATCCTGATGCAATAATACAAATTTAGAATTAATTTAATAAATAATAAATTAGAAAATGATTTTAAAACTTTAAAAATTAATAGAAAATAAATCGTAGCTCGGATGGAAAAACTTTGTACATGAAAGTTGCTCAGAACGACGAGACGAATCAGGATACGCAGCCCGTTCATCCGCCACACATCCCTAGCATAGGAAACACGCAACTTTTCCCCTTTGATTCATCTATTCGAAAACGCGAAACACCGGGGATACTTTCCCGGATGTTTTCCCCCTTCGCCAGTATCACCTCCTACTGCATTAGGGCACACCTAGCACCGTTACTTGTCATGCCATGCATCGATATGCATCTATTTGCATTGTATTCATTGTTTCTTCCCCCTCTTCTCTCCGATAGACTACGAGACTGACGCTGCTGTTGGTTCCCCGGTCGACTATGTTGTTGACGACCCCTACTTGCCAGAGCAACCAGGCAAGCCCCCCCCCTTGATCACCAGATATCGCCTATTCTTCTCTCTACTGCTTGCATTGGAGTAGTGTACCATGTTACTGCTTTCCGTTAATCCTATTCTGATGCATAGCCTGTCCTTGCTACTACTGTTGTTACCTTACCTGTAATCCTAAATGCTTAGTATAGGATGCTAGTATTCCATCAGTGGCCCTACATTCTTGTCCGTCTGCCATGCTATACTATCGGGCCGTGATCACTCGGGAGGTGATCACGGGTATATACTTATATACATAATATATGATACTTGTGGTGACTAAAGTTGGGTCGGCTCGTAGAGTACCCGCGAGTGATTCACGGATTGGGACCGAAAGGACGTTTGTCCCAACGGCCCTCTGAGTGGATCTTTGTGGCGGAGCGACATGGCAGGTTGAGGCTACCTAGGAGAGAGGTGGGTGTCGGTGTCAAAACCGGTGGATCTCGGGTAGGGGGTCCCGAACTGTGCGTCTAAGGTTGATGCTAACAGGAGACAAGGGACATGATGTTTACCCAGGTTCGGGCCCTCTTTATGGAGGTAATACCCTACTTCCTGCTTGATTGATCTTGATGAGTATGAGTATTACAAGAGTTGATCTACCACGAGATCGTAATGGCTAAACCCTAGAAGTCTAGCCTGTATGACTACGGTATTGAGTATATCCTTTCCGGACTACACCCTCCGGTTTATATAGACACCGGGGGGATCTAGGGTTACATAGAGTCGGTGACATAAGACAGAATCTTCATAGTTGTTCGCCAAGCTTGCCTTCCACGCCAGGGAGAGTCTTATCCAGACATGGGTACAGTCTTCGGTCTTCATATCTTCACAGCCCATCAGTCCGGCCCATAGATAACAGGCCGGACGCCCGAGGACCCCTTAGTACAGGACTCCCTCAGTTGCCCTCGAACCAGTCTTCAATAGCGAGGTGTTCGGCACACAGATTGTCTTCGGTATTGCAAGGTGGGTTCCTCCTTTAATGATTTCTAAGTAGTGTATTCAGCCGTAGATTCAATGTGTCCCCTCGGCTTCTACGCGCTTAATGTCCTCATTTTCCACGTGTCGAGCGAATGCGGACAGTTAGGGTATTTTTTGCAAATAACACCCCAATCCTGCAAGGAAGAACATCTATTAAAAGAGATGGAATCTCAGATCCTTTCGGCACCAAGCGGAGAAAATCCTCAGAGACTGCCAGGCAAGACCATTCCAACATGGCTAACAATCCCAGCTCCTCTTTCCGTTCCAACCTAGAGAGAGGCGAGTGGGAGAGGTGCTCTGTGTCCCATAGCCGATTGGTGAAGCTGCAAACGCAGGGATTTCTCCCTCTAGCAGATCTGGTCCCTATTCGAGTAGGGTTGGCCTCCTTCAATGGCAAAACCCAGGCAGAGAATTTTCCCAATCCGTCTGCGGGAGAACGGGTGTGCTTCGTCCCCTATCTGCTGAGGGGAGTGGGGTTTCCAATTCACCCATTCCTTCGAGGGCTGTTGGAGTACTATGGCCTCCAGTTGCACAATTTTACCCCCGGCCCTATCCTCCACATCACGGGTTATGTTGCCCTATGCGAACTATTCCTGGGTTGCGAGGCCCATTTCGATTTATGGAGAAGACTGTTCTGCCTCGTCCCTCGCAATCAAGGTGGATCAATATTTGAAGTGGGGGGAGCTGAAGTGTGGCTCATCGCCGGGACCGGATACCTATCCGGCACGCCAAAGAAAGCTCTCGAAGTGTGGCCTTCCGAATGGTTCTACATTGATGATGTCGCTCTACTCGACCCCGTCCGCATAGGCCTCCCTGAGTTTTCAAATGCTCCACTGAAGAAGCGCCATAGTTGGCGTCCTCAGAGCCTCGAGGAAGAGGATAGCGCGGAGATCAGCTTGCTACTGGGCAAGATCAAAACGCTTGTCCAGTCCGGGGTGTCAATAGTCGAGGTGATGGCGATTTCTATAACAAGGGGGGTCCAGCCACTCCAATATCAAGGACTGCGCATGTGGCATTATAACGTAGAAGACGATGCCTCACGTTACAGCCGAAAGGGCCCGAAGACCCCCGCTGCTCTAGCCAAGATTCTGGCCGAGCTGTATAAAGGGGAGAAGGAGGAGTTCAGCCATCTCCAATATCCAGACGGACTTTCCATGTACAATCCTCCCAGCTGGGTAAGGTTCGGCCCCACTTATTTTATCATGTTCCTGGATCATTCGTTGACAAGCAGCAACTTATCTGCTCCTAACAGGAATGGCGAAAGGCTGTCAAGGGGATCCATGACCCTGCCCCTCAGCCGGAGAATGGTGAAAAGTGTCAGCGTTAGCTGCTTGCTGCCAATGCCGAACTGGACAAATACAAGCCATCTCCCAGTAATATTTCCCTCTATCGAGAATTCATAATGATACACTGATAGTGTGAATCTGGGTGCTTATCTTTGTGTTGGGTCGTTAGACCAATTATGAGAGCAGCTGGACGTCGCTCGAGGCGAAGAACACGGAGCCAAAAAGCTACTAGCAGTGGGTGAGCGTGTATTGACAAAAGTCGTTCAAGAGAAAAAGAAACTCTAGGATTCGAACACCAAACTGGGCGAAGAACTAAAAGATGTGCGAGCTCAGCTAGCGGACTCTGTGAAGGAGAACAAGAAGCTGCGAGGCGGCATATTCCGTAAGTTGCCGCTTTTATCTTACAACAGTTTGGAGGTAACAGTAGCTGATATAGCAGTAATTGCATGTGTATTGACGAACCGCCCCGAAGAGGAGGTGTCTGGATCATCAAGTGATCTTCTGCAAGGGCTGTCGCAGTTGCACGAGCAAGCTCGGAAGGCGGTGCGGAGTGTAGCCAAGGCCTTATGGCCATCCGAATCCCCTCCAGGAAGCATGGAGAAGCTGGTAGAGCTGTTTAAGGGAGCGCAGCGGTGAATCCGACTATGGAAGATATCGGCCTACCGAGAGGGTGCGCGAGAGGCCTGGGCGATGGTGAAGACGCGATATACCAAGCTGGATCCTAATCACATGGCTCGTGTCGGACCGCTAGGGACGAATGGGGAAGAAATTCCCGTTAGTTTAGTATATGACAAAGTAGAGGTGGCCGCCAAATATTCCCAACAGGATTGTAAATTAGACCGCCTTTTGGACGGTATAGAGGAGGAAGTATTTGAGTCGTGAGTGACTATGTACTTTCCTTCTAGCTGGATAATAAAGACAATTGTCATCGCCGACCTTTTTGCTTCAACCTCTGGACCCGAGGGTGCAGAGTGTTTCCGAATACCCTAGCGGTAGAACATCGGGGTATGCGTGGAAACTAGGCGTAGGGGTCATAATTGCTCGAAGAAACAATGTGTATTCGGCTAGTTATGTTATATTACATTATGTAAGAAACATCTTTCGGAGAGAACAGTTCCGTTAAGGGTTCCATTCCCTGGGTGTGCATGCATTTAATGTGGATGTCCGAACTGTTATTGAAAAAATCGTAGATTAAGTAACATCAGGGGTTCACAATGGAGTGAATGTGGAAACACCTTTAATTCGCCGACCGATTATTCCCTTAAGAACGCTAGCTTTCGGCTTCACCCAGTCTGAGGTACACATCCGGATGATCCGACAGTAATAATCGCAGAGGTGCTCCCTTTATGCCCTAGCCGAACTAACGGGAACGTAGGGCATAAGCACAAGAGCCAGGCAACCCAGCTTGGCAAAAACTTAAATCATATCGATTCATATAATGGCGAAGAAAAGGTACATATGAAAAAAGACACATATGTGCTGAGCTTGATGCTCGAAGGGTAGTCGCAAGCTTCTGTACGAGAAGCCCCCAGGTATAATGAACATACATATCTAGAGATGTACGCATCAGGTAGGGATGGTCTAGCCGTACTAAAGCCGTAAGGCTAAAGAAAAAATGAGAAAAGGTAAAAAAATGAAAAGAGAGGAAAAATAACTATAATAACAGGAGGGAGGAAACGAACACAGAGTTTGGCGCTAGGCATAAAATCATCGTAGTCTGGCCGCGTTCCAGGGGTTTGGCTCCAGGTGATTGTCTGACGCATCACGTAGGCGGTACGCTCCTCCGGTGAGAACTTCGTCAATGATGAAGGAACCCTCCCACTTGGACTTGAGTTTGTCCTTTTTCTTCTCCGACCAGCGTAGAACGAGTTCACCAACATTATAAGTGTTGGACCACACTTCTCTGCTTTGGTACCTATGAGCCTGTTGTTGATAATATGCGGAATGGGCTTTTGCGACGTCGCACTCCTCCTCCAAGGTATCTAAGCTGTCATGCCGATCTAGCTCGGCTTCTCTCTCTTCGTACATACGTACTCGAGGTGAGTCATGAATAATATCGCAGGGTAACACTGCTTCCGCACCATACACCATGAAGAAGGGTATATATCCGGTAGTGCGGTTGGGCGTGGTTCGCAGCCCCCAGAGCACGGAGTCAAGTTCCTCCACCCAGTGCTTGTACGATTCCTTCAAGGACCGCACTAGTCTGGGTTTGATGCCGCTCATAATAAGACCATTAGCCCGTTCGACTTGACCGTTTGTCTATGGGTGATAGACAGAGGCGTAATCGATCTTAATGCCTAGATTAGCGCACCAGGTTTTCACCTCATCGGCTGTAAAATTGGAGGCATTATCGGTGATTATACTGTGTGGGGCACCGTAACGGTGTACCACGCCAGATATGAAATCTATTACTGGCCCGGCTTCGGCCGTTTTGACTGGTTTGGCCTCTATCCACTTAGTGAATTTATCCACCATGACCAGTAGATACTTTCTCTTATGACTTCCTCCTTTAAGGGGTCCGACCATATCGAGCCCCCTGACCACAAAATGCCAAGTGATGGGGATTGTTTGTAAGGCAGTGGGGGGCATATGGCTTTGGTTGGCGAAGAGTTGGCATCCGATGCAACGTTGGATAAGGTCCTATGCATCTGCTCGGCCCGTCAGCCAATAAAACACTGTACGGAAGGCCTTGCTAACAAGGGCCCGAGCTACGGCGTGGTGACTGTCGAGTCCGACATGGATTTCAGCCAAGAGTTGCCGCCCCTCTTCCTCGGATATACATGATTGAAGGACTCCGGTAGCTCTTTTCTTATAGAGCTCTCCATCATGAACCTTGTAGGCCTTTGAACGCCGGACAATGCAGCGGGCCTCATTCTGGTCCTTGGGAAGCTCCTTCCTGTTAAGGTAGGCCAGGAAGGGTTTGGTCCATGGGGCAATGACTGCCATGATGAGATGCGCCGATGGTGTTATTTCGGTTGTTGAGCCCCCGACGACGTCGGTGTTTCCCGGATCTTGGGTTATGTTTGGATCCGGACTAGTATTGCTGTTTTCCCCCTGCCACACCACGGATGGCTTAAAAAGCCTTTCCAGGAAGATGTTAGGTGGGACGGGGTCACGCTTAGCGCCGATACGAGCAAGAACATCCGCTGCTTGATTACTTTCTCAAGCCACATGATGGAACTAGAGCCCCTCGAACCGGGCCAACATTTTTATGACTGCATTACGATACGCTGCCATCTTCAGATCTTTGGCGTCAAAGTCTCCATTTATTTGAGATATTGCTAGGTTTGAGTCCCCGCGCACCTCTAGGCGTTGTATGCCCATGGAGACAGCTATCCGGAGACCGTGTAATAAGGCCTCGTATTCGGCTGCGTTATTGGAGTCTGTGTATAGTATTTGGAGGATGTACTAAACAACATCTCCAGTAGGGGGCGTTAAAACGACACCCGCTCCTAACCCTGCCAGCATTTTGGAGCCGTCGAAATACATGACCCAATTGGAGTATGTGTCGTACTCTTTAGGGAGTTCGTCCTCTGTCCATTCAACGACGAAGTCGGACAGTACTTGGGATTTGATAGCTCGGCGTGGTTTATATGTAATGTCAAATGGGAGGAGCTTAATGGCCCATTTGGCAATCCAGCCCGTAGCATCGTGGTTGTTTGTAATGTCATTGAGTGGTACTTCAGAAGCCACCATGATCGAACACTCCTGAAAGTAGTGACGGAGCTTTCGGGATGCCATGAAGACCGCGTATGCTATCTTTTGATAATGAGGGTACCAGGATTTGCATGGTGTAAGGATAGTAGATACGTAGTGTACTGGCTTCTGAAGCGGGAATTTATGCCCGTCCTGTTCTCGTTCAACGACGAGTACGGTGCTCACCACTTGGTGTGTTGCCGATATGTATAATAACACCGGTTCGCCGGCGTTTGGTGCGGCCAGGATTGGATTGCTCGCAAGAAGGGCTTTTATTTCCTCCAGTCCGGCTGTTGCCACGTCCGTCCGCTCGAAGTGGTTGGTTTGCCATAGCAGGCGATAGAGTGGCAGTGCCTTTTCTCCCAATCTGGAGATAAAGCGGCTTAGAGCTGCTATGCAACCCGCGAGCTTTTGAACTTGTTTAAGGTCTGTTGGCTTAGCCAATTGTGACAAGGCTCGGATTTTGGCTGGGTTTGCTTCAATTCCTCTATTGGAAACGATGAAGCCCAGCAGTTTTCTAGTAGGGACACCGAAAATGCATTTTTCCGGATTGAGCTTAATGTCATACACACGGAGGTTGTCGAATGTGAGACGTAAATCGTCTATTAGTGTTTCGGTGTGCCTAGTTTTGATGACAACGTCGTCCACATAAGCTTCAACTATTTTGCCGATCTGTTTCTCCAGGCATGTTTGGATCATGCCTTGGTATGGGGCACCGGCGTTCTTGAGCCCGAAGGGCATGGTGTTGAAGCAGAATGGCCCATATGGGGTGATGAATGATGTTGCAGCTTGATCGGATTCCTTCATTTTGATTTGATGGTATCCGGAATATGCATCAAGAAAACATAGTGAGTCGTTCCTGCGGTGGTGTCAATGATTTGATTGATGCGGGGGAGGGGCAAGGGATCCTTGGGGCATGCCTTGTTGAGGTCTTTGAAATCGACGCACAGGCGCCAGGATTTGTCCTTCTTTGGTACCATCACCAGATTTTCTAGCCAGTCCGAATGTTTTATTTCTCTAATGAATCCGGCCTCGATTAACTTGGCTAGCTCTTCCCCCATAGCTTGGCGTTTGGGTTTGAAAAAGTGCCACAGTGTTTGCTTGACTGGCTTGTCTCCCTTCAATATATTGAGGTTGTGTTCAGCCAACTCGTGTGGGATTCCTGGCATATCGGAAGGGTGCCAGGCGAATATATCCCAATTCTCGCGCAGGAACTCTCGTAGAGCGGCGTCAACCGTCGGGTCTAGTTTTGCTCCGATCGATGTTTTCTTCTTGGGGTCCGTTGGATGGACTTGGAATTTGACTATTTCTTGTGCCGGTTTGAATGAGGTCGATTTGGGTCGTTTGTCTAGGACCACATTGTCTTTGTCCACCGTGGAGTGCAGCGCGGTTAACTCCTCGGCCACGAGGGCTTCAGATAATGCCTCAAGGTCCAAGGACGCGGTTTTATTCTCGGCGCGGAGTGCTATGTCCAGATCACTAACTAGAGTGATTATACCATTGGGCCCGGGCATCTTAAGCTTCATGTACCCATAATGGGGTATTGCTTGAAAGCGCATAAATGCATCTCGCCCTAAGAGGGCGTGATATCTGCTGTTGAAGGGGGGGTACCTGGAAGGTTATCTCTTCGGACCGATAGTTCTCAGGCGTGCCGAATACCACGCCGAGTGTGATTTTTCCCGCACACTGTGCCTCCCGACTAGGAATGATTCCTCGGAAGGTCATGCTGCTTTGCTCGATACGGCTCCTGTCTATTTCCATTTTTCGTATTGTATCCTCCAATGTTGGGGATATCGCTTATCGGGAACTTATCGATCAACCCATGATAAGGGGTAAATCGGCTAGTCCATATCGGCTGATTTATTGGCCGATTTATCTTATCGTTCAGACAACGGTTAGCGATAAATCGGTCGATTTATCGGAATATCGGAAGATATCTTGAACAGTTGTATCCTCATAGATGAGGTTCAGTCCGCTACCGTCGTCCATGAGAACCTTGGTGAGCCGAAAGCCATCCAAAATTGGGCTGAGGACCAAGGCAGCTGGTGTTCGGACTGTCCTGTATTTTGGATCATCGCCGGCGTTAAAGGTTATCGTTGTGTCATTCCAAAGGTTTATTGTTGCGATCTGGCAGACTTCGGCGAGTTTGCAGAGTGCCCTTTTGTGCCTATTGTTTGAAGTGAATGTCTCAAAGACTGTCAGGATTCTGGGTTTGTCGTCTTATAGAGGGTGTTGCTCTGGGGTGTCTTTGGTGAGGACGTCCTCATCGTTTTTGGCTACCTGCTGGAGTATCCAACATGCTCTAAGGTTGTGGGTTGGTATGGTATCTGGTGTGGAGTATATTTTGCATGGGCCATCAAGCCATCCCTACAGAACGGTTCCGCGTCGCGTAATGGGTTTGCATTTTTTAGCTATTGTTCTGGGCGCGTTACGAGGGTGCCCCCTTTTTGCCTAGACCAGTGGTTGAGTTGGGGCCGATAGCTCCCAAACTGTCTGATCTCTCCAGGAGCTCTCCATTGCTTTGTACTTTTGTACAATAGTTGCCAAGTCAGTGAAGTGTAGTATGCGGCGGCGATTAATGGCGTTGAGGAGTCCTTCGCTCGTGCAATTGTTGCGGAATGCTGATATTACGTCCTCGTCATGGCAATCTTTGACCTTGTCCTTGACAAGGAGGAATCTGGCCCAAAAGTGGTGGACCGTTTCCTGGGGCTGTTGTTGTATGCTCGTGAGAGCGCTTATGTCTGGGTGGGTGGGTGGCGTTGGATCTCAACCCTGACCCGATCGATGGTCCGGAGTCTGAGGTTTTTCTGGACTGAACAGTCCGGGCTCCGGAGTATCTTCTGATTTTTGAAGCCCGCCGTCCGACTCTAAGTTCGGAGGCGTGTCTTTCTGCCGGTAGATGTCCGGCTTCTCGAGGTCGGAGATTCGAACATAATTCGTCCTTAGTATAGAGGAAGGGTTATCTTGATCCTCGACTACCGCTATCTGGTGGGTGATCAGTGGAGAATTAATCTCTTTCTGGTCGGGTTTAAGCCCAATCCGATCATAGTTTGTAGTGACTCCCAAGCCGGTGATGCAATCTAGGAGTTTGTTCAAAGAAGATAACTCCATCGGATCCATCCGTTTGGCGTATTCAGAATCAACGCAGATACATTTTTCAATGACTCGGGAGGTCATCCTCGTCGGCTCAGAGGCCGAGCAGGCGATCATGGTAAAACCGCCCAGCCGGAGGGTTTGTCCCGAGGCCAGAGCTCCTCCAGAGGTGATATTTTCCTTGACAATAAGTCGATCCATCAACATTTGCGACAACGGCACAGTGGAACTCTCAATGAAAGCACCAATGTCGGTGTCAAAACCAAGGGATCTCGGGTAGGGGGTCCCGAACTGTGTGTCTAAGGTTGATGGTAACAGGAGACAGGTGACACGGTGTTTACCCAGGTTCGGGCCCTCTCCATGGAGGTAATACCCTACTTCCTGCTTGATTGATCTTGATGAGTATGAGTATTACAAGAGTTGATCTACCACGAGATCGTAATGGCTAAACCCTAGAAGTCTAGCCTGTATGACTACGGTATTGAGTATATCCTATCCGGACTACACCCTCCGGTTTATATAGACATGGGGGGATCTAGGGTTACATAGAGTCGGTTACATAAGACGGAATCTTCATACTTGTTTGCCAAGCTTGCCTTCCATGCCAAGGAGAGTCTTATCCGGACACAGGTACAATCTTCGGTCTTCATATCTTCACAGCCCATCAGTCCGGCCCATAGATAACAGGTCGGACGCCCGAGGACCCCTTAGTCCAGGACTCCCTCAATGGGCCTGGCCCTGGTCCGCGTCCGTGGTTAACTCAATTAACACGCTTAACGAGATCTTGGTATTTGATCTGAGTCTGGCCACTGGCCTATATGCACTAACCAACTACGCGGGGACAGTTATGGGCACTCGACGTCGTGGTATCATCTGAAGCCTTCGTGACGTCAGCGACTGAGCGGCGCGCGTTGGATTGGACTGGAACGCCTGTTCTTGTATTAGGGAGGCTAGGTCTATTTCCGGCCACCCTCGCAATGTGCAGGTGTGCAATGGGCGATGGGCCCAGACCCCTGCGCCATAGGATTTAGACTGGCGTGCTGACCTCTCTGTTGTGCCTAGGTAGGGCTGCGACGTGTTGATCTTCCGAAGCCGGGCAAGACCCAGGAAAGTGTGTCCGACCAAAGGGGATCGAGCATGTTGGGAAATGTGGTGCACCCCTGCAGGGAAGTTTATCTATTCGAATAGCCATGTCCCTTGGTAAAAGGATGACCCAGAGTTGTACCTTGACCTTATGACAACTAGAACCGGATACTTAATAAAATACACCCTTCCAAGTGCAGATACAACCCGGTGATCGCTCTCTCATAGGGCGACGAGGGGAGGATCGCCAGGTAGGATTATGCTATGCGATGATACTTGGTGAACTTACCATCTACTCTCTTCTACATGCTGCAAGATGGAGGCGGCCATTAGCGTAGTCTTCGATAGGACTAGCTATCCCCCTCTTATTCCGGCATTCTGTAGTTCAGTCCACATATACTACCCCTTTCATTGATACCAATGCATATGTAGTGTAGTTCCTTTCTTGCGAGTACTTTGGATGAGTACTCACGGTTGCTTTGCTCCCCCTTTTTCCCCTTTCTATACCCGGTTGTTGCGACCAGACGTTGGAGTCCAGGAGCCAGACGCCACCGTCGACGACGACTCCTACTACACTGGAAGTACCTACTACTACGTGCAGGCCGCTGACGACGACTAGGAGTAGTTTAGGAGGATCCCAGGCAGGAGGCATGCGCCTCTTTCGATATGTATCCCAGTTTGTGCTAGCCTTCTTAAGGAAAACTTGTTTAACTTATGTTTGTACTCAGATATTGTTGCTTCCGCTGACTCATCTATGATCGAGCTCTTGTATTCGAGCCCTCTGGCTTGTAATATGATGCTTGTATGACTTATTTTATTTGTAGAGTTGTGTTGTGGTATCTTCCCGTGAGTCCCTGATGTTGATCGTACACGTTTGTGTGTATGATTAGTGTATGGTCAAATCGGGGGTGTCACATTCCGGAACAGAGGTTGGATTCCAAACTAGACGACAGAACCTGGCGATCGGAGACTTGCACACAATCCGTTCCTAGCTCCGGAGATCATAGGGGTGAGTTTTTGGCCAGGTCTTCGATGGTGGCGACCAAGTGGGTGATGGGTGGGACAATGATTTGCTTGTCGTTTGGTTAAAACCTGATCTGATCATAAACCAAGGACAGGCCAACGGTAATCCCCATGGCCTGGATCCGGTCTAGTAACTCGTTTCATAGCGAGAGATCTGTTGGGTCCATGTTCCGGGAGTACTTGAGGTTGATTCGTAGTATTGCCGCTTTGCGGGCATTTGAGATCGCATTGGGGCAGTGTCCGGCCAAGGCTGGCTCCAGGCCATCAAGGGTGGAGACTGGATCTGTGCTTAGGGCCAGATCCGAGGTGGCGGCCACCTCCGTGACGGGGTACACGCACCCATAGTTAAGGCCTCAGGATTACAGGCTCTTCAACCGAGGCTAAGAACCTTGTCAGAATAGGATCTCCCCGAGAGTCGGCAACGAATTCTAACCTTCCAAACATGATCTCCTAGTCGGGGATGAGACTGCCGACTTAGCCAAGGCGGGCGGTCGGGCAAATGTGCGGTACGATGCTGCCGAACACAAAAAGTTGTCTGGGAATGAAGACGTCCCCATCGCGGCTGCTATGGCTGATGACTAAGCGAGCCATCGATCTTTCGACGATCCTACAACGGAACCCTCAATGAAAACACCAATGTCGGTGTCAAAACTGATGGATCTCGAGTAGGGGGTCCCGAGCTGTAGATCTTGGATCGATGGCGAACAAGGAACACAGAGATAGTATTTACCCAGGTTCGGGCCCTCTCAAAGAGGTAAAAGTCTACGTCATTCTTGATTGCATTGATGTGTTTGTATGACAGTTACAGAGTTGAGCTACCACGAGATTGGATGAATCAAACCCTAGATGAGTAGGATGATGGTTGTAACCTCTATGGACTAAACCCTCTGGTTTATATAGACACTAGGGGTACCAATGGTTACACATGTCGGTTACCAACAAAGGATAAGCAAGTAAGTCACGTCAAACAAGACTTGGAGGATACGTCAAGTCTTCGAAGGCTTCCTTCTGGAGCAGGGGGTCGTCCGAAGTCCGGTCTTGCCCTGATGAACAACAAGCGGCTCATTAGTCTGGCCTACGATAAATAGGTCGGCAACCCGAGGACCCCTTAGTCCAGGACACCCTCACCTGGCTCTAGAGGACGGACAAGTTGAGGCCATGGTCAGGCCTACCTATCAAAGTGCCAAAGGACTCGATGGCCTTGTTCCATGAGGCGACTAGGGCCGTTGTGGGCAACGGGAATGGAATGTTGTTCTGGAGGACCGATGGTTATAGGGCTTCAACATCTGTGAGCTTGCATTGTTGATTTATGACTGGGTTCCCAAGAGAATAAGATTGGCAAGAACAGTCTCAGTAGCTTTGGAGGGCGTAACTTGGGCAGGAGACATTGGACCAAACATAAGTGAGGCCGCGTTGTAGCAGTTCCAGATCCTCTGGTCAAGACTGGAGACTGTACAACTGGATACTGATGCGCCAAACTCGGTCATCTGGGCGTGGGAAAAGATGGTATGTTCTCGGCATGCTCGGCTTACGTGGCAAGGTTTGCTGGGCTTGAGGTCACGTCGATGGCCTCATTCACATGGAAATCGAGAGTGCCATTACAGTGTCGCTTCTTTGCGTGGTTAGCCCTCAAGAATCATTGATGGGCATCCGATAGACTTGCTAGGCGTGTGCTACCTCACCAGGACACATGTCCTTTCTGCGATCAACAAGATGAGACAATGAATCATCTCATGGTGAGTTGCGCCTTTTCTAAGGAGGTGTGGCACTGGATTAGTGTGGCGACTGGTCGGCCGAAGTTGGAGCCCGGTACTGACGACACTTTGGGCTCATGGTGCATGAGGCAAGAGCAACGACGAGATCACCGGTGAACAATGCGAGCATTGTGCTTGCTTAGCATCTGGGTGCTCTAGAAGCACATGAATGATATCGTCTTTTATGGCGCGATTCCCTCCGCTTCCCAGGTTCTTAGACGGATTGAAAGTGAAGGGAGGACTTAGGCAAGCAGGGCTCTTGAAAGGGGACCTAGACAACTGTTTGCAGGTCTAACGAGGTGGGGATTGAGAGAGTAGTTGCTTCATATATAGACGGATATTGTCGGCGATAGCCGTGCAACCGTCGTTGTAAAGCTGTGCATGGAAAGTCTTTCCCCTCTTCTATACATCTCTTCTTATTATTGTCTTTTTCGAGATGTCCGGTTCACCAAATGATAATTCAAATTGAGATTGTGTAAAGTAAATGATGCGGAGCATCCTACGGACATCACCATGTCAAAGAGTCCATTTGGCAAGTGACACGTGCGACATCTACTTCACATACACAAAGGTGAATCATCTCCTTTACACGTGTTCACTTGACCCTCTCAAGGATGGTATACTACTTGACACTCCTCCCGCGTGCATGCATAGGTATTGTCAGAGCTTCACGGATGTCGAGGAGGAGTTCAAGCACCAAGGAACGACTACACCGTCCGCGAGGGAAGCATGAAAGGAGAAGAAGAAGACAGAGCAGCTGCTGGAGCCAGGCCGGACATCCGGACCGCCATCCGGATCATCCAGGCTCAGCCCGATCATCCGAACCTTCCCCCGGATTGTCCGGATAAGTGCGCCGAAGACACCCGAAGGCGTACACCGAAGCCGGATCATCCGGGACTCCGTCCGGATCATCCAGACCCCCGATGCCCGGATCATCCAGGACCCCGTCCGGATCATCCGACCTTGCCTGCGCGCATGACTTGGGCCGAGGACCATGTACCCATTCGCCCCCTCACTTACCCCTTTGCCCCTTGGACTATAAATAGACATCCTCCACCTCCTTTCTAGGGTCAGCAAATGTGATAGCTCATTTAGAGATAGAGCTTTGCTCATCCATATGGATCTACTCCACGAGAGAGACCGCGACCTCCACGGAGAAGATCCACCTTGGATTCAAGGCTCCTCACCGGAAGATCCCCTTGTGGATTCAAGACCTCCTCACGGAGATGAACTTTACCTTGTATCTTTCCTTTTGTTGTTCATGTACCTTCTGGATCTTGTGTGTTTGATTGTCTAGTGGATGTGTGATTGGACTTGTTCTTGAGTGTTTCCCCTTGTGATTTCTCTCCGTTCTTCCTCATGTTCATCGTGTTCTTCGAGGGAGCCCACTCCAATCGTGAAAGACCGGCCTACACCAGGTTAGCCCCATATCATATGGTATCATGAGCCACATTTATCGCGAATTTGGAGTCCCCGCCACCGTTTTCTAGTCTTCTTTTGCTTGATTTCGTCCTAAATTTCAAAAATCCCCACCAAAAATAGCCCCAATTTTTTGTGATTTGTTGGTTTTGATGAAGTTTTGTTGATTTTGATCCATGAATTTGCTTGGTTTCAAGTGGATCTAGCATCTCCCCAAGTTTCCCCACCTTCCATCCACGAAATCTCATCAATTTTGACACTAAAATCATCCAATTTCCGCCCAAAAATTCGTCCCCAAGAGGAAATCCCGAGCAATTTGACCTGCCTGGATCATCCGAAACTTCTCCCGGATCATCCGGACACCTCCCGGATCAGCTAGACCCTCTCCCGGACGTTCGGATAACCCACTCACCCGAACAACAGAACCGGAGCTGACGAACCTGGATCATCCGGACCTGACCCGGATCATCCGGACCTCCTCCCGGATGTCCGGGTAACCCTGAAACTGACTGCGCTGAAATTTTGTTTCGGCCATAACTAATTCATCCGGAGTCCGTTTTTGACGTTCTTTAGCTCGTTTTGAAGCTATTGACATCCCCCTTCCCACAAAAATACCTCCAACATCATTTGACTCCATCAAAATTTTGGAACTTTGGTATCTTTGCCTAGGGCTTCCACCATATCATCCGCATTACCACCACCGACTTCCGCAACCTAACCCATTTTGATCCCCATTGCATATGTGGTTGTTTGAGTTGTGACTTGAGTCTCCTAAGGTGTTTCGGCTACTTAGGGACAGTTGCTTCTTCACCAACCACCACCACCACTTCCACATAACCTTGCCCACCATACACTTCCGCCACCCCAACTTAACCCAATTTTGTTTGTGTTGTGAGTTGTGTCTCCTAAGGTGTTTTGACTACTTAGGGACCGTTCTTCCGACTCCGACACCGACACCGTGTATAGCCCATCATACCCTTCCACCACCATAACCCATTTTGACTGGGTTCCCACCAATACTTCTGCAACCACCACCGCATTCCGCTACCACCATTTGACATTTGCCTTTGAAGATTTTGAGTTCACGGTTTTTCCGTTTCCTAAGGTGTTTCGGCTAATTAGCGACGGTTCTACATCAAGAACACCGCACTCATCATCGCCAAGTACGGTAACCTCGACGACACCATTTTATATTCCCCTTGCAATTGCATTGATAACCCCTAGCCCATTTTGCGTCACTTGCCTATCGAGACTAGCCATTTGAGTATTGCCGGCAACGTTACTTATGCACATTAG
Organism: Triticum urartu; assembly: GCF_056163025.1. Taxonomy (NCBI): domain Eukaryota; kingdom Viridiplantae; phylum Streptophyta; class Magnoliopsida; order Poales; family Poaceae; genus Triticum; species Triticum urartu. The sequence continues at coordinate 400,051,611 of NC_141874.1, forward strand.
TGATCTACACCATCCATTGCATACATACCATATCTTATTGGTATCATCATATCATCTTTTGTGCAATAAAGTTTGTTCCCGTATATACCCAATTTCTATCTTGGTTGTGCATTTCGCATTGTGGCCATACAAAAAAAAGAATAAGCTTTTAAGCAAAAGAGAAAGAGCAAAGAAGCTTGTAAGAAAGAGCCATAGAATCATACCACATTGCATAAGATTGTCATATCCGATCATCTTGGATCATCTTGATAAACACCGGGAACCATACATACATAGCATACTTGGGATAGAAAGTTGATATCTATCTTTGCATCTTATAGGTTGTGTACAAGTGTCATATCCGCCTATTGAGCAATCGTGCTAGCGTCTCTCTTGAGTTGTGCAACACGAGCGTTTTCCGTGGATTCCACATTTTGTGCTCATTCCTTGGTTGCACGACCCCATTTATCTATCCGTGTGTGTGTTTCCGTGTGCCATTCTTTGCTATTGGTCTACTTGTTTCACTTGCGAATTTGTGAGTCTCTTTCAACATTACTGACTCTTGCTAATATTTTGCATCAAATTTTTGTGCCACTATCCTAACCAAACTACACCATAAGCTTTAGTTGATAGGTGTGAGTGAACAAGTCCGGTACCAATTCCACTATTCTTTCATTTCACATTGAGTGAAACGGGATACATCCTCAACTTTGGGAAAAGGTAACTTGGTATTGTTTATCTCATTCGGTCTACAACAGCAATGACGAGTTTGATGCCAAGAAAAACTACACCGACGCCAAGATGCACGCTCAAATGGAAGAGATCAAGGCCATCATCAAGTCCTACAAGCGATCTTCCTCATCTTCGCGGAGACGCTTAAGTACACATGCTTCCAAGCTACCATCTCTGGCAAGGTCACATCGGCATCGACACCATCACCACCACGAACGTGAAGGTCAAGAGCTCAATACCAACAACCGCTCAACTACTTCACCATCTCCCTTGGCATCTTCGCCTTCGGATATACGACATCTTTGCCAACAAGCACCTCAAGACTACGCTCAAGAGAAGCTCCCCAAGCTCAAGTCCACGACTTCCACGAGCTACTACGGCCTCGACACCGACCATGAGATTCCTTTCTATGGGACTCTAGAACCCGAGGAGTATCTCGAGTGGGAGCTTTTGATGGACGACTACCTCAAGCTACATCAAGTTCCTCCTGAAGATCAAGTGAAGTGCGCCACAAGGAACTTCCATGACTACGCGTCCACATGGTTGCTTTACATACCTTCGGAGACCTACGACATGAGTTGGCCCAAGACGAAGAGAGCTTTGCGGCGAGAGTTCGTGCTTCCAACCTACACGGAACAACTTCAACGCCAATTGGAGAACACCATCCAAGGATCCAAGTCCATCGATGAGTACTTCAAGGAGATGAAGAAAGCCTTGCGACGAGCCAGCGTGGACGACCCCATTTCGATGAAGTTCCACTTCATGATGGGATTGCACAACGACATCTCCAAGACGAACTTCCTCGAGAACTACAAGTCCCTCGATGACAACTACATTGGTGCTCTCAAGGCGGAACAAGAACTCATGAAGGCCAAAGCTTCTCCACCCCAAGCTCACTTCGCGATGACCAAGCTCCATGAGAACGAGCATGAGGCTAGTAACACCACGATGTCCATGCCCGACGAGCTCCAAGACGATGCTCCCAAGTTCGACTTCACTGCCATCCCTCTTTGTGGCATTGATGGTGCCGAGTCTACTTCGACTCTTTTTCAAGAGGGTGTGGCGACGACTACGACTACGGAGCCAATCAAGGAACATGCTTTGGAGGCGAGCGACATGGTGACAAGCAAGGATGATGCTTCCATGTTAGGAGGTGAGAGTGATGATGTGCCATCTTTGGCCTTCATCCATAGCGACAACGATGAGATGGTTGGGCATGGGATTTTCCCTTTGACCACGGCGACATATGATGACTTTAGTGACTTTAGCCACCATATTGAGAGTGAGAGTGACTTCACCACTAGCCCCATATATGATGTGGTACCCAAATTCCCATGTGAGGAGAGCCACAACCCCCACCACTTGAGTGAGATGAGTGACTCCACCATATGTGACTTTGAGTGCACCTACCTTGAGGGAGTGAGCGAACCACCACATATAGAGAGTGAGATAGTCGATAGGTCTCATGAGTCCATTTGCATTTCTAACAACTTGACCTCTACCTCTATTGTGTCTTCTCATTTGGTGCTAGGTCCCATATATGATGATGCGCCGATACATGATGACTTCGTCCTTCCTTTGGACAAGACGATGGCCATGGTGGAATATGATGCACCCCCCACATGGTTCCATCAAGTTGATGATGATGACCACCATTTGGTCTTTCCCACCTCACCTACACCACTTGAGTGGAATGAAAACAGTAACATAGGTGACGGTGGTGCTCTAGTCCCACTAGTGGACATTGTTGACATTGATTGCTTGCATGATGTTGATCAACCTATTACCATGCTTCATGCTAGTCCGACTTCCTCATGCGATGATTTACCCATTTATGATGAGTATGATGATTGCCATGTGGAGTCTATTAGTTGTGATGCCTCTTGATAACCCACAAGTATAGGGGATCGCAAAAATTTTAGATAATAAGAGTGTCGAACCCAACGAGGAGCTAAAGGTAGAACAAATATTCTCTCAAGTTCTATCGACCACCGATACAACTCTATGCACGCTTGACGTTCGCTTTACCTAGAACAAGTATGAAACTAGAAGTACTTTGTACGTGTTGTTGGATAAGTTTGCAAGATAATAAAGAGCAAGTAAATAAAAAAGTAGGGGCTGCTTAGATAAAGACACAAATAAGTTAGTTTTAGTAAAGAAATTTTTGCTACGAGAAAGTTATTTGTCCCTAGGCAATCGCTAACTAGACCGGTAATCATTATTGCAATTTTATTTGAGGGAGAGGCATAAGCTAACATACTTTCTCTACTTGGATCATATGCACTTATGATTGGAACTCTAGCAAGCATCCGCAACTACTAAAGATCATTAAGGTAAAACCCAACCATAGCATTAAAGCATCAAGTCCTCTTTATCCCATACGCAACAACCCCCTTACTCGGGTTTGTGTTTCAGTCACTCACGCAACCCACTATAAGCGAATCATGAACGTATTGCAACACCCTACAGCGGGGATCCCTCATGCTTGTGCGACATGGAGAGCACCATAGGACAGCATCAATAATAAAACATGCAACTCAAACCAATCACGATCATCAAATAGCCCATAGGACAAAACAGATCTACTCAAACATCATAGGATAGCCATACATCAATGGGAAATAATATATAGCGTTGAGCACCATGTTTAAGTAGATATTACAGCAGATAAGAGAGAGATTACACCGTTGCATAGAGGGGGGAAGAGTTGGTGATGATGGCGGTGAAGTTGTTGGTGAAGATTATGGTGATGATGATGGCCACGGTAGCGTTCCGGCGCCACTGGAAGAGAAGGGGGGAGGGGACCCCTTCGTATTCTTATTCCTTGACCTCCTCCCTTGATGGGAGAAGAGTTTCCCATCTTGTCCTTGGCCTCCATGGCATGGGAGGGGCGAGAGCCCCTCCGAGATTGGATCTGTCTCTCTGTCTCTCTCTGTTTCTGTCTTCCCAGATTCTACCCTTTCACCGTTTCTTATCTTCCCAGAGATCCGTAACTCCGATTGGGCTGAAATTTTAACAAGATCTCTATCTAGATATTAGCTTTCTTGCAGCGAAAGAAGGGCACCAACCGCCTTACGGGGTGGCCACGAGGGTCAGGGGCGCGCCCCCCTGCCTCGTGGGCCCCTCGAGCATCGTCTCGCGTTGATTTCACTTCCCAAAAAACACATATATTCCAAAAAAATATCCGTCCGTTTTTATCCCGTTTGGACTCCGTTTGATATGGATTTTCTGCGAAACAAAAAACATGCAACAAACAGGAACTGGCACTGGGCACTGGATCAATATGTTAGTCCCAGAAAGAGTATAAAAGTTGCCAGAAGTATATGAAAGTTGTCAAATATTGGCATGAAACAATCAAAAATTATAGATACGACGGAGACGTATCAGCATCCCTAAGGTTAATTCCTGCTCGTCCTCGAGTAAGTAAATGATAAAAAAGATAATTTTTGATGTGGAATGCTACCTAGCATAATCTTGATCACATATCTAATCATGGCATGAATATTAAGATACGAGTTATTCAAAGCAATAGTCTATCATTTGACATAAAAACAATAATATTTCAAGCCTACTAATAAAGCAATCGTGCCTTTTCAAAATAACATGGCCAAAGAAAGCCATCCCTACAAAATCATATAGTCTAGCTATGCTCCATCTTCACCACACAAAATATTCACATCATGCACAACCCCGATGACAAGCCAAGCAATTGTTTCATACTTTTGACGTTCTCAAACCTTTTCAACTTTCACGCAATACATGAGCGTGAGCCATGGACATAGCACTATAGGTGGAATAGAATGGTGGTTGTGGAGGAGACAAAAGGAGAAGATAGTCTCACATCAACTAGGCGTATCAACGGGCTATGGAGATGCCCATCAATAGATATCAATGTGAGTGAGTAGGGATTGCCATGCAACGGATGCACTAGAGCTATAAGTGTATGAAAGCTCAAACTGAAACTAAATGGGTGTGCATCCAACTTGCTTGCTCATGAAGACCTCGGGCGTTTGAGGAAGACCATCATCGGAATATACAAGTCAAGTTCTATAATGAAAATTCCCACTAATATATGAAAGTGATAACTCAAGAGACTCTCTATATGAATAACATGGTGCTACTTTGAAGCACAAGTGTGGTAAAAGGATAGTAACATTTCCCCTTCTCTCTTTTTCTCTCATTTTTTTTGTTTTTGTTTTTTGTGGGCTTCTTTGGCCTCTTTTTTTATTTGGGCTTCTTTGGCCTCTTTTATTTATTTTTAAAGTCCAGAGTCTCATCCCGACTTGTGGGGGAATCATAGTCTCCATCATCCTTTCCTCACTGGGGCAATGCTCTAATAATGGTGATCATCACACTTTTATTTACTTACAACTCGATACTAGAACAAAGATATGACTCTATATGAATGCCTCCGGCAGTGTACCGGGATGTGCAATGATCTAGCGTAGCAATGACATCAAAAAACGGACAAGCCATCAAAACATCATGCCAGCTATTTTACGATCATGCAAAGCAATATGACAATGAATGCTCAAGTCATGTATATGATGATGATGGAAGTTGCATGGCAATATATCTCGGAATGGCTATGGAAATGCCATGATGGGTAGGTATGGTGGCTGTTTTGAGGAAGATATAAGGAGGCTTATGTGTGATAGAGCGTATCATATCATAGGGTTTGGATGCACCGGCGAAGTTTGCACCAACTCTCGAGGTGAGAAAGGGCAATGCACGGTACCTAAGAGGCTAGCAATGATGGAAGGGTGAGAGTGCGTATAATCCATGGACTCAACATTAGTCATAAAGAACTCACATACTTATTGCAAAAGTCTTAGTCATCGAAACAAAGTACTATGCGCATGCTCCTAGGGGGATAGATTGGTAGGAAAAGACCATCGCTCGTCCCCGACCGCCACTCATAAGGAAGACAATCAATAAATAAATCATGCTCCGACTTCATCACATAACGGTTCACCATACGTGCATGCTACGGGAATCACAAACCTCAACACAAGTATTTCTACTAATCCACAACTACCCACTATCATGACTCTAATATCACCATCTTTATATTGCAAAACTATTGCAAGGAATCAAACATATCATATTCAGTGATCTACAAGTTTTATGTAGGATTTTATGACTAACCATGTGAATGACCAGTTCCTGTCATCTCTCTAAATAGATATAAGTGAAGCAAGAGAGTTTAATTCTTTCTACAAAAGATATGCCCGTGCTCTAAAAAATATAAGTGAAGCAAAAGAGCATTCTACAAATTTCAAATGATATAAGTGAAGCACATAAAGCATTCTATAAAGCCATACTCAAAAGATAAAAGTGAAGAAGTGAAGTGCAAAGAGCATTCTATAAATAAACCAAGGACTGCCTCATACCAGCATGGTGCATAAAATAAAAATGAAAACTAAATGCAAAAGACGCTCCAAGATTGCACATATCGCATGAACGAAACGAATCCGAAAACATACCGATACTTGTTGAAGAAAGAGGGGACGCCTTCCGGGGCAACCACAAGCTTAGACGCTTGAGTATCCTTGAATATTTACTTGGGGCGCCTCGGGCATACCCAAGCTTGAGCTCTTGCCTCTCTTCCTTCTTCTCACATCGAGACCTTCTCGATCATCGAACACTTCATCCACACAAAACTTCAACAGAAAACTTGGTAAGATCTGTTAGTATAATAAAGCAAATCACTACTCTAAGTACTGTTGCAAACCAATTCATATTTTGTTTTTGCATTGTGTCTACTGTAATATAACTTTTCCATGGCTTAATCCACTGATATAAATCGTTAGTTTCATCAAAACAAGCAAACTATGCATCAAAAACAGAATCTGTCTAAAACAGAACAGTCTGTAACAATCTGAACATTCACCATACTTCTGATACTTGAAAAATTCTGCCAAAATTAGGAAAATAAACAATTTGTATAGAAAGATAGTGCAAAAAGAATCAGAACCATTTGATATTCCAGCTAAAAATGTAAAATCGCGCACTACAGCCAAAGTTTCTGTCTTGCACCGTACAGACCATCAAGCAAATGTAAACATCCTAAAGGCAAACCATGGCACATCATTTTTATAATACAATGGAATTGTACAATGGGGATAATTATTTTTGTTGAAAATTTTCTATAATCAAGATTCACAAAGTTTTCGTGAGCATGAACAAAGTTCAAGGCTAGCTCCCACTTCAACAATGCTTGTCTTTCTCACTTTCACTTTCCTTTTTGAAAAAGTTTTGGGTTCCCCTCTTTATTTTATTTTGTTTTTAAACTATATAAAATCACTCAACAGAAATAAATGACTCTCTAAAACTTCGGGGTTGTCTCCTTGGCAGCGCTTTCTTTAAAGCCATTAAGCTACGCCTATAGTGCTCAAGTAGTGAATCCACCCGGATCCCAAGGTATATCAAAGCCAATTTTAATTAACAATGATTTGTAATTTAGTAGTGAGCACAAAGTAACATATATCATGTAATGACGAAGTCTAACTCTCTTCCTATGCATCGGCATGTCATAAAAGAACAATTCATGCACACATAGTAAAGGCCAATGCATAGTATAAATACTTTCTTGCAATTTTATCATATTGGAAACATAGAGAGGTGGAGATATAGTTCCTCTCTCATAATAATTGCAAGTAGGAGAAGCAAGCACAAGCATATTATATTCATCAAAATCATCGTGTGCAACGGTATAAGGCAACCCATCAATATAATCCTTTATAAGGGTAAACTTCTCTGATATAGTGTAGTTGGGAGAATTCAAAAAGATAATAGGACTATCATGCGTGGGTGCAATAGCAACAACTTCATGTTTAACATAAGGAACTATAGCAAGTTCATCTCCATAAGCATAATTCATATTGGCATCTTGGTCACAAGCATATCAAGCATCATCAAAAAGGGATATTTCAAAAGAATCAACGGGATCATAGCAATTATCATAGCATTCATCCTTCGGTAAGCATGAAGGGGAATTAAACAATGTATGAGTTGAAGAGTTACTCTCATTAGAAGGTGGGCACGGGTGATCAATCCGCTCTTCCTCCTTTTGTTCTTCGCTCTCCTCCTCATCTTTTTCATTCAATGAGCTCACAGTTTCATCAATTTCTTCTTCCATAGACTCCTGCAAAATATTAGTCTCTTCTTGGACAGAGGAGGAGTCCTCAATATATGGTTTAACATAGGCATTAGAAGCATAATTATCATAGCAATATTTAAGTATGGCAAAATTTTCAGATTTGTGAGTAGCATCATACTTTTCAATCAAAGAAGCAATTTCATAAGCACCCTTAAGAGCAACAAATTCTTCAATTTGTTGAACATCATAGTAATTGTGAACACCCTTAACATACGAAGATACGATTTCATTATCATTAAACTCACATTGGTAGGGAAGGTGTTTCTTAGGGTTTCCAGAACAACAAGTAACATCATATATTTCACATAAATTCCAAGCATAGCATTGCAAACGATGAATTTGACCCAGTAAAAGTTTCCCTTTTTCAGATATACGGTGACGCACATAACAAGCATGCTCATCTAAAGATTTTCCCTCAACTAAGCTAGTTGGGGTTTCAGCACGAGCACAAAGGGATCGAAGATGATCCAAGTAAAAAAGCTTCGGGAGTGTGATAGATTTTGAGTGGTTCTTCAACCATTGGTTCAGTAGGTACAACTAATTTTTTTTGGTATTTTGCGTTTCCTACCCATAACTAAAGATAGAGAACAACTAAGAACAGCAAATAAAAATTACTTAGTGATAAAGCAAACAAGCACACATGAGAATATTCACCCCACGCTATTGCTCCCCGGCAACGGCGCCAGAAAAAGGTCTTGATAACCCACAAGTATAGGGACTCGCAAAAATTTTTGATAACTAAGAGTGTCGAACCCAACGAGGAGCTAAAGGTAGAACAAATATTCCCTCAAGTTCTATCGACCACCGATACAACTCTACGCACGCTTGACATTCGCTTTACCTAGAACAGGTATGAAACTAGAAGTACTTTGTAGGTGTTGTTGGATAAATTTGCAAGATAATAAAGAGCAAGTAAATAAAAAGTAGGGGCTGCTTAGATAAAGACACAACTAAGTTAGTTTTAGTAAAGAACTTTTTGCTACGAGAAAGTTATTTGTCCCTAGGCAATCAACAACTAGACCGGTAATCATTATTGCAATTTTATTTGAGGGAGAGGCATAAGCTAACATACTTTCTCTACTTGGATCATATGCACTTATGATTGGAACTCTAGCAAGCATCCGCAACTACTAAAGATCATTAAGGTAAAACCCAACCATAGCATTAAAGCATCAAGTCCTCTTTATCCCATACGCAACAACCCCCTTACTCGGGTTTGTGTTTCAGTCACTCACGCAACCCACTATATAAGAAAATCATGAACGTATTGCAACACCCTACAGCGGGGATCCCTCACGCTTGCGTGACACGGAGAGCACCATAGGACAGCATCAATAATAAAACATGCAACTCAAACCAATCACGATCATCAAATAGCCCATAGGACAAAACGGATCTACTCAAACATCATAGGATAGCCATACATCAATGGGAAATAATATATAGCATTGAGCACCATGTTTAAGTAGAGATTACAGCGGGTAAGAGAGAGATTACACTGCTGCATAGAGGGGGGAGAGTTGGTGATGATGGCGGTGAAGTTGTTGGTGAAGATTGTGGTGATGATGATGGCCACGGTAGCGTTCCGGCGCCACCGGAAGAGAAGGGGGGCCTTCGTCTTCTTCTTCCTTGACCTCCTCCCTAGATGGGAGAAGGGTTTACCCTTTGGTCCTTGGCCTCCATGGCATGGGAGGGGCGAGAGCCCCTCGAGATTGGATCTGTCTCTCTATCTCTCTCTGTTTCTGCATTCCCAGATTCTACCCTTTCACCGTTTCTTATATTCCCGGAGATCTGTAACTCCGATTGGGCTGAAATTTTAACACGATCTCTATCTGGATATTAGCTTTCTTGCGGCGAAAGAAGGGCACCAACCTCCTTACGGGGTGGCCACGAGGGTCAGGGGCGTGCCTGCCCCCTGGGCGCGCCCCCTGCCTCATGGGCCCCTCGAGCATCGTCTCGCGTTGATTTCACTTCCCAAAAATCACATATATTCCAAAAAAATCTCTGTCCTTTTTTATCCCGTTTGGACTCTGTTTGATATGGATTTTCTGCGAAACAAAAAACATGCAACAAACAGGAACTGGCTCTGGGCACTGGATCAATATGTTAGTCTCAAAAATAGTATAAAAAGTTGCCAAAAGTATATGAAAGTTGTAGAATATTGGCATGGAACAATCAAAAATTATAGATACGACGGAGACGTATCAATTCCATGTTACATGGGATTTCTTGTGATCATTCTTTAGGTCACATCATGTTTGACAATCCGCTTGACTTTTCATATGCTATGCATGAGATCCATCATATGTCATATTTGCAATCTCATCGTAGTGACTATGCATATGCCATTAAAATGAACCCAATTTGCACATATGGCATAGATGACAAGCCCATGGTTATTGGCATTTGTTTTTCTTGTGATGATATTGATATGCTCCCTTTGCATCCTTTATCTCATATGCCATGCCATGACCACCTAACTTCGGATATGCATTGTTTTGGATGTTGTCCATTTTCTCCGTATCACTACAAAAAATACACTTCCGTTATGATACGTGTTTGTCACAGTAGGTCGCTTTTTTTGTCATGCATGTACATCCATGACAAATTTATGACAGAATCAAGATAGTCATACCTGTGCTGTCGTAGAAGTGTTCCATGATATTACCAAAATTATCATCATGGAAGTGTCCACTTCCATGACGATAAATCGCGCGTCACAGAAGTGCTTTCGTCAAGGGTGACCAACACGTGGCATCCACCGTAATGGAACGCCGTTAAGCTATCGGCTCGGGTTTTGGATTCGATAACCCGTTAACAGCCCCGGCCAATGGGGATTTTCCACGTGTAAAATCATCATTGGCTAGAGGAAACACGTGTCGGCTCATCGTCGGGACAGATGTCATCCACTCACTGGACAGAAGGCGCCTATGATACGTTGACACGTGGCACGACCCGACAAGTTTAAATGGGCTGGCCCAACTAGAGGCCCACAAGATTTTGCGGACCATAATGGGCCGGCCCAGCTAAAGGCCCACGAGATTTTGCGGACCATAATGGGCTGGCCCAGCTAAAGGCCCACAAGATTTTGCGGGCCATAATGGGCCGGCCCAGGTAAAGGCCCACAAGATTTTTTATGCCATAATGGGCCGGCCCAGGTAAAGGCCCACAAGATTCTTGCGGGTCATAATGGGCCGGCCCAGCTAAAGGCCCACGAGATTTCGCCGACATTAATGGGCCAGCCCAGATGTAGGCCCACAAGATTTTGAGGACCCTAGTAGGCCGGCCCATTAACTGGCTGCCATGTTTTGGGCCAAATGTCGGCCCATATTTGATCCGATCCATTAATGGCCTGCCATGCTCCGGGCCTAATAGTGGCCCATATGAGATCCGGCCCGTTAAAAGCCTACCACGTTCTGGGCCAAATTACGGCCCAGATCAGGTCCGGCCCTTTAAGAGGCTTTGGGCTCAATTATGGCCCATATCAGATTCGGCCCGTCAACTGGACACTATGCTTTTGGGCCCACTTGCTAAAGGCCCACTTAGTAATTCGGCCTGATATTAGTTTTGGCCTGTTAAGGGCCCGTTTAACATTTCGGCCCTATATTAATTTCGGCCTGTTAAAAGCCCATCATATAGTTGGGCCTAACTACGGCCCGGTTTGCATCCGACCTGCTCGCAGCCGATATCTGATTGGGCCAAACCAGGACCCAGACAATTTTGGCCTGTTAAAAGCATGTGATTTGATTCACACAATCATGGACCGGGGTTCATTTCAGGCGGCTGCCTAACTAGTAGGAATTAAGAACAAACCTACTTTATACAATAAAGAAATTACGGCATAGTAACTAAGAATAAACCTACACTACACAATAAAGGATTTAAGGTATATTACATCCACTGGGCATCAAAGTTCGTGACCAGTGATCATAAAGCGCAATGAAGAAGCAGATTACAAAAACTGGGCACCATTGCAGCATAAAAAAATAATACTGAACCGAGACCACTTCCAAGACAGTTCAAGAAAGGTTAGCCTTGCGGGGGAACTGCTGCGCAAGCTGCTGAGCAAGGCTGTGAGACCGGCCTAGCATGTCAGTCATAGCTTCCAGGTGTAGCTGTTTAGCGATGAGGTTCTCATTGGTGTTCTCCGCAATCTTTCTTAGACATAGGAGTTCAAGTCGAAGTTGAGTTGCGGAATGCCTTTCTGCTAGAACTTGGGACTGAAGAAGTCGAACTAATTCAGACAATGAATTCTGTGAGCTTGTCTGACTGTTAGTCTCAAGTAACTTGAACACTGCATCGAGACAAGACTTTGGGGTTGTCTCGCTATCTTCAAGATGTTTTGCCTTCTTTGCTGCAATATATGTTGGGTTTGTCTCAGATCCTTCAGCAGACTTGTGCATGCCATCAGGCATATCACCCTGAAACAAAGCAGAGAGATGACAGGTTTTGCACGTGTATAAACAAAGATGATAACTGTTCTATCAATTCTATCCAATTTCAAATTAGAAAATAAAGAGTATGTTCAAAATATCAATAGCATAATTTGGCATTGTTCATAATGCGGGGAGCTTCACCACACTACTGGATTACCATGTCAACCTAACAAGCATAGATGAAGGGCAAAGAAAATCATTGTATCTATTTTGGATAATGCGCATGGCATGTTGTTCATATCATCAGCCACATCAGTAAGATAAAACAGGAGATGACAAGGTGCAAACGTGGGATGCTTCACCACACACTGGATTATAGATCCACAAAAACAAGCATACATATAGGGAGTATTAAGTAATGTGCATGGTATGAATAAGGAATTTGGTTTTACAAGTAAAACTTAGAACTTACGGTTCTTACGAACATGCATTTTGGTAGAAACAGCAAACTAAACAGCAGTAAATGATAGGGAGTATGAGCAAATTAAACAGCAGTTGAGGATAAAGGCTTTAGAAGGACTGACTTACATTAACAGTTAACACCGGCTTTATAATGTCCTTCTCCATGGCAAGGGAAGGATAACTCAAGAATTTCAGCACAGAATCTTCTTCATAAGCATTGCCTGTACTCTACATTTTGTAGAGAGTAATTATAGATATGATAATACTGGAAGGGATAGAGGATAATGAAGATAAGATGCAGATTGATGCTACATAATCAACTACCAATCCCTGGAAGTACAAGCGTTACAGGACAAAATGTACTGACAAGAGCAATGGGCTACACTTCTGCACTGGCATTGTCTGTGTATTCTACTTGTTGGTAAGATTAAATATAGATCTGATCTTTTTTAGTAAATGGTGGGCGAGGGAGATAAGATGTAGAATGCTACAAAATGAACCAATCCCTCTTCCCATAATACAAGAGTGTTTTGAACACTGGTGTACTGTACAAAACATTCTTGTATTATGGGACGGAGGGAGTAGCTATTAATGTAAGTATAGTGATAGACCACATTCAGTCCTTACAAGAGGATTGCAGAGCTAAACCTCTTCAAAAGCATTGGGTTGATTCTAAATTTATGTAAGAGTCCATACGGATCTTATAATGTCCACCAAATGGACGATTACGAGGCTAACATGTGCAGTGATGCTACATAATCAAACAGCTATGAAAGTAAGTATGGTCATACAGGGCAAGAGGTACTCACAAGAGCAATGCAGTGTGCAGTATAGTTGCGAGATTATGTGGTCCCTTGAGAACGAATGTTCTTCTGCTAACAGTTTTCGTACAAGTGAGACATTAAGGCAAATGCAGAAATGTAATTCAAATTGTGATGTGATATCATAGACAGTACCTTACACTGCAGCCGAGACCAATGTGTAACAAGATTATTCCAGTCACCGTCGGATAAATGTAGCACCGGAGACTTTATAGAAATTTCGTTCAGAGGCTTGCCATCGAAGTGCGCTTGCATCAGGTAGGAACGATACTTCATCAACGAGTGCTTGAAAAGCGCAACCAACCCTTGCTCGTCATCACAATCCAGTTTGCGCCTCGCCTATTTAAAAGAATGAAATCTTGTGTCTTCTGTCAGCAGAAACATATGCAGTAATGACCATGAATAACATTAGTACATTACTTACGCGTAAGTTGCGGAGGAAGACTGGAAATTGTTCTATGTCTGCGGTATAATCTTTCCATGAAGGAAAGATGCGCACAAAGTTCCTGACAACAACATAAGCTTCGTATTCTAAACTGGGAAGAAATGGAACAGGGGTCCTATTTGCTGCAATTGGGGCTCTCTCTGGTTCGAAAAGGGATTTGGCAACTGGATTTGGTGTACTCTTTGCTGGAATGGGGGTTTTGCATCGTATAGCTGGTGCCATGTCAACTGGCATAATCATACTGTTTGCTGCAGTTGGGGTCTGCTGAGTTGGGGCATCAGAAATGACCAGTGTAGTAGGGCTAGAGTCTGCTAGAATTGGGGTATTTTGTGGGTCAGGTGATATTGCAACTACACCTAATGTGCTATTTGATTTATCAGGTGCCACTACCTTTTCCAAATACTTTGCTTGTGCTCCTCCACGATCAGCAATCGCCCTCTTCCTTTTGAACGTCTGATACACAAGAACAGCATTTGAATGGATAAATATGGTATGATGACAGATGGAATATGTACTGAAAATGGATAGGCAGGGCGTATTCACATACACGATGTGTAAACTAAGCTAATGGCAGTTCAACAAAGTAGAAGCAATGCAAAGCATCAGTTGCAAGATATGTGCGAGCAATGTAACCTTGGAAAGTTAGAGCAAGTACCTTGATGGGTGAATAAGATAGGGCATCTTCCTCTGACTCCTCCACTAGGGAGCTACATTGACTTAGGTCTCCCTCTAGCTCAGAATCACTGTTAGGATCATATTCTGAGCATGAATCTGTAGGTGGAGAGTGTTTGCATTGCATTGCATCCAGACTTGATTCCAGTCCCTTAATGCCAAGTTTGATAGCCATGTCATTATTCTGCTTTATTCTTTTCATGTGCGCAAGCTCATAATCATTATGATGTTGTTCAAAATCTGAGATTCATGAAAACATAAAAAGTAGTCAGATTATCTATGGAATGCATTGCAGTTTCAACTCGGAGAGTGTCTCCCTATAAACCCCTGCATATGCAAAGTTCACCTCCCCAACCGTGCTGTCCAGACCACACACAGAGATACACACCCGAGCGGCGAACATGCATTTTCAAAACTAATTTAAGAACATTTAGCTGACCAATTAAACAACTCTGTTTTAATAATATCAGATTCGTATTTGAACAACTAAGCTTGTTTAGCTTGATGGGTGGAGCAGTGTTATTATGACACGAAGCATGTATTCTGATCGTATAGTGATCATAAAAGGGGGAAACTCTAAGCATATATTTTTTAGCAAAAGAGGGTTTCCCCTCTGATTTCTATTAAAGAAACCACCACGGAACCAACATGATCAATTAAACCCTAAGCATGATCAATTAAACCGTATTATGGCTGTGCCATGGCAGATTTGAAGCTGCAAACCGGAGAAATGATATTTAGCATCCATTGTTTGCTTCAAACTAAGAACTAAATTCTAAGAGCTGAAAAGAAAGTAGAGTAACCAAGTTAAGATCTATTTTCTGGTTGAGATCAAAAAGTTGAGGAGATATGAAGTACCACCTCTCTTGCGGCGCCGTGTAGGCATCGGGGGTGCGATGGCTGTCGGTGGCGTTGAAGCAGATCTGCGATGGTAGATGGGTGCATCGGGGGATAAGTCCCGTTGCGGTGGAAGAGAAGGTCGTGTGAGCGGCCCCGGCAAAGAGGACGACGGCGCCGATGAAGCGAGAGGACGCGATGCAAGGCTATTGGTCTGTCGCCGTGGATGAGAAACGTCCATCTCTAGCAGTGGACGACGCGGTCTTGGTAGGTGCTCCGGCATGGTGGAGGACGGTGGCGATGGATGTGGTGGAGGACGGCGGCGATGGATGGGGTGGCGGACGGAGGCTGGTGTGGGAATGGGGTGTTCTAGCGCGGACGGTGTATGAATGGGAAAATGGAGGGAGAGGTACGGGGAACCATGTTTTTGGGACGCGCCTGTCTGAAATATGGGAAAGTTACAAACTTAACCCCCATTTCAAATTTGGAAATCTCGTCGGTTGGGGATAGGACGGTAATCTCGCATCTCCCAAATATTTGCCGGTAACTATTTCGGGCGAGGAGAGGGTGTTTTGCCGCCCACGGTTGGCACCCACGGTGTATGAACGGGGCTGACAGGTAGGGCGGTTGTGTCACGTCTGATGGAAGTTACACATCTACCCCTATTTAAAATATTAGCCTACATCTATTTCGGACGAGGAGAGGGTGTTTTGCCGCCCACCGTGTATGAATGGGGAATGGAGGGAGAAACAGAGGTCTTTCGGACGAGCTTGAATCAAATGAGTTGTGCCGCCCATGTTTGATGCACACCGTGTCGGAATGGGCTCAGCAGCGGTCGTGTCACGTCTAATTGAAGTTACTAACCTACCCCTATTTAGAGCAGTGGAAATTGGGCCGATGGATTGTCCGTGTAATGGGTAGACAGTAATTTCCATCTCCCAAACACTTGGCTTCGGGCAGCCGATGTGGGAGTGGACATTTTGTTGTTTCTTTCAAATTTTGGGACAATAAGCATCCACGTTTACCCTGGCAACTAAATTCGAATCCATTTTGTATTCCTATATGAATCTTTATAAATAATTCTATGTGTTTTTATATATATTCAAAAGGATGACAAAGATGTATTCCAGTGTCATATATGAATATGGTTTACAAATGCCGATACTCAAATTCAGAAACTAGAATCCAGTTTAAGGTGAATTCGAATATTTGGAACACTTCATGTCCAACTCAAATGTCACACGCAGCATAATGTGTACTCCCATTTAGATATGTACACAAGCGATGTATCAAGATTCAAATACCGAGTCAATCAACCAAGAATGCACGGAACTAACAGACATATAAACACTTATAGAGTATATGGATCAATAATATCAACTAACATACATAAGCCAGGCCGCTGTACTTTTTTTTGGCTACAACAGCATCCTTTTTTTAGCCAGCATCTTGGCCCTTTCTGATGCGTGCCACTTATGGTCCATCTATACTACTATTGCTGAATGCACATTCAGCCCGATTGGCATATTTGTATGTCTGGCACAGCAATCCAAATGAAATGTCTCCGAGTCTTATCAATTAATACAGACTTGTGCTCAAATAAAATTACAAACAAAAAAACAATTATTACATGATCTCTAAAACAAATGGTCTGATTGATTACATGAACAGACAACACAAAGGTTATTCAACTATGGAAAGAACATTTCACCTATGATTTACCAAGTAGGAATTTAATTTCCTTTTTTCCTTCAGGACCTTAACAATCTGGTCAGTCTCAGCTTGCTTCATTTTGAAATCCACCAAATATTTAATGTTGTCTTTAGTACTACTTGTGATTCTGTTGTTTGCTTCCTCAACACGTCAACTTCATCTCTAAGTGCAGAAGCAGAATCTCTTTCTACCACTAGTTTAGCCTCTAGAGCATCAGCAGTTGGCAATTCATAATGCACGATTGGGCCGGTGCCACAGTTGTGGGATGATGCAACGTCCATGGGGACCTCGCTCTTTGATCTTGGGCTAACCTGTTTTGCCATTAAAGTTCCGATTGGATTCAGAAAAGTTGAAGTTAACAAAACACCTCAACTGGGAGTTATAATAGCAAACCAGTTAAACAAACAAGGAATTAAAGAGTTTCAATTGGATGCTTGTAACATCCCAAAATTCTAAATTTTGGAATATTATATTAAATAGATTATTACGATTGTTTGTTTGATTGTTGTGTGATTGATTGTGTGAAAATGATTGGAAATTGAAAACTTTTTGAAAGTTGAATGAGAGGGAATAAAAGGACTTCCCCAAAACTTTGCATCTTGCATTTTGATCTTCCTGAATTCAAATTAATTTCATCACAAAACCCTAGAGTGAAGATGATATGACTTCTTACATTTAAAGAAATGAAAAGGGGTTTGAAAATGATTTGAATTCCATTTTGTAATATTTTAAATTTAGAAACTTTAAGCAGCTCAATGAGTTCATGAGGGAAGATAAAATGACTTCTTCATATTTGAAGAAAGAGAGTTGGAAGTTTCAAAGAAATAAAATGGAAGTCACTTTGAAGTTATTTGAAACCCATTTTCCATTCGAAGTTGTTTGAAATTCCAAATTTAAATCCAACTGGGAGTTATTTGAGTTTCTTTTCAAAATATTTTCTCCTCAAAATAAATAAATGGAAAAAGGGTAAAATGATTCCTTTCAATGGAAAATTAGGAGAATATAAATTTGAAATCATTTTGCTATTTAAAAATGATTTTTATTGATATTAAATGCCACAGTAGCACTGTTTGACTTTTATGATTTTTTTTGGAATTTAGTTGAATTTGAAAAACAATTCATCTTATTCGGGGTATTTTTCTGAACATTTTGGTATATGATATGCCTATGTATTTTTTTAAATTTAATTTACTTCTGTTGGAGTCTCCTTTCAGAAAAAAAAACAAAAAAACACACACACACGCCCGCCAGCCGGCCCATGGTTTTCGGCCCAAGAGCCAGCCAACGCACCGAGCTGGCCCAGCAGCGCCCGAGGCCGCCGAGGCCTTACGGCTCGCTCGCCCGCGCTCCTCTTTGCTCGGTTGCCCCGCCCACACCCGCTGACTGGTGGGCCCCGCCTCCCAGCTCGTCCCCAACCTCCCGCCGTGCCGCACGGGACAAGCCGCGAGCGCGCCCGCCCGCAACCGCCGGCGAAGCCCCATGGATGAGGCTTATCCCGCCACCTTGAGCACCCCTCTCCGCGCCTATAAAAGCCTCGGAGCCCCCTCTCTCCATCCTGCCCACTTGCTCGTCCTCTCGCCGCTCCTATCTGTCGCCATCATCGAGTGCATCTCGCCGGAGCCGAGCTCCTCATCGGACGAATTCATCGCCGGTGAACCCTTTCGATCCCTATCTCTGTGCTCATCCGTACCCCCGTGCTCCTCCACGTCTTTGTGACGTTTTTCTTGTCGCCTAGGTCGCCCGGAGAAGCCGCCCCGACGACGCGTGCCCTCGCCGGAGCACCGGAGCCGCCGCCTTTCCTCCGCCCGCCTGGACGCTGCCGACGCCCTGCACCACCACTCCATGGACGCCCACGACACGCCGGTCCCCGCCGCCTCCTTCCCTGCCGCCGAGGACCGCCGCAGCCGCCGCCCCGCCGATGGAGAGCCCCGCCGGAGCACGGAGCTCCGTCGTCCTCGCACCGCCCATCCAGACGCCCCGAGGATCCTCGCCACCACCACCGTGACGCCCGCGCCACGACGCACCCCTCCGTCCACTTCGCCGCCATCGAAGCCCGCCGGAACCGCCGCCCCGTCGACGCCGAGGTGCTAGCCAACACCGGCGCCACCGCAGTTGCCCTCTGTGAGCCGCCCCGCCTCCTCGTTCTTTTCTAAGTCTAGGTCTTCTTTTTTATTGAACCTTTACATGAAAAACAAAACCGTCGGTTTTATTTTTAAACCGGTCGGTTCACTTAATTAGTTTAGCCGCGGTTAACCCTGGTTTTTATTTTAAAAACCACCGGTCGGTTTTTGTTAGTTAGCCGCGCGTTAGCGTTTTTATTAAATGTCGGTTGTTCGCCGTATAGCTTCTACAGCGAACGCTGCTCAGCCAGTCACGAGCTGACACGTGGCCAAGGGCCTATTTGCAGTTATTTCTTTTCTGTTTAGTCCCTGAGTTTTCAGATTAGTCCCTGAACTTCGAATGGTTGTATCTTTTTAACCATAACTCCAAATTCGATGAAACCAGCGGCAAAATGTTCGTCTCGAATAGATTTATCCGGAGAACCAACTTTGAAAACTTTTGGCCAATTTCAAATTTGAAATTATTCAGATTTGAATTCAAACTTCAACTGGCCATATCTCCTAAACCGTAGCTCCGATTGATGTGATTCTTTTTGCACCGTGTCACCGTTGCCAAACCCTATCACTTGGACCTATCTCATGATGTTTTTCACACATTAGGATCTGTCCATAGTAGTTTTACTCGTATGCCTAGTATGCACTATGGTCCACGTCACAATTTTTGGCACCCATGTCCTATGTTGTTTTGCACTTAGTATTTACTTTTGATAGTTAAGTGTGTTGTGTGTTCATTTGGATTTTCCGAGTCTTTTCATGTTGCATGTTATTTGGTTCTCTGAAATGATTTGCTTATGTGAATGCAATGTTTGACTTTATAGATTTTCATCAGAGAGTGACGAATAGTTCTATTAAGTAAATTTCTGAGAATGATATAATCTTCATCAACTATTACCAGGCAAGTTCACATTTGACCATTCCTTCAATTACCTATGTTTTTTATTATGCACTTAGTCCTTTGAGGTAGGATTGCATGGTAAGATTTATTGTTGCCAGATGGCTATGTCGTTACCTAGTAGTTCATTTGAGGTAAGTCTGATCTATACATCCTTGTCACCACCGTGTAAGTTTATTTTTGCCTTGCTAAATATAGACGTGGTTTGGGAAGCGAACATGGTGAGACATGAGTGACAAAGTAGTAATCAGGACCAAGACTTGTAAATGAACTACATGGGCGGTATTTTGGTTTGAATGGTGGCGAAGTACAGTGGGAGCATGCATGGTTAATCCATGGTGGTGCACCACTAGTGGTCGGCCGCCCAGGCTCAAAGAGATCAATCGTATTCTCATGTCTAGAAGCTTACGTGTGCAGCCACAAGTCAATATGGGCTCTGGCTTAGTTGAGTAGTTAGTGTGACCCCTTCTGGGATGGGCTAGCAGATGTAGAATGATGTAGGTGTACCGGCCTATCCGTAGGTTAAGGGGGAGCATTTTCGAAAGACTATGTCTCGGTCATCCTGTTCTCAAACGCCAGGCAGTGCGAGAACTTCAAGGGAGGCGATCGAGTCTTGTGGGGAAAAGTGCGCAAACCTGTGCAGAGTGTTAAAACCTAATCGATTAGTCGTGTCCCCGGTTACGGACAACTTGAGCATCTAGTAGTGGAAATGCTGGGAGATCTCATCACTCTTAATTAAACAATTGGGTTTTAAATGAAACCTTGGGAATGGATTAAGTTGGGTTTACCAACTCATCCTATGCTGTAAAGTAGTGGCAGAATAATATCTTTTATTCTAGGGAAAAACTAGCTTTATGCAAAAACTAAACTTAGAGCTTTCCACCAGCCAAATAGCATGTACAAATAGGTTCATTATTCTTATGATGTGACTTGCCAGTACATTCAATGTACTGACCTACAGGGCTGCAATGTCTTATGTTGCAGGAATTTTCTACGACGAGTAGGAGTTACGTTGTAGGGTTACGGTCTACACTCAACTTGCCGTTGGCGTTGATGGACTCCACACCCTTATGTTTGTTTTCGCTAAGACTTATGAGGTATATATCAATTTTACGTTATTTATTCATGTGATTGCGCTTTGATATATACATTGATGTACTGTGTGTGCCAGCATACCGATCCAGGGATGGCACGGATACACAGAGGCTCGACCGTTTGAGGTCGGGTCGCTATAGAGATGGTATCAGAGCATATGTTGACTGTAGGACGTGACCCTAGAAACTGGAAAGCCCATAGGAAAGGATTTCTCTAAAACTTAATTTTCAAAAAGATCCTTTACCTCTCTTCTTTTCCGAGCTTTATCAAATCTTTCCTTTTACCCCAAATAGTTAGACAATACCCCTTTTCCCTTTGACCACATGGAGGATCAACTGATGAGACCACTCCGAGAACGACAAGATATCAGACTTCACCATACACTAAAAGAGTTGAAGCTACAATAGTCAAAGCCTCTAAAGAATTGAAGAATTTGAAGACACCGACAAATTCCAAGATTTATATGACCTTTAGAAGACCAAACCCCTGTTGTATACTCACGTTAGATGCGATGTTTGTGAGCTGTCATTGTTTGATGTTTTTCCTGACAGCCACAAATAAAACTTATTTTCAAAACTATATTGTGTGTATTGTGTGTATCTCCCTCTATCACTCTTATCTCATCCCAAAACCCTTGGACCCAATAGATGATGAATGAAGATGGACTTGTATTCTCTGGACCGATCACTCAGTTAGAGGCAGAGCTATATGGATTCAAAACATGGAGAATCACTTCGGGAGCAATTTGGTTGCAAGGAAGTATGAGGTTCAATACGCTCTTCAGTACTTTACAAAAAGTGCCGCAACCTGGTGGAAAATGCATCAGGCCATACAAGGATGTAATGGAGCAAAAACTTGGGAGGAATTCAAGATGACTCTACTGAGATCCCGTCTTATTCAGAAGCCCTATGGCAATAAAATGAGGAAACCTTATGCATGCAAGATTTGCGGTGAGATAAGACATACCCATGAGGAACACAAGGATGGATGCCCTCATTGTGAAGCAAATCACCGAGTTGAAGAATGCCCAACTAGGCAGGTTACTTGTTTCTTGTGTGAAGGAACTACGCACTACCCTGCCCAGTGTCATATTTACCCCAAGGTACAAGAAATTTCCAAGCAACATAAGGAGGCACTGAAAGAAGCCCTCAAGGAAAGTTTAAAAGAACCTATGATGAAGGAAGATGTTAACGACCCTGATGGAGAAAGCCTAAACAGATTTTACTCCAATGCTTGCTATTCATGTGGAGAAGAAGGACATTTTTCACAGTATTGCACGAAGGAAAGCCAAGAGTATCTGGGAAACTTTCCGATGGAAGAAGTGGAGTTTGATCGACAAGAGATAGAGGAATTGATCGGAATGAAGAAGTCGAGGAAGAGAAAGATCATGTGTCCCCAGAACAACCCAATTTCTGCAGAAAAGGACCTAAGTCAAATCACTTGATACAGGTGCAAGGATTTAGGTCATTACGCTAGCAAATGCCCAGCAAGGAAGCCAAGAACCCAAGGAGCCAAGATAACCACCAGGAAGCCCCTAGATTTGTTTGACGCCATTTGTTTACACTGCAAAGGAGTAGGACATTTTGTCAGAGAATGTTCAGATCTGAGGAAAGCTTGAGCAGAGTAGTTGAGATCTTATTATTGGAATAAAGCATGTACTAAATGTGGAATACACTTTTATTTTTGGGGATGTTGAGTTGAGTTATGAAATGGGAATTGTAATAGTGCGTAAAGCAATAAAAGTTGAGGTGTTTGGAATCTCATATGAAATGTTATGAGTTGCTTGTTGATTGTGGGTGCCTCTCTCACTATGTCACCCAGACTAAACCTTGAACCCATGGACAAGCTGACCCCAAACCTTTCCCCCGAAAAATAACCACATTTCACCCAAGGAAATGCATACATCATACTGAGTACCCCTTCTATATTATACCTGCAGATGACAACCCTTTATGAGTCTTTTCTGAAGGGGCCTAGAAACGATCATGACCCTGACCAGTGATCAGGATTACCCAAAAATCCTGAAGAACATGATGAAGCATATTCATCTTGAAGGAGATGCAGTTTACAAGGGTTATCCTTTCATGGATAAGGGAGTTGAACTTTGGTATGTGGAGGTACACCTCCACTGCGTGAAGGGAGTTTGCTCAAAGACTATGGGACAATACTTTTTCATTTCTCGAGCACCACAAGCAACATTCTTCGACTCTGTTCGTGAAGCTTCTATGGAAGCCATACTTCGTCACACTCAGGAATACCTAAGAGAGGTCCATGCAGAGATGATGGAGATGAAGCTCATGGCCACCACGATGAAGCAAAACATCGATGATTTGAAGGATCACATAGCACAATTCTAGTGGGACTGAAGCATCTTCAAGAAGGACGAATGAATAAAGATGGAAGTAATGCTTGACCATACCAAACTATGTGGATGGTAGCTTTTGTAATAGAGTACTTTTGAACTTTGAGTTTTGAGTAGTGGTTAAGGATGTAATAAAGGATTTGATATGAAGAGAATATGGATTATGGATGAACCAGTGCATTTTTTGGGCGATACTTGTTTGTGTGAACACTTGACCAATGGAAAAGAAAATGTATTCCATAGAGTGGAGTTTGGACAAATGAGTTGGAGTTTTGTTTTAGTTATGAAGGTTACCCCAAGAGTAGGCAGGAACGAAGTACTATTGGATTATAAGGAGATGTAATGGAACAAAAGTAACTCCAAGGATGAGTTAAAGATATACAAGTGTTGAAGTGGGCCATAACCCACAGGACCTGGGATTTGATAAGGAAACAAGAACAATCTTGTTGAAGAAAATAATTCTGAAAGAAGCTATGAGTTCATCAGCAGACGTTCCATAGGAGGTTACGTAAACCCGAGAGTTGTGAAGAAATGATAGAGGGTTTTTTTTGGCTTGCAGGACCAATGGATTTATCAGACCCAGTCCGTGGAGAAGATAAGTTCTGCAATGCTTGTGAGGATGCCCAAGTGTTAGAATACGTGATTCACTATCTGCGTATGTAGTAATGATTCAAGTACGGGATGGATTGGCCCCCATACCAGAGACTTCTATCATGAACTATCATATGTTGATGGAAAATCAGAGAGACCTGAAATCCTTTGAAGAGTGTTGATGCGATAAGCCATACAACCATAGAATGGTAGGACGATGGAACCCTTTACAAGCAATCGTTGCCAATCATAGGTTATGCGGTGAGGTTCAGCCCAGACCCATTTCCTACAGGAGGAACCAATAATTGTTGACCACCATGAGATTTTTTTATAGTTGTTTAGCATTGGCGATGGCCTGACAGCAAAGAAGACCCAGACTCAGAAGGATCTTATTTGATGCAAGGACTCCAGATTTTGAGGAAAAGGCCATGCCCTTACCAGGAGAACACAAGTGAAGGAGTTGTCTCGGAGAATATGAGAAGACCGACACCGTTAACACCAAGGATGGAGTACATGAGTTTTGTTGGAACCGTAACCATGATTCTAAGGGTGGTAGCACCCCAGGCCTTGTGATGATCAATGGATTTTCAAGAAGACCCCCCAAACCTAACCTTCTTTCTAGCTTCTCCGAATCTCGAGGACGAGATTCATTTTAAGGGTGGTAGTTTGTAACATCCCAAAATTCTAAATTTTGGAATGTTATATTAAATAAATTATTATGATTGTTTGTTTGATTGTTGTGTGATTGATTGTGTGAAAATGATTGGAAATTGAAAACTTTTTGAAAGTTGAATGAGAGGGAATAAAAGGACTTTCCTAAAACTTTGCATCTTGCATTTTGATCTTCCTGAATTCAAATTAATTTCATCACAAAACCCTAGAGTGAAGATGATATGACTTCTTCCATTTAAAGAAATGAAAAGGGGTTTGAAAATGATTTGAATTCCATTTTGTAATATTTTAAATTTAGAAACTTTAAGCAGCTCAATGAGTTCATGAGGGAAGATAAAATGACTTCTTCATATTTGAAGAAAGAGAGTTGGAAGTTTCAAAGAAATAAAATGGAAGTCACTTTGAAGTTATTTGAAACCCATTTTCCATTCGAAGTTGTTTGAAATTCCAAATTTAAATCCAACTGGGAGTTATTTGAGTTTCTTTTCAAAATATTTTCTCCTCAAAATAAATAAATGGAAATAAGGGTAAAATGATTCCTTTCAATGGAAAATTAGGAGAAAATAAATTTGAAATCATTTTGCTATTTAAAAAAATGATTTTTATTGATTATAAATGCAACAGTAGCACTGTTTGACTTTTATGATTTTTTTGGAATTTAGTTGAATTTGAAAAACAGTTCATAGTATTCGGGGTATTTTTCTGAACATTTTGGTATATGATATGCCTATGTATATATATTTTTTTAATTTAATTTACTTCTGTTGGAGTCTCCTTTCTGAAAAAACAAAAAACACACACACGCGCCCGCCAGCCGGCCCATGGTCTTCGGCCCAAGAGCCAGCCAGCGCACCGAGCTGGCCCAGCAGCGCCCGAGGCCGCCCGAGGCCTTACGCCTCGCTCGCCTGCGCTCCTCTTCGCTCGGTTGCCCCGCCCACACTCGCTGACTGGTGGGCCCCGCCTCCCAGCTCGTCCCCAACCTCCCGCCGTGCCGCACGGGACAAGCCGCGAGCGCGCCCGCCCGCAACCGCCGGAGAAGCCCCGCGGATGAGGCTTATCCCGCCACCCTGAGCACCCCTCTCCGCGCCTATAAAAGCCTCGGAGCCCCCTCTCTCCATCCTGCCCACTTGCTCGTCCTCTCGCCGCTCCTATCTGCCGCCATCATCGAGTGCATCTCGCCGGAGCCGAGCTCCTCACCGGACGAATTCATCGCCGGTGAACCCTTTCGATCCCTATCTCTGTGCTCCCGGACCCCCGTGCTCCTCCGCGTCTTTGTGACGTTTTTCTAGTCGCCTAGGTCGCCCGGAGAAGCCGCCCCGACGACGCGTGCCCTCACCGGAGCACCGGAGCCGCCGCCTTTCCTTCGCCCGCTTGGACGCTGCCGACGCCCTGCACCACCACTCCGTGGACGCTCTCGACACACCGGTCCCTGCCGCCTCCTTCCCTGCCGCCGAGGACTGCCGCAGCTGCCGCCCCGCCGACGGAGAGCCCCACCGGAGCACGGAGCTCCGTCGTCCTCGCACCGCCCATCCGGACGCCCCGAGTATCCTCGCCACCACCACCGCGACGCCCGCGCCACGCCGCACCCCTCCGTCCACTTCGCCGCCGTCAAAGCCCGTCGGAACCGCCGCCCCGTCGACGCCAAGGTGCTGGCCAACGCCGGCGCCGCCGCAGTTGCCCTCTGTGAGCCGCCCCGCCTCCTCGTTCTTTTCTAAGTCTAGGTTTCTTCTTTTTTGAACCGTTACACGAAAAACAAAACCGCTGGTTTTATTTTTAAACCGGTCGGTTCACTTAATTAATTTAGCCGCGCGTTAGCGTTTTTATTAAATGTCGGTCGTTCGCCGTATAGCTTCTACAGCGAACGCTGCTCAGCCAGTCACGAGCCGACACGTGGCCAAGGGCCTATTTGCAGTTATTTCTTTTTTGGTTAGTCCCTGAGTTTTCAGATTAGTCCCTGAACTTCGAATGGTTGTATCTTTTTAACCGTAACTCCAAATTCGACGAAACCAGCGGCAAAATGTTCGTCTTGAATAGATTTATCCGGAGAATCAACTTTGAAAACTTTTGGCCAATTTCAAATTTGAATTTATTCAGATTTGAATTCAAACTTCAACTGGCCATATCTCCTAAACCGTAGCTCCGATTGATGTGATTCTTTTTGCACCGTGTCACTGTTGCCAAACCCTATCACTTGGACCTATCTCACGATGTTTTTCACACATTAGGATATGTCCATAGTAGTTTTACTCGTATGCCTAGTATGCAATGTTGTCCACATCACAATTTTTGGCACCCATGCCCTATGTTGTTTTGCACTTAGTATTTACTTTTGATAGTTAAGTGTGTTGTGTGTTCATTTGGATTTTCCGAGTCTTTTCATGTTGCATGTTATTTGGTTCTCTGAAATGATTGCTTATGTGAATGCAATGTTTGACTTTATAGATTTTCATCGGAGAATGACGAATAGTTCTATTAAGTAAATTTCTGAGAACGATATAATCTTCATCAACTATTACCAGGCAAGTTCACATTTTACCATTCCTTCAATTACCTATGTTTTTATTATGCACTTAGTCCTTTGAGGTAGGATTGCATGGTAGGATTATTGTTGCTAGATGGCTATGCCGTTACCTAGTAGTTCATTTGAGGTAGGTCTGATCTATACATCCTTGTCACCACCGTGTAAGTTTATTTTTGCCTTGCTAAATATAGACGTGGTTTGGGAAGCGAACATGGTGAGACATGAGTGACAAAGTAGTAATCAGGACCAAGACTTGTAAATGAACTACCTGGGCGGTATTTTGGTTTGAATGGTGGCAAAGTACAGTGGGAGCATGCATGGTTAATCCATGGTGGTGCACCACTAGTGGTCGGCCGCCCAGGCTCAAAGAGATCAATCGTATTCTCATGTCTAGAAGCTTACGTGTGCAGCCACAAGTCAATATGGGCTCTGGCTTAGTTGAGTAGTTAGTGTGACCCCTTCCGGGATGGGCTAGTAGATGTAGAATGATGTAGGTGTACCGGCCTATCTGTGGGTTAAGGGGGAACATTTTTGAAAGACTATGTCTCGGTCATCCTGTTCTCAAACGCCAGGCAGTGCGAGAACTTCAAGGAAGGCGATCGAGTCTTGTGGGGAAAGTGCGCAAACCTCTGCAGAGTGTTAAAACCTAATCGATTAGCTGTGTCCTCGGTTACGGACAACTTGAGCATCTAGTAGTGGAAATGCTGGGAGATCTCATCACTCTTAATTAAACAATTGGGTTTTAAATGAAACCTTGGGAATGGATTAAGTTGGGTTTACCAACTCATCCTATGCTGTAAAGTAGTGGCAGAATAATATCTTTTATTCTAGGGAAAACTAGCTTTATGCAAAAACTAAACTTAGAGCTTTCCACCAGCCAAATAGCATGTACAAATAGGTTCATTATTCTTATGATGTGACTTGCCAGTACATTCAATGTACTGACCTACAGGGCTGCAACGTCTTATGTTGCAGGAATTTTCTACGACGAGTAAGAGTTACATTGTAGGGTTACGGTCTACACTCAACTTGCCGCTGGCGTTGATGGACTCCACACCCTTATGTTTGTTTCCGCTGAGACTTATGAGGTATATATCAGTTTTACGTTATTTATACATGTGATTGCGCTTTGATATATACATTGATGTACTGTGTGTGCCAGCATACCGATCCAGGGATGGCACGAATACACAGAGGCTTGATCGTTTGAGGTCGGGTCGCTACAATGCTGAAAAGTAGTTATTAACATCATTGTAACCCGTTGTTGCAGCAGCAAAGCAGTTAAACAAACAAGTAGATATTTAAGTTAAGGCAAACAGGTAATTCTTAACAGTAAGTATCAAACACATAGATAGGCGCAGTCTACAATATGATTAACAGGCTGTGCCATTATGTAATCAGTAGCAAACTAAATTAAGACAAGCAACGTAATTGAACAATTTTGCAATAAGTGGCTAACTAAAATTCCGAGAAGCGGGTAACTGAACTTACGCTAGTTCTTCGTACAGGCACACTCAACTTCTTTTTTGCTTACAAGGTTGTACGAAGAAGTCCATGGCATCAATTGCTTGGATACGCAATCCCAATACTTCTTTCTTCCCACACTGCATGGGTAAGTTGAATGGTTAATCTGGTAAGATGGTGCGTCCTTGATATGTTATATGAGGACGTGTAGTCAGACTAGTTGTAGCCAAACACATCACACTGGCTTTTACTGTATATTTCATGCGATTACTTTTGGCATATCGAGCAATCTACAATAGGATGAAAAGACTGGCATCCTTCACATTATTGGCGAACTCAGTTCATAAAAACAAGTAATTCAACCATTCTGTGGGCAAATCAAAAGCGCTACTGGAATATTTTTCACTATCCAATCATACACGCAAAAAGGGGCGACGCCACCATAGGGGCTGGTATGGGCGGCCGCCTCAGGTGGCTGGAAAGTGTGCACCTAGTTTGAGTCGTCCAGGTTGGCCCACGCTAGTTTTGTTCGTCCCAACGCACGAGCAGGCAATGTAAAAATGAAGAAAAATGTTTCAATTTGGATGGGCCAATAACATAAGTGCAAGGCAGGCCCTATAGCAGGCTCGCGGCCCAAACGAGCGCCTCCCATATCGATCGACAGCAGGAAAAATCCCAATTCATTCGCTCCAGCCTCCGGTCTGGTTCGCTCCTAACCTAGCCGCCGCTGGACAGACCGACACAACACTTCCTCGCGCCCTCGTTAGAGGGCGGTCGCCGGGCTTCAAGCGAACGGAAGGACAAGAATATGAAGATCCAACCCTGGGTGTAGCCTGCGTGGGAGGCAGCGGCGGCAACACGGGCATGGCATCGAGCTTGCGCAAACGGACAATCGCAGCTTGCAAGAGTAGCATGCGCAACGAGCAGGTACATCACATCCCTGGTTATATCTAATTCAACTCTTCAATTTCTGGCCAATAGTTAAACCTGACGGTGTTGTAAAACTGCTTGTATGTAGGGAATCTATGAGAAAATGAAACCAATTTCTACTTATTTTATAACTCCCCCAATCAATACTGAACTGACTGAATCTGATGTATCTAATAAAGTTTCCGGTGCAAACATACAAGCTCATGTTGTTCTTGAGCCTGAAGTGTCTAATGAACAGACTGCTAATGAAGGATTTGATGCAAACATTTTACATGCTCCTAGTGATGAACATATAGTGTCTAATGAGGGATCTAATGCAAGCATTTTGCAAACTCATTGAAGGATTTAGTTTCTAATGATGATCTACTATGTTGAGAGAGACAGAGATTTGCAGGCATTGATGACAAGCAAATTATAGTGCATTTTCATAGCTTGAGGAAACGTCGAGGCCATCTACCAGAAAGTCCCCGTATCATGACAACATATCATAAATACTTTTCTAATTTGTTGTTTGAAACTATTGGCATACTTGTGCAGGATAGGTATATTGATATGCAGTTTGCGCACTGGTTATACGTGCAATTACACTTCGATATTTTCAGCCAGAGAATGAATAATTCAAGCAGGTATAGACCATGTTTGTAGTCCTTGTACACCATGTTGCATTTTGTGCTTTTTGGTGCTTGCATCATTTAGTGTTTATAATCTAAACTACTTTGGATCATTAGCTGGTTTTCAAAGTGCATGTAGCTTCACATTTCTCAAGTTATGTTGATTTCCGGAGTGCAAGTGCCTTCGTATTTTTAAGTTAAATGTTCACCCCTCGTAACTTGAATTCGTGGATCAGCCACTGCACACAAATCATACATGAATGCCAGTACGAATTAAATGAAATGCAGGGGCTTACGCTAGCTCGTTGTACAGGCTCACTGCAGCTCTGCTTGCGCTTGGGATGTTCCATGTACAAGTCCATGTTACCACTTGCTTGGATGTGTAGGCCTTGTGCTCCTTGCATCCCCCTCTACATTTTTGACACGATGAATGGTTGATCAAATAAGAGGAATCAACCTTGATGTTGTACCGGAGGACAGATACTTACAAGGTTATACGGGTGTGCAGAATGTGTACCAGATCCCGTAGCGCCGTCATGCTTCGCTAAAATATGGATTTTCTTGTTTTAGATGATATCTCCAGAAGAAATAAGAGTTAAGGTCAGAGTTGCATAGGCGTGTAAGCTAAGAGAGCAGTGAAAGGATATCCAAACATCGTCGGAACAGTGCACAAGGGAGTGATGTGTGGATACCTAGTTCGGGCCGGCGTTTGGGCATGCTCGCCTAGCTAGAGTGCGGGTCACTTCAGAGCTGTTGAAGGTGATGCGTTGGCGTTGGCTGGCCGCGCACGGATGCAGAACTTGAGTGGCAGCGGAGCGCTATGATGCGGTGGACGAGACCGTTGGTGAAGCCCCAACGGCCTCGGGGGGGCGGAGGTGCGATGATGTGCTCGGTGAAGTAGCCCTGGTGAGCTGGGAGATGGCGTCGGTGAAGCGCACCTGATGCGGTGGAACTCGGTGTCTGTGAGGGACGTCGGTTGTGGCGGCCGACGTTGTCGGTGGACCACCCGGTGGGGTGGACGAGGGCGTAGATGAGGTAGCTCCGGTGCGGTGGTGAAGCGCGACCGTCATCTTCATCGTCGTCGTCCGGCACAGAGGTGGGGAACAGTGGGGAAAGAGACGAGACGAGGGGAGATTCGAGGGTTGGCGGCGAATTAGTGATTTGAGCAATCTGGGCGCGGAAGGGGACGGTGGAGAAGAGAGATTTTGCAGGGCTGGAATTGGGGCCGCCAGATATTTCAATCCGAAACATGGAAGCGCGAACTTATATCGTCGTCGTCCTTTTTTTGGGGGGGTGGCTGGGTGCTACACGTCCGTCCGACACACGTGACCACCCTGACAGGACTATGCTTCGGTGCCTTAAGGCACCTGCCTTTGTGTCCATGACATATGGGCCCAATAGGTGGCTGGCCCACATGTCAGTGACCCAAAGGCAGTTGCCTTTAAGGCACCGAAGCAGCGTCCACCCCGACACGACCCTGGTTTGCCTGGTGCGCCTACATTTGAGAATGCAAACGAATCTTCTTTCATTTGCAAATGAATCTGTATGTATTACCATGCCCGTGTTTTCCTTGCAATAATTAGTCATTCGAAACGAGATACTCCATCCGTTCACTTTTGTAAGTCGTTTCAGACAACTTAAAATGAATTGTTTTGCACATTGTCTGAAATGTCTTCAAGGTCTTATAAAAGTGAACAGAGGGAGTACTATAAATTAATTAATGAGGAGTTATTTGAAAAAAAAATCAAAACGGTACCCACGCTAACGTGGATTAGAGTGTGTGTCACATAATTAGTTATTTGAATTAGAGTGTGTGTCACGTAGTTAGTTATTTGAATTAGAGTGTGTGTCACATAGCGATCTCCAATTCTAACGTGGATTTCGCATTTCACTGTATCCACGCTACTTTTTTAATACAAATTCATATGTATATGATGAAAACCATGGTAGTGAGAAAACTTTTGGATGGATTCAAACATATGACCTACAAAATAGCACAACAAACTGAGTCAATGTCAACTTTTCGAAACTTAGTATGGCACGAATTCGAAATAATTACCCGTATGCCTGGTCCTCGGTTCAAATCTTACAATGTACACCGAATTGAAAGATCGATATTAAGTCTCGTACTATGTACATTCAAATGTTGTTTTTAGCCCCCCCCCCCCCCACACACACACAAACGCTACATACTTCCTGTATCGGTCAATCTTCCTCTCCTAATCACCTTAGGAAGCTATCGGTTTCCAACACACGTTCATTCTTTCTCTCCATGTTTCGATCTCTAAGTCTCTCAACTACACAACCCCCTTTTCCACTCTGTTACCAAATGTATTTACCTCACACACCCGCCATTGCACCCCATGCCGAGCTCTCTCTCTCTCCCCCTCTCCCTCTCACCCTCTCGCGCTAAATACATGCATTGCCTATCTAGCCCCCCAACCTCTCGTGCATGCGCACACACGCACGTTGTATATCTAGGTCACTCCCTCGAGACTGTCTCACTCTTTCTTCCACACGGCGGGCCACACTCGCTCAATCTCGCTCTCTTTATCTGAGTCTCGTTTAACCTCGTTTTCTTTCACACACAAATGATATATCTCCCTGTTCGGGCCTCGATCGACACACTCTATACTCTCTCACGCAGATTGTCTATCTAGGTCAGTCCATCCAAGCCGCCACCACTCTTTCGGCCTCATGGTGGGCCACACTCACTCAATCTCTCTCTCTCTCCGTATGTCTCGATTGACCTCGCTCTTTCTCGGACAAAAACGATATATCACCATGTTGATCCCAATTCCACCTATTCACATTGTATACTCTCTCAGGCACATCGTCTATCTACGTCACTCTCTCCAACCCGTCTCACTCTTTCGATCGCACGACGACCCTATGTGATCGGTTGACCTTGCTTCCTCCCACGCACAAAATATATCTACACGTTTGTGACTGGATCATCTCTCAAGCTCTATCTTACAGCCCTCACCATTGCCAAAAAGCTCAATCAGACAATATCTCTCCAGAGCATATATATTTGTTCAATGAATGTCGGACCACACTCACTTTTTCTCTCTATCTATATGTCTCTCGATTGACCTCGCTTTCTCACACCGTATATTCCATGCGTTGAAGCTACTACCTCTCCATCCCTCGCAAAGCCGGAGCTATTTACATTGCGAGGGGCACTCCAACCTTGGATTAATTTGTGTAGGCATTTATTCCGGTTGGTTTAGATTATATTTTCCTAGCATTCGGCCCACAACTACTCCAATCACCATAGCGGGTAATTAAGCTACGGGGAGCACCTAATATGAGCACCGGGGAGCCATTGGATCGAAGATGCAGCGACACACACGAGGCCTGAATGTTTTATTTGCAAAAAAACCTTTGGAGAGTTTGGAAATTGCGCATAATTACAAAGACTACTCCCAAGCCATTGGATCTCACTTCCAACGGTGTAAAAACTCGTATCACCATAGTATCTAAGCTGCGGGGTGGATGTGATATTCTATGCCGCTGTCATTTTTGTTCGTAAACTTGCAAAAAACGTGTAACTCGTGACGTTACTTGTCTAACCACGCAAAGTGTTTGTTCAAAAAAACATCCTACACTGAAATATCGGAACAACACACGGGGGTCCCACTTGTCATTAATCAAATTTGGACCTAAAACTAACAAATCTGAAAGACGAGATTTGAACTGGCAACCTGGACTACAAAGCGTAAGTCGATAGCCTGAAAAAATGAACGGTTGTTGGCTTTGTCCCATAACTTGATTTTATACAGTACTTGCGTTGAGTAGAGTAGAGGGAGTGCCTCGTCAACACGTGCATGACCGTTATCTCACTTACTGGTGGGTCCCAGGTCTGCGATCTCAATCTCTATTCTCTCCATCGTCTAACCTTTGCACGGGCACACACGAAGAGCGGCGCTAGCTTACCGTGGTGTTATTACAACTAAAAAAATTGGAAAATAGAAGAATCGCCTAGAACAAGAGACGTTGTGGCTGGTCGAGACGGAGCTAACCACATCTATCCTCCGTGCCACGTTTGCATGATGAAGCTGTGTGGCTAGTGGGGTGTTTTCAACCGACTGGCTGGGTCCCGAGGTCGAACCATAGGTACTCTACTACGTCTAATACAGTATATTTTTACACGCACATTTTTCCTCCGTGCCGAGACGTGGCACACCCTACCACGCGGTTTCGGGGTCCTCCCGGGTGGTGCACGCATATATTCTTCCTGACGTGGGACGCCCTACCGCGCGTTTTCTGGGTCCTCCTCGGTCGTAGCACCGAAGCAAGTAAATGAGTCATCAAATCACGAAAGACCACCTTTCCCGCCGAGTTCATCAGTGAAGCACGGTGGCTAGCTAGTTGGGCTAGTTTGACCGATTAGTTAGGCTGCCGCCACATTTTTTTTTTCACCCCTTTTTTTATCTACTTGCCGGCAGGTAAATTTAAATATCCACCGCGGCGTTGCTCTGGTGTTTGGGTGCGGCAAGATTTTTAATTTTTTGATTGACGGGAGCAGGCACGACAGGATTTTTAATTTTTTGATTGACGGGAGCAGGCGCGGCAGCAATTAGTCACGATGACTCCGCCTGTACCCACTGCTCCCTGATGTGAGAAGTCGTCGACTGATGTTTTACCGTGGTGAAAAACAAAAGATTCCCCGCTCCCTCCGCCTTCCCGTAGATTGCATTGCCTTTCAGCCGTTTCGCCCCCTTTGCTTCCTCTCCCCATTGCTTCTACCTGGTGCCATGGCAGCGCAGCAGATCACGGAGTCCGAGGTGAGGCTCCTGACACAGGAGCTCCATGCCAAGGATGCGGACCTCAGGTCCGAGGACGTGGAGCTCCGTGAGCTCAAGGAGGAGAGGAGTGCCATGCTCCTCCGTTATGTGCGGGAGTTCATGGAGTTTCAAAAGCGGCAGGCGTCCACCACAAAGATGCTCGAGGCGTCGGCGGCGTTGCTGCAGAAAGCGGGAGATACGATAGGCCGTCAGGGGAGCCGGCTGGAGCGCGAGCGGGCCAATCGTGACGAGGTCCAGGATCGCCTCAGCCACTTGGTGAACCAAGTTGCCACGCACGTGTTGCGGCTGGCGATGCCTACCGTCGTGCCAGCGCGACGATGCCAGCCGTCGGGCTAAACCCGTTCGACCACCTAGTCGACTTCAACGAGCTGCGGCTTCCTGACCTGGTCTCCTTCTTCACCTATATCTCCGAGGAGCTGAGCCGTCTCCGCGCGATGGTGGGGGCTGAGCTAGACAAGGAGGGGTTGCGGGCTGCCGTCGCCGTTGCCGGGCGAATCCTTTCAGGGCTCCGTCACCGGAATCCATTCGTGCCATTGGACGCCGTCTTTGACAAGCTGGCTCTCGTCGACCGGGAGCGGGCTCTGTGGGCGGTTGCACCCTGCATCACCAGCGTCGTGTGCCTCGAGAAGCAGAGGGACTTCGGTGGTGTTTAGGCGCCCTCTGCATGGGCATGTCCATGTCTCGGCGCAACATGATTGTTGGATCAAACTCAGACGGTGCAGATCAGTCACTGTAGCACAAAACGTGTGGGTATGTTTGGTTGCATTCTCATCTTAATATAGTTGTTTACTCTTCGTGTATTTTTGTCAACCTACTAGTGTGGACTCATGCACCCTTCATGCACTCTGCCAAACACCCAAAAGTGGGTCGAGAAGGGAACTTTTGCTCCCATCCTGTGCACCCTTCATACACCCTGCCTAACACTATTCGTGCTTCATATGGTTCATTTTTCGTGGATTACTGTAGCACCGTACTCTCCATGCGCTGTGGACCTAGTTCTGTTAACATTGATCTCACCGTCCATTCTCGACCGGACAGTCGAAAAAGCGGTACTATGTTACATATAGGAGTAGTTGACATGGGCACAACATCATTTGTTATCGTCATATCTTACTACACTAGCAACAAGATTGTGTAGTACTAACATATGAACCACTGCACATGCCTAGTAGTAGGAGCATTGTCTATGTTCAAGTGGTTGCCGTGTTTCGCACTCCTCCATCGTAAGAGTGGAAACGCTTGCTGTAATCATTTTTTTTCTTCTGAAAAACAGTGGACACGCTCTACCATGCGGATCCTTCTCCAGCCATGCACTAAATTACTCACTTTCGCCGACGTGTGGGACAGCCAGCATCGGGGTCCACCATCCATGCACTAAATTACTCCGTAGTAGAGTGACGGTAGACTACCCCGATCGAAGCACTGCAGTAAAGCCCAATGAGCCGTCAAATCACAAAACCCCCTCCTTTCCAGTAGTAAGTTGGACGGACGAAGCAACCATCATTTCACTCTTCTCTCTCAGCTTCCTCTCTACCCAACCCTCGCTTCCGCCTCATATTTTTCCTCATTTCTTCAAGAAAACCCCGACCTGCTTCTGCCATTGTTCTTCTCTCCCAAAGAAGGAAAGGTGAGCGCATCAATGGTGTTGATTCTGGCCAAGGCCCGGTCTTGCAACCCCGAGACTGATCCTATAACTCCCTCTCTTTTCTTCTTTTGGGTTTGTGATTATGGTTTCTTTTCTTTTATTTCTATTTGATAGTTTCTTGATGGACGCTGGAGCACCGGCCGAAGTGATGTCTATGGCTCCGACCAAAACCGTCGAGGCTCATGGTACAAAGAAGTGCAAGCACCCCGCCGAGACTACCGCAGACAAGCTCAAAGCCATCGCCCTGTCCAAGCCCCCCTCTTCGGGATCCCTCATTAAGCAAGTCCAGGTAATATCTCTTCTTGACGATCTTTTTCTTGATCTTGATCGTGTTTTTTCATCTAACACGCAGTACTAGTACTAGTAGTACAACTTTCTGGGTGATCTTGCATGTGATTTTTGTGTGCCAAATGACGGTTCTAAATTCCTCTTTTGACCAAAACATGCGAGAGGTTGACACTGATTTCTTATAGATTACTTTCAACTACTCCCTCTGTCCCAAATTTCTTGTCTTAGATTTGTCTAGATACGGATGTCTCTAATACTAAAATGTGACTTGATACATCTGTATCTAGACAAATCTAAGACAAGAATTTTGGGACGGAGGGAGTACTTTATGAACATTAATGCTACCTTTTAAGAGGGTATATTTGCCTCAGTAACTTGTGTTATGGATATTGCATGTAATCCCTCTACTCTCATGCCTTTGAAGACATGTTCTAGTGTCTTTGTTCGCTCATTTCTCTGCGTATATGTAGTCATATATGGAGTATAATATCGAAAATCATCTTATATTTCTGAACGGAGGTAGTAATAAAATATGGTTTCTATTTGAATTAGAACCAGGTCCGCGGTGGAGATGAAGTTCTCAAAATCATGTCGTGTGAACTGGAAGACCTGATGATGAGTTCTACTGCTGAACTATCCAGCTGCTGTGTGACGCCCCCGATTCAATCGTACACTAATCATACACGCAAACGTGTACGATCAAGATCAGGGACTCACGGGAAGATATCACAACACAACTCTACAAATAAAATAAGTCATACAAGCATCATATTACAAGCCAGGGGCCTCGAGGGCTCGAATACAAGAGCTCGATCATAGACGAGTCAGCGAAAGCAACAATATCTGAGTACAGACATAAGTTAAACAAGTTTGCCTTAAGAAGGCTAGCACAAACTGGGATACAGATCGAAAGAGGCGCAGGCCTCCTGCCTGGGATCCTCCTAAACTACTCCTGGTCGTCGTCAGCGGGCATCACGTAGTAGTAGGCACCTCCGGTGTAGTAGGGCTCATCGTCGATGGTGGCGTCTGGCTCCTGGGCTCCAACATCTGGTTGCGACAACCAGGTAGAAGGGATAGGGGAAAAGAGGGAGAAAGCAACTGTGAGTACTCATCCAAAGTACTCGCAAGCAAGGAGCTATACTACATATGTATGCATTGGTATCAAATGGGATAAGGGTATCATATGTGGACTGAACTGCAGAAAGCCAGAATAAGGGGGGATAGCTAGTCCTTTCGAAGACTACGCTTCTGGCAGCCTCCGTCTTGCAGCATGTAGAAGAGATTAGACTGAAGTCCTCCAAGTATCATCGCATAGCATAATCCTAACCGATGATCCTCCCCTCGTCGCCCTGTGAGAGAGCGATCACCGGTTGTATCTGGCACTTGGAAGGGTGTGTTTTATTAAGTATCCGGTTCTAGTTGTCATAAGGTCAAGGTACAACTCCAAGTCGTCCTGTTACCGAAGATCACGGCTATTCGAATAGATTAACTTCCCTGCAGGGGTGCACCACATACCCCAACACGCTCGATCCCATTTGGCCGGACACACTTTCCTGGGTCATGCCCGGCCTCGGAAGATCAACACGTCGCAGCCCCACCTAGGCACAACAGAGAGGTCAGCACGCCGGTCTAAACCTATGCGCACAGGGGTCTGGGCCCATCGCCCTTAGCACACCTGCACGTTGCGTACGCGGCCGAAAGCAGACCTAGCCTAGTGGCGTTCCAGTCCAATCCGGTGCGCCACTCAGTCGCTGACGTCACGAAGGCTTCGGCTGATACCATGACGCCGGGATACCCATAACTACTCCCGCGTAGATGGTTAGTGCGTATAGACCAAATGGCCAGACTCAGATTAAATATCCAGATCTCGTTAAGCGTGTTAAGTATCCGCGAACGTCGACCAGGGCCAGGCCCACCTCTCTCCTAGGTGGCCTCAACCTGCCCTGTCGCTCCGCCACAAAGTAACAGTCGGGGGCCGTCGGGAACCCAGGCCCACCTCTACCAGGATGGAGCCACCTGCCCCTTCAGCCCCCATGTCCGAACAGTATCACAGGTAAGGTAACTGTGTAGAGCATATAGTATATGCCCGTGATCACCTCCCAAAGTGATCACGGCCCAGTAGTATAGCATGGCAGACGGACAAGAGTGTAGGGCCACTGATGGAACACTAGCATCCTATACTAAGCAGTAGGATAGCAGGTAAGGGTAACAACAGTAGTAGCAAGGACAGGCTATGCATCAGGATAGGAATAACGGAAAGCAGTAACATGCTACACTACTCTAATGCAAGCAGTATAGAGAAGAGTAGGCGATATCTAGTGATCAAAGGGGGGGCTTGCCTGGTTGCTCTGGCAAGAGAGAGGGATCGTCAACACCGTAGTCGTACTGGGTAGCAGCGGCGTCGGTCTCGGTGTCTAGCGAGAGAAGAGGGGGAAGAAACAATAAATACTTAAGCAAACAGATGCATAGCGATGCATGACATGACAAGTATCGGTGCTAGGGTGCCCTAACGCGGTAGTAGGTGATACCGGTGAAGGGGGATGACATCCGGGAAAGTATCCCCGGTGTTTCGCGTTTTCGGACCAGTGAACCGGAGGGGGAAAGTTGCGAGTTCGATAGGTTAGGGATGCGTGGCGGACGAACGGGCTGCGTATCCGGGTTCGCCTCGTCGTTCTGAGCAACTTTCATGTTGAAAATATTTTAATCCGAGTTACGGATTAAAAGATATGATTTTCTAAAGATTTTATTAATTTCTGGTATTTAATTAATTATTTAAATTAATTCGAAAATAAATTAATGACATCAGCATGATGTCATGCTGACGTCAGCAGTCAACAGAGTTGACTGGGTCAAACTGACATGTGGGTCCAGTGGGACCCACCTGTCATACACTGTTTAGGTTAATTAGGTCTTAGTTAAACTAATTACTATTTAATTAAACTAACTAGTTAATTAGATTAATTAAACATGATTAATTAACTTAATTAATTCACTTATTGATTAATTAAATAATGTAATTATTATTTATTTATTTATTTTTAATTCTTCTCTTTTTTCCTTTTTTTTATTAAAGTTCTGGGGTGTGGGCCCCTGTGTCATTGGGCCAAAGGGGCCACAGCGGTTCGGGCTAACGGGTGCTGGGGTGGAGATGGGCGCAATGGGTGTCCAGCACCCGTTCGTTCGAGTGCACGCCAGTGCGGGCGGACCCGGCAGGGGGGGTGCAGGGGGAGGCCGGTGGCCACGGCGCCGGCCAGGCGGCCGGGGCGGCGAGGAAGCAGCACAGGCGAGGCCACGGCGACCTGGGGAGGT
The DNA here is from genome assembly GCF_056163025.1 of Triticum urartu. Classification (NCBI taxonomy): domain Eukaryota; kingdom Viridiplantae; phylum Streptophyta; class Magnoliopsida; order Poales; family Poaceae; genus Triticum; species Triticum urartu. Next base: position 400,092,121 of record NC_141874.1, read on the forward strand.
AGCGGCACGGTGGTTGCGGTGGGTAGAGGAGGCAGCAGGGTGGCGCGCGCGCGTGCACGCGGTGGCCAGGGGCGACAAGCGGCGGCGCTTCGGGTGGAGGACGCGGGCATGTATGGGGCGCGGCCAGCGCGCGCGGCCGTGGTGAGGGTGCGCTCGGGCGCGGCAGCAGCGAGCAGAGGGCTAGCGGCGCGCAGGGGGAGGGTGTGGTGGTGAGCGCGTCAGGGGCGCGGCAGTGGTGGCGTCCTACGGCGACGAGAGCGGAGGAGAAGGGGGGAAATGGAGGAGGGGCTCACAGGGAGCTGTAAGGAACGGGCAGCGGGCTCGGTGAGGCTCTTGGGGGTCCGGCGACGGCGGGGCGATGCCAGGTGGCGTCGAGGCAGCGGGGATCCGCGACGGGGTCCGGGGGCGGGGGCGTGGTCACCGTCGAGGGAGAGGTGACGGGCCGCGGGGACGAGGGGGCGGGGCCGGCGAGGCGGCACCGGGCGACGACCGCGGGGTCGGCCCCGATCCGATCTGGATCGGGGGGGTGGGAGAGACGAGGGACTGAGGGGGGAGTGGGTTGGTTCGGTTAGGGTTTCGGGGTGGAGTGAGGGTTATGGGGAGTGGGGGTGGGCCGGCTAGGTTAGTGGGCCGGCCGGTTAGCTGGGTCGTGGCCCAGGGGGGTGGCCCTTGTTTTATTTTTGTCAGTTTGTTTTTCTGCTTTTTGCCTTTTTTATATTTATTTTTTTCATGTTTTACTTTAGTTACATTTATTTTTGTTTTAGAAAAATTCCAAAATGTCGCCTAATTTTATGTTACCAAATATGCCACTGCCACACTAACTTGCTACCCAATCTAAAAGAGTTTCATAATTATTTAATATTTAAAAGTATTTAAGTAATAGTTTTCGCTACTATTTTATTCATCTTACAGTGTTCAAATATTTTATAAAGGTGTGCTTTCTCCACCATAATTACCCATGTAATATTTGGTTCAGTCCGAACATTTTATTTTTAATATTTGAAAACTTTATTGTTTGCTTGATTTTGATTTTGAATTCGAACCGATTTTGAACTAAGGCAAGATTAGGAACAGTAATCGAGGTGACGTGGCATCATTAGCAGAGGTTCACTGTGGCTTAAATATCCGGGCGTCACAATTCTCCTCCACTACAAGAAATCTCGTCCCGAGATTTAAGAGAGGGACTAAGGGGAAATTTCTGGTTACGAAATTCTAACGGGTCTTCTCGAACTTGGTTGCTCTTCTCGAAGAGGTCGATCCATTACGTTGAAGTCTTTATTTGTCTGCTCCAGGTCATCATGATCAAGTCGTCATCCTTTCTTTGGGGGTTCCATCGTACTTAGGAAAGAATAAGGGGTTATTCCGGGAGAACGAACCTCTACAAGGTTGACTATCTGGTCGATAACATCGGGGAAGGTGGCGGAAGGTAACTCTCGAATTGAAACTTAAGTAAATATTGAGAGCAAGTAATGAGGTTTCATGGGAAGTTTCGAGCGAGCAGGCAACCGTTCGATGCCTGAACAGGGCTTGAAAGGGGCTCAAAGCAATCGGGGACTAAGTATTGCGTCCGGTAACAGATTTGATGATCTCTCGGGAGGTGGCTTGTGAATTACATACGAGGCCACACGCGAGGAAGAACCTTGGGAACAGGGGGGTGCAGGAGAGTCAAGTTTCGATCCTGTGGAACTGTGGGTTATGGGCCCACCATGTGGGTTAAAGGTAGGAAGGGGGGCTGACATCTTGCACGGTCACAATAGCAAGGCATGCCAGAGGGTAGCCTGTTAGTTATGTCGGCAAGAACATTGATACCAAGGGCGAGGGACGAAGAGAACCATTTTCCTGCTCGTTGAACGAGGCGGACCAATAGGCAAGGTTCCCGTCCATCGGTGGTTACCGAAATGTCATCAACAATAGTAACAGGGTCTGACTGATAAGGTGGTACACCGAGGTGTTTTCGTAAATATTACTGCTTAGGTCATATAAACCTCAAGAAAGGTTAAACCAAACAATGGAAATGATAATATGATTATCAAATTAATCAGAACAATGGAAAGGAAAATGTGTTTAAACACATATATCAGGGGTATATCCTCCCCAAAGTCAAGCATAGGATGATATCCAAGACAGGATATAAAGTAGAAAACCTTTTAGGTAAGGGGGAAGGAATATCATGATATTACCCATACAACGTTGTCTGGATAATTGAGCAAGAAATATTTAGCATCGGGCTTCAAATGTTCTTGTTGAAAATCGGAGTACCACAGACATGCTTCGAGATAGCATTGACATGGTTATCAAGTAAGGGTCAGAATTTGGATGCACAAAGGATCCATCAGGAACAACTTATAGAATAAGTCTTATAATTTCCTCAAGGAAGAATGGTTAAACTTGATAAACAAGAAACTATAATAACAAGTCCTCCGGCCAGGTGTGATAGGCATGACATCACCTTACCGATATATAAGGACCAATGTTATAACTCTTGGAAATATGTCCCAACCATCATATCTGACCGAGATTCAGGTCTGATCGATGTTAGGAATCAGGATACCTCAGACTTAGGATGCCTAAGAAGAGAAGGTGCGACACAAATTGACGAGATGCCATTGTAAGATTCTTAGGAAATGAATTATGGAAGTGAGTTCCGAAACATGAGTTCATCAGTAAACCAACGAGAGGATGAGGAGGTGGCTGATGGAATCAGCGGTAATTCATCGAGATTAACAAAAGATGGATTTCCACAATTAGGTGAACAAGGAAATATCATTTGTCGGATCAAATGATATAATGAAGCATGTTTGAGGAAAACATACACAATTAAACATTGGTAGAAAGGTGCACCCGAAATATGGGTTGGGCTGCATGACCAATGTCAGAATGGTGATTCAATAATCAATAGTCTAAGAATGAATGGCCGACCATTATTCAAAGCAATAGGGTTGCTAGAAAGGCAGAATCCAAACAGCACCGTTCACTTGTTGGTACCTCGGTTGGAATCAACGCGAGGACCAAGAAAGAATGGTGATGGTGAGAAGTATCACTATACCAAGAATTCTTAAGAGGAGGAGCAATCCTCACAACATCCTTGATATTAAAAGATGGTAATACTCCAAGGTAAAGAAGAACAAATGCTAGATAGCAGGGAACTCAAGGTATAACACAAAACACGAACAAGTTTGTGTTGAACGGAAGGCAATCGAGTGGTCGATGATAACACAAATCATCGAGGGCAAGGATGGTATTTCTCATCAGGAATTCAATTGATATCCTTGAGGAGCTCGAAATGTTGATGATGATCATGACAATTTCCGTCGAGAGGTTTCCTGGAGATGTAATCGATCGGCGATGACATCAAGTCAAAGGAATGATGAAGCGAAATGATCTTGGGACCATGAGTAGGACACAAACTCGAATTCAAGCTTGTCGTTCAAGGTGGAACGATAAGACAAGGAAGATCGACGTAAGCTTAGCTCATCACCGAAAGTTGTGCTCTGAGAATAAGGACCAGGTAGCACAGTTAAAATTTGGCACGATAATGATATAGCCGAGTAGGCTCGGAATGACGTGATCGAGTTCAGACTCGTAAGTAATGAAGGTTACCAAGAGTTGTTGAATCATAGTGCGGACTCAATTCAGTTGTCGGTGTCCTTGAGGGGTTCTAACAACTGAGAACCCGTTGGAAAAATGGAATCGGCAAGAATATTAGTTGATGAAGAACTCATAAGAAGTTATGTATCCCGTGGTATCCTCGAGATACCAGGGGGTAATACTCGACGACAGATCAAAGTAGAGGTTGGACTAGGGTATTGCTCTGTAGAAGACAAGTGCTTAAACTTGCACGAGAAACGGTACCTAAAAGAGAACATGGTCGAAACCACGATTGCAAAAGGCCAGATCCCAGATATAATATGAACTTATACCAAGGGAGTAATTAATTTAAGAGAAGCTTTAACGATAAGATCTACATCGTGTCCATGGGCATGAACACAAAGTTCAAGGTCGACTCCCACTTCTTCAATGCATAATCTTACATTTACCTCCCCTTTTCGAAGTTGTAGTGCTGAAAAGTTATCTGACGAAGCGTCAGCAGGGTATAACCCACATAACTTTCGAGGTCACACAAATTAAGGAAGGCATAGGTTCAACCCGTCAGGGTATCGTGGAAACATATACCACAAGCTTTGAGAGTAAATATTACCAGCTCGAAAGCAGAGCATGGTTGGCAAAAGGAGAGGATACAAATTACCAAAGGCATTATGTATCGGAGAAAGAACTCACAAGGTGATTAATTATGAAGGACATCGTCGGATAATAATCTAACAGTGGATATGGTGATCCACAATGGAGCTGATGTGAGTATCGATACCCAATCAGAGGAAGAAAGAATGCAAATGCATCGTTTTACAGAACATCTGAATAATTCAACGTTTAAATAACAAAGGATTTATGATTTTCAAATCAAGGGATCAGGAGCAAACGCTCTGATCAAGGACGGACAAGTTGAATAGACTTAGGGGTACAATCGATGGCAATCTGATTGGCCGAGGACCAGCTCACGTTTTAAATGACATCTGAGCTGGAAGGATGAATTCTATGATCTGAGTGAGGATTGCGAGCATTCGCAACATATTGAGTCAATGGACTCAAAATGATATTGACAAAGGTTGCCAATAAGATTACTATACTTATGGGATTAACCATAATGCAAGCAAGCAAGAATTTCAGGAGCAATAGGTTGCTCAGGATTTTCGGAAGACCGAATGGTATTTCGAAGAATTTTGTGAACTGCATGAATATCTGGGGATGAGCGGATACTCGATAAATGTGAGTAATTATCCGTAGTGGTATGCATGTGGCAAGGAACTGCAAGTCAGTAGGCACAAAATATTCTCGGAACAATACAGAGAATTTTTGGTGTATCTTGTAATAACAAGATCAATGGGATTTGAAAGGGCAAGTGGATGTAGTTATCCATAATGATATAATAGTGGTAGGGAATTTGCAAAGGCGATGGGCACAAAGTCTCGAAAGAGTAGCAGAGAGTAACTACGAAATCTTCTGGTGCAGCAGGCGATCATCTGGCCTGAATGGGGCTCTTCGGGAGGAAGTATTTTCGAGAACCTAAAGTTAGATTTTAGCAAAATCATTTAACCCGAATAGAAGAGAGATCAGAGTCCCAGAGTATAGACGAGGAATAAAATATCCTAATACCACCCAATGGCGACGTGGCCCCGTAAGGCACACAGCCATGTTAGTAAAAGCTTTGTAATGACTAGACTCAACTTCGGCCAAGGAGTGTGGAAGGGAAATTCCTACAGGCAGTCGGCTCTGATACCAACTACTGACGCCCCCGATTCAATCGTACACTAATCATACACGCAAATGTGTACGATCAAGATCAGGGACTCACGGGAAGATATCACAACACAACTCTACAAATAAAATAAGTCATACAAGCATCATATTACAAGCCAGGGGCCTCGAGGGCTCGAATACAAGAGCTCGATCATAGACAAGTCAGCGGAAGCAACAATATCTGAGTACAGACATAAGTTAAACAAGTTTGCCTTAAGAAGGCTAGCACAAACTGGGATACAGATCGAAAGAGGCGCAGGCCTCCTGCCTGGGATCCTCCTAAACTACTCCTGGTCGTCGTCAGCGGGCATCACGTAGTAGTAGGCACCTCCGGTGTAGTAGGGGTCGTCATCGATGGTGGCGTCTCGCTCCTGGGCTCCAACATCTGGTTGCGACAACCAGGTAGAAGGGATAGGGGAAAAGAGGGAGAAAGCAACCGTGAGTACTCATCCAAAGTACTCGCAAGCAAGGAGCTATACTACATATGTATGCATTGGTATCAAATGGGATAAGGGTATCATATGTGGACTGAACTGCAGAAAGCCGGAATAAGGGGGGATAGCTAGTCCTTTCAAAGACTACGCTTCTGGCAGCCTCCGTCTTGCAGCATGTAGAAGAGATTAGACTGAAGTCCTTCAAGTATCATCGCATAGCATAATCCTAACCGATGATCCTCCCCTCGTCGCCCTGTGAGAGAGCGATCACCGGTTGTATCTGGCACTTGGAAGGGTGTGTTTTATTAAGTATCCGGTTCTAGTTGTCATAAGGTCAAGGTACAACTCCAAGTCGTCCTGTTACCGAAGATCATGGCTATTCGAATAGATTAACTTCCCTGCAGGGGTGCACCACATACCCCAACACGCTCGATCCCATTTGGCCGGACACACTTTCCTGGGTCATGCCCGGCCTCGGAAGATCAACACGTCGCAGCCCCACCTAGGCACAACAGAGAGGTCAGCATGCCGGTCTAAACCTATGCGCACAGGGGTCTGGGCCCATCGCCCTTAGCACACCTGCACGTTGCGTACGCGGCCGAAAGCAGACCTAGCCTAGTGGCGTTCTAGTCCAATCTGGCGCGCGCCACTCAGTCGCTGACGTCACGAAGGCTTCGGCTGATACCACGATGCCGGGATACCCATAACTACTCCCGCGTAGATGGTTAGTGCGTATAGACCAAATGGCCAGACTCAGATTAAATATCCAGATCTCGTTAAGCGTGTTAAGTATCCACGAACGTCGACCAGGGCCAGGCCCACCTCTCTCCTAGGTGGCCTCAACCTGCCCTGTCGCTCCGCCACAAAGTAACAGTCGGGGGCCGTCGGGAACCCAGGCCCACCTCTACCGGGATGGAGCCACCTGCCCCTTCAGCCCCCATGTCCGAACAGTATCACAGGTAAGGTAACTGTGTAGAGCATATAGTATATGCCCGTGATCACCTCCCAAAGTGATCACGGCCCAGTAGTATAGCATGGCAGACGGACAAGAGTGTAGGGCCACTGATGGAACACTAGCATCCTATACTAAGCAGTAGGATAGCAGGTAAGGGTAACAACAGTAGTAGCAAGGACAGGCTATGCATCAGGATAGGAATAACGGAAAGCAGTAACATGCTACACTACTCTAATGCAAGCATTATAGAGAAGAGTAGGCGATATCTAGTGATCAAAGGGGGGGCTTGCCTGGTTGCTCTTGCAAGAGAGAGGGACCGTCAACACCGTAGTCGTACTGGGTAGCAGCGGCGTCGGTCTCGGTGTCTAGCGAGAGAAGAGGGGGAAGAAACAATAAATACTTAAGAAAACAGATGCATAGCGATGCATGACATGACAAGTATCGGTGCTAGGGTGCCCTAACGCGGTAGTAGGTGATACCGGTGAAGGGGGATGACATCCGGGAAAGTATCCCCGGTGTTTCGCGTTTTCGGACCGGTGAACCGGAGGGGGAAAGTTGCAAGTTCGATAGGTTAGGGATGCGTGGCGGACGAACGGGCTGCGTATCCGGGTTCGCCTCGTCGTTCTGAGCAACTTTCATGTTGAAAATATTTTAATCCGAGTTACGGATTAAAAGATATGATTTTCTAAAGATTTTATTAATTTCTGGTATTTAATTAATTATTTAAATTAATTCGAAAATAAATTAATGACATCAGCATGATGTCATGCCGACGTCAGCAGTCAACAGAGTTGACTGGGTCAAACTGACATGTGGGTCCAGTGGGACCCACCTGTCATACACTGTTTAGGTTAATTAGGTCTTAGTTAAACTAATTACTATTTAATTAAACTAACTAGTTAATTAGATTAATTAAACATGATTAATTAACTTAATTAATTCACTTATTGATTAATTAAATAATGTAATTATTATTTATTTATTTATTTTTAATTCTTCTCTTTTTTTCTTTTTTTATAAAGTTCTGGGGCGTGGGCCCCTGTGTCATTGGGCCAAAGGGGCCACAGCGGTTCGGGCTAACGGGTGCTGGGGTGGAGATGGGCGCAATGGGTGTCCAGCACCCGTTCGTTCGAGTGCACGCCAGTGCGGGCGGACCCGGCAGGGGGGGTGCAGGGGGAGGCCGGTGGCCACGGCGCCGGCCAGGCGGCCGGGGCGGCGAGGAAGCAGCACAGGCGAGGCCACGGCGACCTGGGGAGGTAGCGGCACGGCGGTTGCGGTGGGTAGAGGAGGCAGCAGGGTGGCGCGCGCGCGTGCACGCGGTGGCCAGGGGCGACAAGCGGCGGCGCTTCGGGTGGAGGACGCGGGCAGGTATGGGGCGTGGCCAGCGCGCGCGGCCGTGGTGAGGGTGCGCTCGGGCGCGGCAGCAGCGAGCAGAGGGCTAGCGGCGCAGGGGGGGCGTGGTGGTGAGCGCGTCAGGGGCGCGGCAGTGGTGGCGTCCTACGGCGACGAGAGCGGAGAAGAAGGGGGGAAATGGAGGAGGGGCTCACAGGGAGCTGTAAGGAACGGGCAGCGGGCTCGGTGAGGCTCTTGGGGGTCCGGCGACGGCGGGGCGATGCCGGGTGGCGTCGAGGCAGCGGGGATCCGCGACGGGGTCCGGGGGCGGGGGCGTGGTCGCCGTCGAGGGAGAGGTGACGGGCCGCGAGGACGAGGGGGCGGGGCCGGCGAGGCGGCACCGGGCGACGACCGCGGGTTCGGCCCCGATCCGATCTGGATCGGGGGGTGGGAGAGACGAGGGACTGAGGGGGAGTGGGTTGGTTCGGTTAGGGTTTCGGGGTGGAGTGAGGGTTATGGGGAGTGGGGGTGGGCCGGCTAGGTTAGTGGGCCGGCCGGTTAGCTGGGTCGTGGCCCAGGGGGGTGGCCCTTGTTTTATTTATGTCAGTTTGTTTTTCTGCTTTTTGCCTTTTTTATATTTATTTTTTTCATGTTTTACTTTAGTTACATTTATTTTTGTTTTAGAAAAATTCCAAAATGTCGCCTAATTTGATGTTACCAAATATGCCACTGCCACAGTGACTTGCTACCCAATCTAAAAGAGTTTCATAATTATTTAATATTTAAAAGTATTTAAGTAATAGTTTTCGCTACTATTTTATTCATCTTACAGTGTTCAAATATTTTATAAAGGTGTGCTTTCTCCACCATAATTACCCATGTAATATTTGGTTCACTCTGAACATTTTATTTTTAATATTTGAAAACTTTATTGTTTGCTTGATTTTGATTTTGAATTCGAACCGATTTTGAACTAAGACGAGATTAGGAACAGTAATCGAGGTGACGTGGCATCATTAGCAGAGGTTCACTGTAGCTTAAATATCCGGGAGTCACATGCTGTGTCCTTGTCGCCACGTGTCTTGAACTAGTGTTTTCCTGTAGCATTGTTGTCAGGCGTGTTCTCGAGGCTGTACTTGACCACGACAATTTCCTGGCTGTGCCTTCGATTACGAAGGGTGTGGTTCTTGTAAATCTTCCCAACAAATCTGATGCGGCTTGTCTTCATCATCATGTTTATGAGTGGAAAGACCACTCTGTTAGGTTCTCCAAGGTTGACAAGATGGTGATGGTGCATGTAGACATCTCACACGAAGTCCATGGCCTAGTCAGTTATGCGGGGTTCATCCCGTAGGTCGGTGGCAAAAAATAGTCTGCAGAGTTCAGTTAGTGCAACTTTGCTTGTCTGTAGTAAGTACTATTGTTCAGTACTTGATTTGTGTTTGTGAACCCTGTATTGTTTATTAGTACTACCGCTTTTGGTGTGTGGTCAGTCCTGAGAACGGTCTATGTTAATGTCTGTCCACTCAATTTGGTTTGTATATTTTGAAGTATCCATATCATATTTTTTGTGAAGACGGTCTATCAATTATGGTTACACTCCAATATCTGTATGCATTGCAGGGTTTATCGCACCCACCAGGATTTACAGCCCCATGGATGTTCGGTCCATACGATTTGTCACGACCTTTGGACTGTCCTGCTTGTGGGAGTAGGCGGGGGCCCTGCATGCCACCTGTAGTTGAACGATCAATCTTCTATTTAGTACTTCAACATAGTGATTTCCTGGTAAGGATTCACTCGTGTCACATCAAGTAAATCTTATTGATTTACTGTCTAAATCTTATTGATTTAATGTCATGTTTTCTTTCTTTTCCTACAATTTTACGATGCAGGTTTTACCATGTGACATTCATCACACAATAAACCGTTTGGTTTGCTCTACGATGGCTATTTTTGCATGTTTCACTTCTTATGTCGTGTCAGTAAGAAGGCACTGTCCATCACTTATACTACTGGAAAAAATTGGATTAGTCTGTTGTCTGAGTACAAGCTGAATCCCTATGATGAACTGCAGTTTGGTTTAACAAAAACGCCACAATTAGTCCTTCTCGCGTTTAAAAGAAATGAAGAAAAAAACTGGATCACGGTCACGGATCCTAGTCAAGTTAGAAAGCTGATCATAGCAGACCAGACACGATTGTCGCTGTCTCGCACAGATCGAGCACCGACAGTTGCTCTAGCACTGACAGTGGCAGCAGCTCAGTCTGATCCAGCTGAGGATTGGGCACCGACCGCGTCAGCGGATCAGTCTGATCTACCGGAGGATCGGGCATCGACACCGGCACCTGCTCCGACATCGGCACCAGCTCTACAAGGAGCACCATCTCCAGCAGCAACAACGGCTTCGGCACCTGCACCAACACTTGCACCTGCATCTGCTCCGGCCCGTGCAGTTGCACCGGCAACAGACTGGGCTGCGGTTCGCACTTCATATACCAAAGTCCTTACAAAAACCGACATGTCCACCTTCTTGGTAAGCATTGGCCGCCCAAGTGCTTCGTTCTTTTTTCTTTCCATGTTGTTTCACATGATTCACTGTGTTGATCTAACTGTTTGGGTATGTCTTCTTGTTTGCAAACAGAGAATTCTTAGAGCAACGAGGGAGTCGTTCAACAATCCGGGCGACCGTGGCCAAGTTTCTCTTACCATGCGCATCCTTGGTCTGAATGAACCTGCTCAATATATCGTAAGTACAAAGGATGGTCGCATGATGATTGATGCTAAAGGATGGTCAAGGTTCAAATCTAAATCATATCTTGCGGTAGGGGATGACGTCAAAATTGAACTTTCTCGGCAAGGAGAGCTGGTCCAAATCAACTTTGAAATTCTTCAGTAGCAGCACGCAACTGCCTAACTGATCTATCCTCCGAGAGATTTTGATGTAATAATCTGGCATGGTGAAACAAGTGTCCTGTGTGTATAAGTAGTACGATAGTATTATTTATCACATGGTATATCATTGATAGAATTGCAACTCTGATTGTTGGTTAGGAACTGTCGTTTGATTTCATTCCAACAGCTGTCGTGCTTTATTCAATTTTGTGTATTCGCCTTGCGACAGCATCTAAAACCAGCGTTGTATCGATCGCTTGCAATATGAAAAGCGCTGAGGTAGAACACATGGGCCCCCAAACATGCAGGGTCGGCCTGCGGCCCAAAGTCGAGAACCTGGTTTCAAGAAGCACTAGCTCAGTGCAGAAGTGGCGTCCTCCTCCTGCTATGGGTTGGGCAAAGATGAATGTTGATGCTGCGTTATCTCGCAATGGTGAAAGGGGAGCCCTGGCAGTTGTGAGCCGGGATCATACAGGCTTCTTCCTTGGAGCATCGACACTGGTGTGCGAAAGTGTTACTGATCCAGAGATCCTAGAGGCAATGGCATGTTGCGAGGGGCTATCTCTGGCTCTTGACTTAAACCTGCAACAAGTTCAGATTAGCACCGATTGTTCAACAACAGTCAAGCATATCGGAGAGGCATACTTGGGGCCCAGCAAAGTTATTATGGACGAGATCAAGATGAAAAAGAATATGTTCCAAACCATGGAAATCATACATGAAAAACGCGAGTGTAATGTTGAAGCGCATGTGCTCGCAAAAGCTACTACTTCTTTGCCCTGTGGATGCCATCTTTGGCTCACAGGAACCCCCGAAATTATTTGTATACCTATGACTGTTAATCTTCAATAAAGCAGCTTTTATCCCTCAAAAAAAACATTTGAGTATTATATTCTCAGCTTAACCCCCATAATGCCTGTGCGTTGCAGAGGGAGTATATTTCTCGGCAAGGTGAGCCTGTGATATAAAAGATTTGTATATTTCTTTATAGAGGGAGTATCTCTCTGTCAAAAAATATATTTATGTGTAACTAGTTACTCCTGTCTTTTTACTTCCTTTCGCTGATATGTGGGGCAACCAGCAACGGGGTCCACGTGCCATATGCACAAATTAGAGTGCACAACTTCATGGTAGACACACCCCGGTCGTAGCGCCACAGTAATGCCCAATGAGCTATCAAATCACAACCCCTCTTTCCAGCTTTAGCAGTAAGCTGGACGGACGAAGCGGCAATATTTCACTGGGCTTGAATCCCCTTCTCCCTCGTCTGCTTGTTCAGAGAAAACCCCCTCTCGGCGATTGCATAGGGTTTTCTCATGGAGAACCAGGTACGAATTCTTCATCCATCCCCGATAAACCCAAGTCCCTTGGTCACAGGTAATCCTAGGATGGCAGCCGCCGCCGTTGATGCATTTTTCTTCCTACTGAATCTAGTGTGTTTCATTTGCAGTTCCCAAAGTGCGAGTACCCTACATGTTTCTGCGCCCTCGGCGAGATGCCACACTCGTTCCTTCTCATCCTAACACAGCATTTTGAAACGCACACAGTATGTTCCTAGAATCCTCTTTTCTATCCGGGAGGGTGGGGTTTTTTTGAACATGCTGTGTTCTCATATTATTTTTCCTGCAGTGTATTATTTGCTCTGCCAGAACACATGTACTCAAGATGCTCGGCCTTGCCATAACTGAATACACTAGTTTAATGGTCACCGTGAAGACAAGCCATGGATATAAGTTCCGAGTTGGGTTCATGAACCAAGAAGACCGCTGCTTTTTTATGGCCAAACTTGGATAAACTTTCTCAAGTGTTACGGACTGAAAGTTGGCGCATGAATGTTGATGGAAATAGCAGAATCTGGTCTCATCTTCACTTCGATCTTCCACCCCGACGTCGTTCCAATTGTTCATCCATGTTAGTTTTGTATCTGGTTCTTGCTTGTTGCCTCGATTACTTCTTAATCCACCTATTCTGTCTAACTAATCACAATTTAACTTTAGAAGTAGCAACGAATCTCTCACAAAGATGCTACTTCTAACTAATATTTTCTTATAATTGGTGGCATGTGTAGATTTTTTCAGAGTTAAGCAGTCTGCTCATTTGTTACTCTGTAATAACTCGGTTGTTACTAATGGCACTGAAGTTGACTAGATCGACATCCACAAGTTCCTACACTTTATTGATCGTCTTGAGGTCCTTGTGGGGCGTTTCAATGGTGGAAGGCCACGTGGGATATGTGTGCCACTGCTACACTCGTTGAACAGGTCCAACTGTGTCGAGAAACTTATGGTACGAGTTGTTTTATGTTATATATGTTGTTCATAAACTATTGCTTATACACAGTTTTACAGTTGTGATCTTCTTGAAACAGGAACCGCCGAGTTCTATTGTTCCTATACAGATGCCTGACCATGGTCGGGTCAGACTTGCGCTTGGTCACAACATGATGTTTATGTCGACCTACTCAATTCCCCTTGCAGGTGAAAAGATACTTATTCATGGGTGGTCTCAAATAATGAAGGCCCGTCCATCTTGGAGAATAGGATAGAAGATTATGTTCATGCTTTTCCATGGCTCTAAAGCGAATATCCTGTTTATTGACCATGTTGCGAGATGAAGCCGCTTTCAGAAGGTTGTGGATGCGTGGGGTGGCGTTTGGGCCTTGTCCTGGGGCTTGGCAGCCTCACCCTTGGTTAACTGTAGGCAAAGTAGCACTGTTCGAGGCGTGCTTTGTATGGTTGAACCTGTATAAGTACTCATACTGCTTTCAGCTTTGGTTGTTAAGTGCCCCTGCTGGTTTCAGTTAAGGTTGTTAAGTACTCTTGCTGCTTTTACAATCTGTCGTGTTTCTTTAGTCCTGTCTTCCTCCAGCCGCCAAAACCAAACCAGCGCCAGCGGGGCCGCCTGCTTCCACCTCCCACGGCTGGCTACGCCTCAGTGCACGCATCGCCGCCCACCGTCTCCTAAATCGTTAACGCCGACGTCCTCCGCGCGCTTTGGTGCGCTCGCCGCGGCGCCGCCCTCTCGCGTTGTCAACATGGTCAACAAACAACAGGAATCGGCAGAAGTACGTGGAGAGGATGACAGTAGGGGCCCACCACGTCAGCGTATGGAAAAATAAAATGCTTCCTCCTAGTGTTTTCCTGACATCTGGGATCCACGACATTGGGAGCGTATATAGTCAATAGACAAGAGAACAGCACAAGATCGGCTGACACCTGGGACGTGGCTACTCGAGTAGTATTTTTTTGTTTGGTATTGTTGAGATGGAGCAGGGTTTGAACTGGGCTGTGGCCCATCTAGCCCAGGCTTATATTTTATGTTCACCATGTGACCAGCCCAGCTATTTTTTCTTTATGAAATGAGCCCAGTTTATTTTTTTTGAAGAATACCCAATCCAGGCCTACTTATTTTTCTACGCCCTAATGGGCCGCAACTCTATCAAGATGCCTGCAAATCTTGAAAGTAATATGAAATGGGTTGTAAATATAAAAATAGATGACAAATTGGCAATTACTTTATAATTTCTGAATTTTATTACATTTTCAGATTCCTATTTCACTGGGCATTAACCTAATTTAAATATATCTTCAAAGTACTTTAAATCTGGCTGGACATTTCGGTATTAAAAATAGTTTGGAACCCACAGAAATATGCGAAGTTGGCCCTGGCCAACCAAAAAAACGACTACAATAAATTGCATAAGAAGTTGCCATGAGCTATATATAAATTATTAAAAAAAAGAGGGAGTGGTCTGACTTGTGGGCCTGTTTAGTTCACGCGTATACAAGATTTTTTTAGTTATTATATACGTCAACAAACGATTCTAGCAGACGTAACCGTTGGATGTCAATCCAACGGCCGTCGTGTTTCTTCAATCTCTGATCTTCTTGCTCCAGCCGCCAAAGCAGCGCTGGCCGGACCGCCTACTCCCGCCTTCCGTGGCCGGCTGTGCTGCCGCGCAGGCCTCAGCGCCCCCTACTACTCCCACCGCTGGCCAGGGCATCCCTCTACTCACCCACACTCCCTGTTATTCTGCGGCGACGGCAGCCTCACACCGCAGCCGAACCGGTGAACGCTCGTACTCCTCTCCGCGTGGGCATCCTCTGCCGCGTCTTCCCCGGCTCCGCGTCGTCCCCTTCCTATGCCTCGCCGTCGTCCACCGCCATGGTGCTCTCGGCGCGGCGTGGTCAATGTGGTCAACGACCGACTTCCATCGGAAGAGTACTGTACGTGGAGAGGCTGACAGCTGGGTCCACGGCAGCCGCAAGGAAGTGCCTCCTTATTACGCGGAAAATAATTATTCCTCCACCTGGCAGCGAGGACCCACTGGACAGGCCACCAGTGTTTTGCGAAAAAAATCGTTTCCCCCTGACTGCTGGGACCCACCAGACGGGCCACCGTATTTAGCGAAAAAAACGTTCCCCCGCTGTCAGCTCGGACCCACCGGAAGTGCCTCCTTATTACGCACAAAAAAATGAATACTCCCCCGGCTAGCTGGGACCCACCTTGGTGGGAGGCTGACTTGTGGGCCTACTAAGTTGACGGGGACGAAGGGCTTTGTCAACTTAGTCAATATGAACGATTCTAGCTCCAGTGACCATATGATGTCCATCCAATGGCCGTAGTGCTTCTTCAACCTCTGGTCTTCTTGCTCCAGCCGCCCAAAGCAGCGCCGGTCGTGTCGCATGCTCCTGCCTCCCGTGGCCAGCTGTGCTGCTACGGAGGCCTCACCGCCCCGTACTATTCTCACCGCTGGCCAGGCCCTGCGGCGACGGCAGCCTCACACCGCAGCCAAACCAGTGAACCCTCGTACTCCTCTCCGCGCGGGCTTCCACTGCCGCGTCTTCCCCGGCTCCGCGTCATCCCCTTCCTAGGCCTCACCGTTGTCCACCACCGTGGTGCTCTCGGCGCGGCGTGGTCAATGTGGTCAACGACCGACTTCCATCGGAAGAGTACTGTGTGTGGAGACGCTGACAGCTGGGTCCACGGCCGCAGCAAGGAAGTGCCTCCTTATTACGCGCAAAATAATTATTCCTCCACCTGACAGCGGGGACCCACCGGACGGGCCACCATATTTCGCGAAAAAAACATTTGCCCCTGATTGCTGGGACCCACCAGCTACATCTTCGCACGCAAGGAAGTGCCTGACAATCGGGACCCACCTGGTCAAAGCGTACGTAGCGTTGTCATTCTGGTCGCGAATGTGTACGTACATATATACGGGTCAATGTAGAGGCACACACGTGTCGTAGTAGAGGCGCGCACGTAGCATGTACACGTACGTACATCGGCCAGGGTGCAAGAAAGAAAATACGGCCACGTATGTGTACATACGGGCGGGGTCTCGAACGCCTACCCGCGCATACGTACGGCCAAGGCTCATGTACATGGTTGGGTCGGAACAGAGAAACAGCGTCGTCGTCATGTTCATGGGGAGGCAACGAAATGTGTCGTGTTCATGGGGAGGCAACGGAATGCGTCGTGTTCATGGGGAGGCAACGGAATGCGTCGTGTTCATTGGGAGGGCTTGGACGGAACAGGCGATGGAAACGAGGCCTGGCGTACCGCAAAACGGAGGAAACGGCCTTGTGTTCGACCGGCCACATTCGAAATGGGATCCTGTTGATCGGGAGGGGTCTGGCGCACCGCAAAACGGAGGAAACGGACCTCCTACGGTCGAAACGGGGGTCCTATTCATCGGGAGGGGTGTGGTGTACTGCAAAACGGACGAAACGGAACTCCTACGGTCGAAACGGAGGTCCTGTTCATCGGGAGGGGTGTGGCGTACCGCAAAACGGGACTCCATGGGATACTGTTCATCTCCATCGTCGACCCCCTCCATCCTCCACGAGCTACTGTTCATCCACCGTTGACTTCCTCCAGCCTCCACCTGCGACTGTTCATCCACGAGCTCCTGTTCATCCAGCCTCCACCGCGCGCTACTCCACCGACTACTATTCAACCAGCCCTCTCCACGGGCTCCTGTTCAACCACCCCTCCACGGGCTACTGTTCATCCTGCCCTCCACCTTCTACTGTTCATCCTGCCCTCCACGAGGTCCTGTTCATCCAGCCCCAACCGGCTCGATCGATCGGGGTCCTGTTCATCCAGAGGCAACACCACGTGGTCCTGTTCATCCACCCCCACCGGGAACTGTTCATCCACCCCCCTGCAACGCTCACTGTTCATCCAGAGGCAGCATCGATCGGCTTCAATTAGCAGAAGTAGCGAAGGAATCGCTCGATCGGGTTCAGTTAACAGCCATCGATCGATCGCTCGGGTTCAGTAACGCGTAGCCTGCAATGCAATCGCTCGGGTTCAGTTAGAGCCCAACGCCTCGCTCGGGTTCAGTTAGAGCCAACGCCTCACACACACGCGCGTACGTGTACAAGAGAAACGCGCATCGCTCGGCCCCCGACCTCCTACCGTAACCGGGAACTCCCCGAAATTTTCCTCGCCCTCGCTTCTACCACGGTTTTTTCCGTCATGGACGGCCCAAAGAATTTCATGCAGCTGCGTCTCCGACCCACCCAGGATGAAAAGCCCATTTTCTGTCATGATTTTTTGTCATAGAAGTAGGAGCCCACCACATCTATGATGATACCGGGTTTTGTCACAATTATCGTCATAGAAGTGTCATATGTATGACAGAAAAAATCTTCGTTCGGCCCAAAATGTCACGGATGTGTCTTTTTTTTGTAGTGTATGATGTTTCCAATATTGTTCATGAGGAGACCCCCATAGTTTCCTCATACATTTTAGGAGATTTTGATTCAACCCATTCATTGCATGATCCCAATACTTGTGTGCACCATATGTTTCCCATGAATAACCATGCTATTGTTGGGCCACATACTTGCACGCTCAATTTGTGTCCCCGTCGTGTCATACACAATAACTATTCTTTCATGATGGATGACATGTTTTTATACCATGCATCAAATTTCTTTGAGCGATGCTTATCTTGTACTAACTCTCACGTGCACATACACATCATGATAGATGATGTATATATTTACCACACACACAATTTCTTTGGCTTGTGTCTCTTTTGTGTAGGTACCCACGAATACTTGTCAACCTCACAATCCCATGAGTTGACAAAACGAGCTCTAGAGAGCAATGATGACTTGGGATCCCATGGATTGTCTTTCCCACTGCTCTCTTCGTGCAAAGACTTCGCGCATTTATTCTACATGTCCCTCACATGGTTATGGATTTTTGCCAATACATATTCTATGCCCATCTTGCCATGTTCACTTTGCATGATATGCCAATTCCTATGCCTTTGCCATGCATTTGTGACCCATGCTTTGCATTACACATGACGATTGATTCTCATACTTGTATGTGTATTTGCAAGCTTGGTGGAGATATTACTTGTTATTGCCATGTTCCATCTATGACCCATTCCTATGATGATATTATGATCTTGCTTTGTGTTCGTGCTTGCGATATGTCATGTGCATTGTCTATGCCTATTATTTGCTCACATGACATGATTGCCATGATTTCCTCCAGTGTGTTGCATCTTCGCTCCACTAGTTTGCACAACTTGATTACTATACTTGCTTATGTTGCATCACCAATGATTCATACTTGCTCATTTCATACGGTTGATGACAACCATATACATGCTTTGCACATGATTGTTATTGCTTCTTGTCATATATCTCCATGTGTTGCCTCTCTCATGCTAGATGATTTCCCATGTATTGAGTGCAACGATGCATTTCGCCTTTCTAATGAGATTGCCCCCATAGCATCCTCACATATGATTGGAGATTTTGACATATTCCTTGTGAAGCATGCTTGTCTTACCTCTATGCACCATATACCTTGTGCCATGAATATCTCCATTGTTGCATCATATTATTCATGCACTTGTGCTTCTAATGGTTATGTGCAAGAGAAGAGAACCATCATGAAGGATGATGTGTTTATCTACCATGCGAATACATTGTTTGCTTTTTTGTGCATGTGTAGGATACTTGGACTTTGTGTCGACTTCCACTTCACGTGAGTTGACCATTCGAGCTATTGAGAGCGAACCACCTTCGATCACGACGCTTCTACATCGCACTTGCTTGTGCTTCAGCATTGTGAACGAAGCACAAAGACATGCTTTCAAGGTGATATCCTTCTCTTTTGAGAACCCCCAAACCATGAGCATGGATATTATGGATCATACTACTTGTGTTGCTCACATTTCCATGCCTCATGACTTTTATACCTTGTGTGTTGCATCGAATTCTTTGATGACTTGCTCCGCTCACATGTTTGGTTGCAACAATGTCAATTTTTCACATATGCCATGTCCCATTGATTGCTACATGCCTGCCTTGATTGCCTCACACATGTTGAACAATTGCTCTTTCTATTGTGTTGAGTGCCACACTATTTTCACTACACCCTATGCATGTTATGCTTGGATTGTCTTGCACTTGACTCATGTGTTTAGACACTTCATTTTGTTTGGTGTGATGAATGCCTCCTATGCCTACCATAGACCATTTTTTGAGCACTTTATGCATGCTTGCTATGACCTTGAGGTCGATGCTTGTTCAATTGTCAAACATATTTGCATCTCTACCTCCCATTTGCACACTTGTTTCCATGATGTCCTTGATTGTGCTCAATTCATATACTTACATGCCATGTCACAATCCTTTGTCACACCATACGCTATGCTTGATGAAAACACTTGTTGGGTGAATCACCGATTGAATGCTTGGTTTTTCACTAATGCTAACCACATTTGTTTTTCCAAGTGTTTGTTGTCCTTGCTTCTTTTGAAGGAATCACGAAACGGTGCGACATTTGGAGAGTGCCCATTTCGAGCTTCAAGATGACGAGACCTTGGTGATCGACCACTCCTACACGGTGACGCCATCTCTTTCCCATGGTGATTTGGTTTTCGATCCAAGGTCGGATCTTTCCCAAGGGGGAGGGGATGATGCGGAGCATTCTACAGACATCACCATGTGAAGAGTCCATTTGGCAAGTGACACGTGCGACATCTACTTCACATACACAAAAATGAATCATCTCCTTTACATGTGTTCACTTGACCCTCTCGAGGATGGTATACTACTTGACACTCCTCCCGTGTGCATGCATAGGTATTGTCGGAGCTTCACGGATGTCGAGGAGGAGTGCAAGCGCCAAGGAACGACTACACCGTTCGCGAGGGAAGCGTGAAAGGAGAAGAAGAAGATGGAGCAGCTGCTGGAGCCAGGTCGGACATCCGGACCGCCGTTCGGATCATCCGGGCTCAGCCGGATCATCCGGATAAGTGCGCCGAAGACACCCGAAGGCTTCCACCGAAGCCAGATCATCCGGGACTCCGTCCGGATCATCCGGACCCCCGACGCTCGGATCATCCAGGACCCCGTCCGGATCATCCGGCCTTGCCTGCGCGCATGACTTGGGCCGAGGCCCGTGTACCCATTCTCACTCTCACTTACCCCTTCGCCCCTTGGACTATAATAGACCTCCTCCACCTCCTTTCTAGGGTTAGCAAATGTGATAGCTCATTTAGAGATAGAGCTTTTCTCATCCATATGGATCTACTCCATGAAATAGACCGCGGACTTCACGGAGAAGATCCACCTTGGATTCAAGGCCCCTCACGGAAAGATCCCCTCGTGGATTCAAGACCTTCTCTCGGAGATGAACTTACCTTATATCTTTCCGTTTGTTGTTCATGTACCTTATGGATCTTGTGTGTTTGATTGTCTAATGGATGTGTGATTGGACTTGTTCTTGAGTGTTTCCCCTTGGATTTCTCTCCATTCTTCCCCATGTTCATCGTGTTCTTCGAGGGAGCCCACTCCAATCGTGAAAGATCAGCCTACACCGGGTTGGCCCCATATCAGTAAAGATCTTTTTCTTTAAAACCGATTTCTTCCTTCAAAATATCATCCATCTAATAATTTGTTAAAGTATAGAATTCTTATCCAGAGCCGCGGAAATGATACGCACACTTATGTGTATTGTCACGCCTGCTGATCGATCAGCAGCGGACTGAAGAGTGCAGGTTCAGTCTGAACCTACAACGGCATGACCTGGTCAGCGGACCAAGCCGGGCCCAAGGGTCAGGAGTAGGCTTGCGTGTGTGGCAAGCTGGTGCTGCTTACTTGTATGCCTGTGTTGGGACGATGAGGGTATCGAGAACAAATTAAATCATTCCTTGTTGTCGACTCCTCCCCTCATGCTTCCGTCACCTACTCTCGTTCTCCCCCCTCTCACCCCAATCTCCCTTCCTCTCGCTATCAGATCCACTATCGGGGTGTGACAATCTGGTATTCAGAGCCCAAATTTTTTTCTCCCCCACCGCCGTTTGCTCGAGATCGATCGGTAACATCCACCGGGTTAGGTGCGCGTCGCTCCGGCGAGCTCGCACAAAATCCTGCCCAGCGTTCGATCTGATCTAGCATGAAATCACGGCACCACCATCCAAGCCCTCGTCCCAGACCCGTCGCGTGCTCGACGCCATGTCGGAGACCATGGACAAGTTGCAGAGCTTGCTCGAGTCCGTCTTCTGCCGCCTCGACGTAAGCCAGAAGACCGCCGACGAGCGTCACCAAGCGCAGATCACCTACAATGACCAGGTCTCCCTGAGATCAAGCACCTCTCCAAGCAGATCGACCTCATGCAAGCCGATGTGGATGAGGCGCGCAAGGCGGCACCCACAATCAACCCGGCGGCGACCGTCTCCGGAGGCGCATCTCCATCGGGCGTCATGAACACGGGGGACTCCTCCGAGCTCCGTCCACCACCTCCGCCACCACCAACTCGTCCTCCGCCGCTGCCCCTCTACACGGATGGCGCGGCCCAGCTTCCGTTCGCCTGCCTCGTCAACCACGGACCATCGCTGCTACCCGCGCGGTCACCGTCGCCCTCGGAGCCAGATCGCCACGGCAACCACTACATCAAGCCGCCCAAGCATGATTTTCCGCGGTTTGACGGCGACGCCCCATGCATCTGGCTAGATTGCTGCACCACCTACTTCGAGCTGTACCGGGTGCTACAACACAGCTGGGTCACCACCGCGGCGCTGTACATGGACGGCCTGGCCGCGATGTGGCTCCAGGCCTATCGACAGACGCACCCAGGGGTCTCGTGGCAAGCATTCAGAGCTGCTGTGCAGGAGGAATTTGGTCCAGAAGAGTTCGAGGTTCAGATGCACCACTTTGTTCAGTTACGTCAGACTGGCAGTGTTCAGGAATATCGCCAGCAATTTGAGACGGCGATGTACCATTTGCTGGCCCTGGACCCAACTCTGAGCTCCAAAATTTTCATATCTCAGTTCCTGATCGGTCTCAAGGACGAGCTGCGCCTGGGAGTGCGGTTGCAAGCACCAACTAGCATCACTCGCGCTGCGGTGTTCGCTCGCATTCAGGAGGAAGAACTGGAGAAACAACGCACCCCGCGCCCGCGCGTCACACCAGTAGGACGCCCACCACCACTTGCTCCGCCAGCAGCTACTACTCCAGCTCGCGCTGCAGCCGCACCACTGCAAGGGGCCGATGAGTATGCACGAGAACGACAACTGAGAGAGTTCCGCAGAGCGAACGGTCTCTGTTTTCGCTGCGGGGATAAATACTCGAGGGAGCATCAGTGCAAACGCACAGGCCAGATTTTGATGATCGAGGTTGGCAACTTCGGAGAGATCTTGTCTGACGACACCGTCCACGCTCTGCAATTACTGGATGCACCTGCAGATCAAGAGCCAGAGTGCTCCTCACTCTCGCAACAGGCGCTGTCAGGCGAGGAAACACCCTCCACAATTCGCCTGCGAGCACAGGTGGGCGATCAGATCATGCTTCTGTTGGTGGATTCAGGAAGTACACACAGTTTCATCAGTGAAACATTTCTCGCGCGACTGGACGTGCAGACAGAGAAACTACCACCAGTCTCAGTTCGCGTGGCCAACAGGCAGAGACTGCAGTGCAATCAAATGGTGAGAGGTTTGGAATGGCAAGTGCCTGGCCACACCTTCCACACCGATCTCCGTGTGCTGCCACTCAGTGCCTACGATGGAGTTCTGGGAATCGACTGGCTGGCAGCTCACAGCCCCATGAACTATCACTGGCAGGAGAAAGCGATCACGTTTGAAACAGAAGGCAAACAAGTGCACTTACAGGGCGTAAGAACTTCAGATCTACCCCCATCGCCGAACTTGATGCTTACAAATTGCATCGCATGGAGATAGCTAACGACATCTGGACCGCAGCACTGGTCACAGTTGAACGGACTGACAAACCTGAACCTGTACCTCCACCTCCCAGAATTCAGAAACTTCTGTCTGAATATGCAGACGTGTTCGCTGAACCTAAGGTGCTGCCTCCCAAACGACAGTATGATCACACAATCAATATGGAGCTGGGAACAACACCTATCAACACCAGGCCCTACCGCTACTCGCCAGCATAGAAAGGTGAGATCGAAAAGCAGGTTCAGGAGATGCTGCAATCGGGTGTCATTGCCCACAGCCTGAGTCCATATGCGGCACCAGTGTTGTTAGTCAAGAAGAAGGACGGCTCATGGCGCTTCTGCGTGGATTTCAGACGATTAAACATAGCCACTGCCAAGAACAAGTTCCCATTGCCAGTAGTGGATGAGCTGCTTGATGAACTGGGCGGAGCAGCTTACTTCTCCAAGATCGACTTGCGAGCGGGCTACCATCAGATACGCATGCGAGAAGAGGATGAAGAAAAGACGGCTTTCAAAACACACCACGGCCACTACCACTTCAGAGTGATGCCGTTCGGCCTCTGCAATGCGCCGGCAACTTTCCAGTGCCTCATGAACTCAATTTTTGGTCGCCATGTCCGCAAGTTCATCATTATCTTCCTAGATGACATCCTGGTTTTCAGTATCGATTTACAGGAACACGAAGAACATTTGCACACGGTCCTCGTCCTGCTGCGGGCGCACCAGCTCTATGCCAAGGCCTCCAAGTGTTCGTTCGCGCAGCAGGAAATCGAGTACCTCGGGCACGTCATCTCCAAGAACGGCGTCGCCACTGATGCCAGCAAGACCAGCACCATGAGTGCGTGGCCTGTGCCCACGACGCCCACCGAGCTCCGCGGCTTCCTCAGCCTCACAGGCTACTACCGCAAGTTCGTGCCACACTATGGCATTATCGCGAAGCCTCTGACGCGCCTCCTCACCAAGAAAGGATTTCTCTGGGATGACAAGGCACAAACCGCGTTCGAGCTGCTAAAGAAGGCGATGGTGAGCACGCCCGTGCTGGCGCTTCCTGACTTCAAGCGTCCGTTCGTCATCGAAACTGACGCGTGCGACACCGGCGTTGGCGCCGTACTGATGCAGGACGGCCACCCCGTCGCGTACCTGAGCAAGGCGCTGGGCGTGCAGAATCAGAAGCTCTCGACGTACGAGAAGGAATTTCTCGCGGTGATGATGGCAATCGACAAGTGGCGCCCATATCTCCAGTGTGCACCATTCGAGATCGTCACCGATCACAAGAGCTTGTGTTCCTTGGGCGATCAGCAGCTCGTCATGGATCTGCAGCGCAAGGCGATGTCCAAGATGGTGGGACTGCAGTTCACGTTCCGCTACAAGAAGGGCACGGACAACGGCGCGGCCGACGCGCTCTCTCGAGTGGGGCACTTACTGGCCCTCGACGCGCTCTTGGTGTGCCAACCCCAGTGGCTCCAGGAAGTGGCCAATTCGTACGAGACGGATGCGGATGCCCAGGAACTGCTCGCCAAGTTGGCCCTCTGCGACACTGACGACCAAGGCCGCACTCTGCAGCAAGGGATGATCCGCCAGTGCGGCCGGCTCTGGATCGGCGCCAACACCGCGCTCCAAACCAAGCTGATCGCCGCGCTCCACCACAGTGCCGTGGGAGGGCACTCGGGCGCCACCGCCACTTACCAGTGCGTTCGCAAGCTCTTCGGTTGGACGGGGTTGAAGCGCGCGGTCGAGGACTTCGTCAAACAGTGCGGCATATGCCAGCATGCCAAGCACGAGCAAACCCATCCAGCGGGCAAGCTGCAACCACTTCCAATTCCGCAACAACCATGGCACAACATCACCATGGATTTTGTCGAAGGACTGCCCAAGTCTGACGGCTACGACACGATCATGGTGGTCGTCGATCGCCTCACCAAGTACGCGCACTTCGTCCCTCTCCGGCACCCCTTCACTGCGGTCCAAGTCACGCGCGCCTTCTGGGACCATATCATCAAGCTCCATGGCGTGCCGCACACCATCGTCCCCGACCGTGACAAGGTGTTCACCAGCGCAATGTGGCGCGAGATTCTCGCTGCAGCGTGCACCAAGCTGCTGTACTCCACGGCGTACCACCCCCAGACCGACGGCCAGACGGAGCGCGTGAATTAGTGTCTCGAAATGTACCTTCGATGCGTTGTCCACGACACGCCAAAGCAATGGCGACGGTGGCTCTCCGCGGCAGAATTATGGTACAATTCCTCCCACCACGCCTCGCTCAATGGTTCCCCCTTCAAGGCTCTGTACGGGTGGGAACCAAATTTGGGAGGCCTTCCGGGGGCGAGCTTCACCCTGCCCGCCGATGCGCCTGCCGAAGAGATCGACTGGGCGACCCACACCAAGCTGCTTCGCGCCCAGCTGGAGCGTGCGCAAGCTCGTTTCAAGAAGCAGGCCGATCATCATCGCGCCGAGCGTGCTTTTGATGTGGGCGAGCAAGTTCTCCTCAAGCTACAGCCATACGCGCAATCCTCCATCGCCAATCGCCCATGCAAGAAACTGGCGTTCAAGTTCTTCGGGCCGTTCACCATTCTGGAACGCGTGGGTAACCTGGCGTATCGACTGGAATTGCCCCTGTACAGCCGCATCCATCCGGTCTTCCACGTCTCCTGGCTCAAGCCGTCCGTCCCCGACTACACCCCTGTCTTCTCCGAGCTGCCCAAGGTTCCAGACCTCACCTCCGACTACCGTGCTCCGGTGGCCATCCTGGACCGCCGCATGATGAAGAAGGGGAACGCTCCAGTGGTGCAGGTGCAAGTTCAATGGAGCTCCATGTCGCCCTCCGCAGCAACTTGGGAAGACTACGCCATCCTGCGTCAATGCTACCCCGACGCGCAGCTGTGGGAAGAAGAAGAAGCCGCTGCTCGAGCGGGGGCAAATGTCACGCCTGCTGATCGATCAGCAGCGGACTGAAGAGTGCAGGTTCAGAGTCTGAACCCGCAACGACATGACCTGGTCAGCGGACCGAGCCGGGCCCAAGGATCAGAAGTAGGCGTGCGTGTGTGGCCAGCTGGCGCTGCTTACTTGTATGCCTGTGTTGGGACAATGAGGGTATCGAGAACAAATTAAATCATACCTTGCTGTCGACTCCTCCCCTCACGCTTCCCTCACCTACTCTCGTTCTCCCCGTCTCACCCCGATCTCCCTTCCTCTCGCTATCAGATCCACTATCGGGGTATGACACGTATTTAAGAATAAAAAAATTCAGCCTCCATGAAGGCCGAGCTCCAAAACGCCAAACTCATGCAGACGCTCCTTTCATTTCATATATCTAGCTTCTGTGAGCCATCAGTGGCAAAAATGGAAATAAGCAGTGGACGGGTTCCCTGGCGCGAGTTGACTGGAAAGACTTCCTTCTTCCTGGATGCCGCGTGCGTTCCATTCTTTTCCCTCCCGAAAACGCCGCACATCACAACGACAGACCACCCAAAAAAAAGTTGATTTTTTTTCTGGGAGGAGGTGGTCGTCGTCGTCGTCGTCTCCGTCTACCTCCTCCCCGCCTCCGATGCCATTAACCCCACTCCCACGGCCAGCCTCTCGTCGCGAGCCCCCGTGATGCCGTCGTGGTGGAAGCGCTCCAAGACCGCCTTCCACCGCTCCGCCACCACCGCCGCCTCCTCCGCCCCGGCCTCCCCCGCGCGGGCGTCCACCTCGCGCTCACAGCCGCGACGCGCGGGGTCCGAAGACGCCGGGGACCTCCTCCTCGCGCGGCCACAGCGCCAGCCGCGGCAGCTCACGCGACAGCGGAAGCTGCGCCACGTCTACGATATCGACGCGCTGCTCGCCGACCTCGGCATCGACGTCGCGTCCTCCTCCTCGCCGCCGCATGCCAGGGGGCGCGCCTCCGCATCCGATGCCGTCGGGCTCGGTCCCCCGATCTCGAGGTCCTCCAACGCCGCGGACGGGGTGGTAGCTCCGCCTCCGAGGTCCGCGTCGTCCCCCGTGTTGCACCCGCTGCCGTTGCCGTCACCGTCACCGAAGCCCCCCGCAGAGCTGGAGACGACGGACCCGGCGTCGTTGCAAATACCGAGGTAATGTTGATTCATGAATAAATAAAAATCGTTGCAACTTGCGATATCTTATTTTCCCTATCGTCGATTGCTCCGAATTGTGTGCCGTCGTGTGATTGAACGTGCTTGCTGAGCTGAGGAAACGACGGTAGAATTATGATCTTTTATCACGTAAACAATTTGCGATCTGTCGATGGGATTGACATGTGTAGGAAGCTACAAGGATTGCAATGAATTATACTACCTTCTGTTTTTTCATTACGCCCGTCCAGCCATTGCAATATAGATGAATCTCTTCAGGATTTACATTGAGGTGAAAGATAGGTGGGGTTCCAATCCAACCATCTACAGGCAGAAGTAGCTAATAGTCGAAAGCTTGCTATGATTGTTTGGCCACTGCTTGTCTCTGTATTTATTGTAGGTTACAGAAATGAAGGGACAGGGGTTCAGAAGTCAGAACATTCTCTGAACTAGAATGTTCCTGGTTGGGAGATGGTGTTATTACAGTTCTTATCAATGGTTTATCTCCGTTTGTACACTACGACATCTGACTGAAGAACAAAAATTGTGGGGAACCAGAATGACTTGGTGGTAGGATCCGCTGCTGTTACTAGCAAATTAGTTGCATTACCAAGTCTCATTTGCTGACCCGGTCCTTTCCCTCTCTACTTTTAATGATATATGTGTACACTCCATATTGTATTTAAGCTTTAAAGAAATCTGTATCTAAACTTGCATTATTCCTTGCATCATTTTCGGGTTCTTACTAATCATGTGGTTACAGGGTGACAGGTCAGACTGTGCAGAAGTTCCCTGAACATAATGATTTCTGCCCAAATGGTACAAAGCGGCCTACCTCTAGTCACCATCGAAAAGCACTCCGTGACAAGTTCCAGGATAAGAGTTCAGCTGAAACAGGGAACTTCCGTTTGAACATTCCAACTAGAAGTGCTCCAACCAGTGGATTTTCCAGTCCTGTAGGCAGCCCTCGAAGATTGAGCAATGCTGACGTCTCGTCTACTGTGGCATCTTCTCATGCTCCTCAAGCATGGTCAGCTCCATCGATCCACACTATTGATTTTCTGGGAGCTTTATCTCCTCGGACTTTGCCTGAAAAACTTACAGGGGCTTCAGAGCCATCTCCTTACTCTAGTACATTCAGAAGTCCTATTCTTATGCCAAGGAATACCAGTGCCCCTCCATCGCCACTCCCAAAGTTATTCCCAGAAAACCAAATTTCACGTACTGAAGTCAATGGAAGTGCTAGTTTGCATCCATTACCACTTCCTCCCAGTGCTATAAGCCCAATGCAAACATCTTTCAGCAACCAGCCTGCTCCAAAAGTTGAAATGCCTTCGGTGTCTTGTCAGTGGCAAAAAGGAAAACTTCTAGGTAGTGGTACATTTGGCTGTGTATATGAAGCTACCAATAGGTATGGAAGTGTAATCTCTGTATCATTGTGACTATTACTTCGTTGACTTCTGGATGTTTGTGTACTGACATTTGCTTGTAGGAACACTGGAGCTCTTTGTGCAATGAAAGAGGTCAACATAATTCCTGATGATGCTAAATCTGCCGAGTCGTTGAATCAACTGGAGCAGGTTATCAAATTTGACTTATTATCTGAAGAAAGTGCATGCTGGATTTTGTTGCAAAAACAGGGAATTTGACTCTCTTTTCAATCAGTTCCATTGGTTCTTTGGGAATCTTTCATATGTTATTTTTCCTATTGAATTTCTTATTCTGATAATCAAGTCTTAGCTGCTTCAGTTTATTGTGCTTCTTCCAACAATTAAATATGACAGTAGTATGCCATGTGCTCATTGAAATACTTGTGATCTTCAACACAGACGAACTTAGTATCTAGAATACTCTAGTGTAGCACCTTTCTGTGAATTGATCTTTATCATTACAATGTAGTATTTGCCTTTTATCCTTGATAATGATTTATATGCAAGTTACAAGCTGCCTTTGCTGATCTATATTCATATATTTCAGGAAATAAAGTTCCTAAGTCAATTTAAACATGAAAACATAGTTCAGTATTATGGCAGTGACACTGTAAGTTCCCCACTATGCTGAGCTAAGTATCTCTTGTGCTTCCGTAACGACATCTTATTTCTTGGAGACCCTTGCAGATTGAAGATCGTTTCTACATTTACCTGGAATATGTACATCCGGGTTCGATTAATAAGTATGTCAAACAACATTATGGAGCAATAACAGAATCAGTTATCCGTAACTTCACCCGACATATTCTTAGAGGCCTAGCTTTTCTGCATGGCCAAAAGATTATGCATAGGTGTGTGCTCATACATATACTTGTTTATACGATTTTTTATTGCTAGATCAGCTGTTATGTGAACTCATGGTTTGCCTCTCACCACTGCATGTGATTTTCTGTATCCTTATCCTTCTGCTATTTTAGATTTTCGCACATCAACCATCCACGACTTACCCTTGTCTGTTTATTTTACTGTGTTCTGGCTGAGTTTAGTTACTAGGTGAATGGTTGTGTGAATGTTCATTTACTTTTGTACTTGCTCTAGATGAATTTACATTGGTGGGGGACTCGGATGATTTTTTCATTCTGCCAAGTCTTTATGGTCAACTTCTTGATTATTTTTTGTTGATATGCACTCCTGCGTTTGATATCACTTTGTGGCATGTATGTAAAAGTAAGTGAATTTACTCTTACAGGGATATCAAAGGAGCAAATCTGCTAGTTGATATCAATGGTGTAGTGAAATTGGCCGATTTTGGAATGGCCAAGCATGTGAGTATATCCTTGCATAGCAGTTTTTTCACATGGTACTGTGCTATGTCTATCCATTTTAAATTTTAGAGGCGCATTGGCAAAAATATTAGTTGAATACCAACTGAGGCAACCATCTAAATATTAATCTAAATATGTGTAGCATTATGATAGTGGCTAGTTGTTGGATGTGCTTAAATGTAGTTTGAGTGCATATCTCTCGTCTGCTGCATGTTATTGATCACTACAAACAAATAGAATTGTGTTTGGTAGCATTTTGCGTAGTCCTATTGGTTGATTTATTTTTGGGAAACTGGCAGGAGCACTGCCTTTTCATCTGAACCAATAATTACAGATGTATTTTGAGTCGAACAACTAAAACTAAAGATGCTATTTATTTAATCGTGTTCATTGTTTGCACAATTATTTGGTATATTGTCATCTTTTGTTGTGCTATCGTATCATCCGCAATAACTTTGTTAAGAGAAGGGCCACTCCACAAATTTTTGAAAGCTCACTCTGCTAAATAGTTGGAAACATATCCTAAGTATCCTCTCATTATGCCCTGTTGACACTTCTCTGTTTTACCAGTTAAGTACTGCAGCCCCAAATCTTTCATTGAAGGGAACACCATACTGGATGGCCCCAGAGGTATGCCTAGATAGTTCTTGCACACAATGTTTTTCTTTAACCTTATATTACTGTCGTGGTTCTTCAAGCTCACGTTACTTCTGGATTGCATGCATACGATTGCCTGCTTGCAGACCTGCAATATGTAATGACATTGCAAAGTAAAAGTACACTATCCAAAGCATGTGCCTGTTACATCTTACATGGGCCGCTACAGCTCCAAACTCGGTTTATGTAACAAAAGAAATGTGAACTGTTCTTAAGTAGATGG
Organism: Triticum urartu; assembly: GCF_056163025.1. NCBI lineage: Eukaryota > Viridiplantae > Streptophyta > Magnoliopsida > Poales > Poaceae > Triticum > Triticum urartu. The sequence goes on from NC_141874.1 coordinate 400,123,016, forward strand.
AATTAGTTGTCATTTCTTTGCCTGAAAGCAGTTAAAGCAACAACCTTAGCAGTAATTTTTGTTATATCTATCTCGTCACGGGGAAGATGGTTCCCCTAACAAAAGTAGACGACCGATATGTGACCTGAAAGGCTGAAACAACCTCAATAGCACTGCATTTCTCTAGTGCACAATGCAAGTCATTAGGTCCCTTATGGAAATTAAATTACCATGTTACAAACGATACTAATAAAGTATTTTGGTGACTCTTTATTCAGCAGATTCGAGTTAATTAGCATTCTTGAGGCTACACAAATTCAGCTGATTCTGACTGCATTTTGGTTTGTTTCTTCTTCTGCAGATGGTTCAGGCTACACTAGCTAAAGATGTAGGATATGATCTTGCTGTTGATATCTGGAGTCTTGGTTGCACCATCATTGAGATGTTTGATGGAAAACCTCCTTGGAGTGATCTTGAAGGGGTAATAACTTGGAGCGTTTAGCTTTACAGTAAGCTTACTAACATGCATTTCATGACTTTGCCTAGTATGCATAAAATCATTTCCATTTGCCAAGGATAAAATTAATCAAAACGGAAGAGCTTCACCCAACGAAAATATTGGTTTGAAAGTAAAGATTTTTCGCGTTAGTTTCACATACATGGTCATTATGTGTATAACCCTTCTTACATGTTTATGTGGTATAGATGCAGCCATGTGACTGCTCACTGAATTTGCGAAATTGGCATGCAAATAAATGCATGATATTCTCAAAGAAAAGGTCTATGTTACACAAATTGTGAGTTTTGAAAGCTTGAAGCTTTACGGGGCTGTAACAAGAAAAAATGTGGCTAGAGGGCCTGTGTTTCTGTGGTAGTATAATCTTAATTTTATAGGTGTAGCACCAGATCACATAAATAGTTACAGAAGTTAACAAAAATGATGTTATTAGTTTATCAACGTTATTCTAAGGAACCTTATCTGCACTACAGCCTGCTGCAATGTTTAAGGTTTTGCATAAAGACCCACCAATTCCTGAGAATTTATCCCTAGAGGGAAAAGATTTTCTGCAATGCTGTTTCAAGAGGAATCCAGCAGAGAGGCCGACCGCAAGTGAGTTGTTGGACCATCCATTTATCCGGAATTCAAGTCACTACAGTAAACATGGTTCCATACATGCCTTTGCGGGGATTAAAGTCCATGTACGTCTGTCTCTTCCTGCATGGTATCCCCCCTCTATAAAGATCCCGAGATTGGCGTAAATATAACTGATATCACTGTTGAATGACAGGATAACGGATACGGTTTCAGGGACAAAACATCCTCCAAGAGTGAACCATATGTGAAAGGAAGAAATACTATTGGGTGAGTAGCTTCCTTTTATTTATTGTTCTGTTAGTACCTAATAAACCGTTTCCAGTTTCATTTGCTAGAGATCCTAAGATACTTTAATTCTTTTCATTGCCAGTGAACCAAACAATTCTAGGCCATTCGAATCGTCAGCCTTTCGACTGACGCCACTAACAATCCAGGAAGTCGCACCTAATTTCACCCCTCAACCGTTTGGTTTAGCCTCCAATCCTGGTTCCTTTGCCATCTCAACGAACCCCATGCATTTTCCGATGGCGAACCCTCAGCCTAGCCCACTGCCAAGGCCCAACGGAAAGGAGGTTCTCTTCTAAGCATATAAGGTGCTGCATGCAATGGGTAATGCCACTGATATCTGGGATCTTGTTCAGGTGCGCAGCTCCTTTGCACAATACCAATCAAGAACTGATTAAAGCATAACAGAGAAGGAAGGAAATATAAGAGGGAAATGAAATCTCGCGCAGCTTGAAACTTTATAAGGATAAGCTGCTCGTGGTAATAGTGGAAGGAACACCGTATCCATGCAGATGCCTTCCTGCACCAACACTCATGTGATGGAAAACATCAATATTCTGCAGACGCCGTCTGAACTTCTAGTAATTGAGCAGCAGTTGCACTTGCATGTATGATATCCCACAGCTTATCGGGTTGTTGTATATATAATAGCAAAGATTAGATGTTTTTGTCAGGCTGTCAAGACTCAAAGTATGATGACAACTGAATGCTCCTGAATGGGGGGAGATCCATGAGAGCATGGGTCCCCTTTCTTTCGGGGAAATATTGCCGGCATTTATTGTGTAACATAGAACTAGGATTAGCTGTAGATAAAGCTGAAAGTTCGTCTCTCTCCCTCTCTAGTAGGAATCAGGTGTAGCTATATGTTGCCATGTAACAATATTTTTGTTCTACCATCGATTATTTATTGAGAGATTGTACAGAACAGGTTTTATTTTTTTCCTGTTCAGAAGGTTTATCTGAGCTCCTCTAACATTCCTTTCAATTCTATACATTGGCCAAAAATAACCCATGCATGAGTATGGATTGTCTGGAGAACACGATGAAGCAAATTTTACCAACATTGGAACAGAATTGCAGGGTCATCCTTAAAAGCACTATACTCCCTAATTTTAGAAGCCTCACGTTCAATTGAGGCTACTCATTTGGATTTTGGTCTTTCGATTTTGACCATATCATCTCTTGAGTCCTGTGGGGGGAATGGGGCTAAGTGGGCTCCTTTCAAATGTGCCAAGTGAAATGTGCCATTACTTCATTATCTTAAACTAGATGCACGCTTCAGACCAACAACTTGAAAAGTGGTCAATTTAGTCCATAAACAAGTTTATTAGATCATATAGGGTCAAAACGGGACCGCTCACACTTGAATTAATGTGTAGAGTGTTTTTTGAAAATTAGCCAATCACAACCTAGCTAATGGTGTATCAAAGGGCGAACCAACCTGTGATTGGATGGTTAGAGAGACTGTGGTATCCCCATCATTTATTTCTGGATTTATTTCAAAATTTCCGACGATACGCATTCAGTGGGAGGGGGCGTTCCCATTGACGACGAGGTGGCTACGGTGACTTCGCAAATTTCAAGATAATATGCCGGCTCAGTCTTTCAGAGGTGCTCATAAGAGTAGAGTGTGCGTGTGTGCGTTCATATGGATGAGTGTGTGTGCGTGTATATGAGCGCTTGCGTCTGTACTGTGTTAAAAAATGGTGTATAGAAGGAAAAAACACATGTCGTGGGACTTAACCTACACCCTTGCGTAAGCAATTGGTGTCGGAGTAAATGACCACGGGTAGCCTAGCCGACTCCCCCTGGCTCTTCAGAAAAATCATAGGCCGATCGAGCCTTCAAACATCCAAGACGTGGGGTCGCCTTCCCCTAGCTGGCTACCTCTCAGGCCGGCTGCACGAAGGCGGCCCAGCCCTAAAATCCTCGAGAAGAAAATCACGAGAGGGCCGGCTCCAAGAAGCCGACCACGAGAAGGCCGACTCCAAGAAGCCGGCCCCCCAGCAGGCGGGCGAAATCGTGCCCTCAGAGTTTGCACCCACATAACGGCGATGAGACGGGGCGTGGCTACAGTGAAGCCTGCTGCCGCTAAATCCCGGAGCGCGCATGGCCACAGGGCGTCGTATGGAGCGGCCATCACCCGTCCGGCGCGGCACTGTTGCCATGTTGACCATGACGTCACCCACGGCGAGCTGTCAGTACGACCCGTGGGTGGCGGGCCCCCTCAGTCAGGGAGACGCCTAAAGGCGGCCAAGCCTCTCCCAGTCGGCCTGGGGTATGGCCGACTCCCAGTAGTCGGCTAGTTCACTTCCTCGAAGGAGGTGCCTCATTAAGGAGATAAGGCGAGGTAAGGCTACAACAATAAGCCGCCCGGCGGCAGCACTGTAGCCATGCTTACCACGACAAAGCCCTCGTCACCATAGGCGAGGCAACAATAACCAGCCTTCGACAAGACCCCCGAGCGGTGGGACCGGCCTGTCGACCAGAAGGCCGGCAGCCAGCGGGGCCCACCAGTCGGCGGGCCCATCGGTCGGCAGAGAAGCCGGCCAGCGTAGACACAGACGGCTGGGGCCCACGCCCAGCCGGATTATCATTGTACCCCTGGGGGGTAGGCCTATATAAACCCCCCAGGGCACCCATGCAGGGGGATCCTTTTTCCAGTAGTTCTAGACACCACATCGAGAGGAGAAGCATGCTAGCCTTGCCCTTCTTCATCCTTTCACCGAACAGCTCAAGGAGCCTCTTGTAGCTATTTGTTGATCTAGTGACCATGCGGAGACCCTGCAGAGCAGCAGTAGGGGTGTTATCTCCACGGAGAGCCCTGAAGCTGGGTAAGATCCACCGGCGTGCATGTCTTCGCCTTATCCCGTTTCCAGGCATCGGCGATGTTTTATTGGCTCCCATAATGATAAGCCACCCGTTGGCATATGTCGCACCAACCACCCGACATTTGGCGCCCACCGTGGGGCCAGGTGCACCGTCATCCGGAGACCTGTTCTGGATGGGAACCCTCTTCCTTCCCAGCGTGCGTAGCCAGCCCGGCTCACCCGATGGCGCTTGCCCCGACGCGCTGCAAGGCGTCGCCGACGCCTGCGCGGCGAGCTGCCTCGCCGATCTTCTTGGCGAGGCTCGCATCTCCGACGAGCCCGCATCCGACGCGGGCACAGGCTGCCCCGAGAGCCACCTCGTCAGCCTCCTCGACCAACTCCACGTCTCCGGCGAGCTTGCCGCGGACTTGGAGTCGCTTGGCTCCACCGACCCGATGCTTGTCGACTCTGACACGGCATCGCTTGACGCCTTCCCCTCCAACGTGGTAATCATCAACGACCCACTTCCTCGAGCCGACAGCAGCGACAACGCCATCATCGAGGTACCGGTCATCAGCCATGGCGCCGCCTCTGGTGAAAACGCCCACGACGCCTTGCAGACGGTGCTGCACGACTTGTCCACCCCCATCCCGGCCGACGCCGACGCCGAGACACTGGAGGCACGCCGCCTCGCTCTCGTTGCAGAGGGCCAGAAGCTAGCTACCATGAGACGCCTCACCGAGGCTCACCAGCGCGAAGTCGACTGTGCCGCCTTCGGCACGCCGCCTCCCGACGGGCCGAGCCGCGTCGGCATCATCAAGAAACGCGGTGCGGCTATCGCCGACGTGCTGGGAGCAGACCGCCCAGTCTATGCCACGCCACTCGAGAATCTACGCGCCGCCTAGGCGGCCGTAGACGAGCTGAATGGACTGGGGCCCGACGAGCTCCCCTACATGACCAGACGCATCCAGCAGCTTATCGACGCGGCCACAGAGCGGCATGAAGCCGGTGCCCGCGCCGAAAGTCCTCCCCCATGCCGAGAGCACGGTGCGACGTCCCGAACGCCGACTGCGGGCAACGCCCGCGCAAGGAAAGAAAAGGAGCCGGCTGCTAGCCGCAGCCGGACTCGAATCTCCATCGAGCGTGACGCAGAAGGCCGCCCTCGAGCTGTGGAGTGGCGGGGTGACCCTCCTCCTCCGCCTCGTGGGGAGAGATATCCTACCCCACCGCCTGTCACGCATCCGACTCTCAGCGACCGACTGGGCCGCCGCGAAGGAGTCGGCGAGAATGATGCCCGCCACCGGATCGACGGCCTAACGCGATCCCTGGCTCTGGAAGAAGAAGATGATATCGGCCCGCCTTGCGTCGTCCCTCGCATCCGCGACGAGCCCTTCCCCAAAGGGTTCTCGCTCCCAAGAGACACGCCCAAGTACAACGGCTCCGTGAAGCCGGAAGATTGGTTGATCGACTACTACACTGCGGTTAGCATCGCGAACAGCAATAGGCGTGTTGCCGTGAAGTATGCCCCCCTCATGCTCCAAGGCACGGCGCGCACCTGGCTCAACAGCCTCAAGCCTTACAGCGTCAACAGCTGGCTAGACTTCACAGAAGCCTTCATCCGTAACTTCACCAGCACCTACAAGCGGGCTCTCAAGCCCCGACAGCTCTCCTTGTGTGTACAAGGGCCCAATGAATCAACCCGCGACTACCTCACGCGTTGGGCCGAGCTCCGCAATTCCTTCGAAGGGGTGCACGAGGTTCAAGCTATAGAGTACTTCACCGCCGGGTGCCGAGAAGGCACCCTCCTCAAGCACCGACTCCTCTGCGACGAGCCGACTACCCTCGACGAGCTGCTAGTCATAGCTGATAAATACACCACGGCCGGTTCTTCAATGAAGACCGAGCTCCGAGTAGACGCCTCCGGAAAGGTGCTCGCTCCGAGTCCCAAGATGCCGGCGGGAGATTCCAGCTGACGCCTGTACCATAACGACTACAAGCGCAAGGCTCCCATGCTGCCTTCCACCAGTCGGCAGGTGGCCACAGTCGAAGACGAACAATCCGAAGGGCGGCCCACGCCCAAGAAGCAGAAAGGCAGCAGGCCGGCTTGGCAGCCGGCTTTCTCCTATGAGCAAGCACTTGATGCCCCCTGCAAGTTCCACAGCGGCGCGAAGCCTTCAAACCACACGACCCGAAAATGCCACTGGCTCACGCGGATCTCCAAGGGTGAGGGGATAACGCCGCCCCCGCCTACTGGTTAGCCGCCTCTGGCCCCTCCGCAGCCGGCCGCTCGACCAGCAATCGGGGCCGTTCAAGACGAGTTCCCCGACGAACATGCCGCCTACGTCGTCTTTACGAGCCAACTAGAAGATCGGCGTAGCCGGCGTCGACAGCACCAAGAAGTCAATGCAATCGCCTCCAACGACCCCGAGTTCATGCACTGGTCTGAAAGGCCTGTCAGCTGGAGCCAGGCCGATCACCCAGAGGTGATGCCGTCTCCCGGCTCTTACGCATTGGTCTTGGACGCCACCCTCGCAACAGAAAGGCGAGCTGCCCGCTTCTCCCGCGTGCTGATAGATGGCGGGAGCAGCACCAACATACTGTACCGTGACACTATGGAGAAGCTGAGCATCAAGAAGAAGCAGCTCATGCCTAGTCGGACTGTGTTCCATGGCATCGTACCCGGCCTGTCCTGCTCCCCAATCGGCAAGATCAAGATAGATGTCCTCTTCGGGGACAAGGATCATTTCCGCCGAGAGGCAGTGTGGTTTGAGGTAGTGGATCTGGAAAGCCCTTACCACGCGTTGCTTGGCCGACCTGCTCTGGCCAAGTTCATGGCTGTACCCCACTATGCCTACCTCAAGATGAAGATACCAAGTTCCAAGGGCATCATCACCATAGCCGGAGACTACAAGAAATCCTTCGAGTGTGCGGCAGCTAGTAGCCGGCTGGCCGAGTCCCTCGTGATTGCCGAAGAAAAGAAGATACTGGATCGAGTCGTGGCCATGGCCGGCAAGCAGTCGGCCCTATCCCCCGACCCAAAAGGGTGTGATGCCCAAGGATCTTTCCAGTCGGCCAAAGAAACAAAGAAGATACCTCTGGACCCGGAGCATCCAGAAAGGTTCGCCACCATCGGGGCAAACCTGGACAGCAAATAGGAAGGCGAGCTCGCCGATTTCCTCCGTAAGAATCGGGGCATCTTCGCATGGTCCCCCAAGGACATGCCCGGGTGTTCCGAAGGAATTCGCCGAGCATAAGCTACATGTCCAAGAAGGTGCAAAACCCGTTAAACAGCCTCTTCGTCGACTATCGGAAGAGAAGAGAAGGATTGTAGGAGAAGAGATAGCCCAGCTTCTGGCAGCCGGCTTCATTATGGAGGTTTTCTTTCCAGAGTGGCTCGCCAACCCGGTCCTCGTGCTGAAGAAAAATAACAAGTGGCGCATGTGTATAGACTACACCAGCCTCAACAAGGCCTGCCCCAAAGATCCCTTCGCCTTGCCAAGGATTGATCAAGTGATAGACTCCACACCCGGATGCGAGCTGTTGAGCTTCTTGGATGCGTACTCAGGCTACCACCAGATAAAGTTGGATCCAGCTGACCGCCTGAAGACCGCCTTCATCACACCATTCGGAGCTTTCTGCTACCTGACTATGACATTCGGCTTGAGAAATGCCGGTGCCACTTTTCAGCGTTGCATGTAGAAATGCCTCTCTCAAGCAGCTCGGCAGAAATGCCCATGTCTATGTAGACGATATTGTGGTGAAGATGGAGAAGCGCGGCACCTTGCTGGAAGACCTCAGAGAGACATTTGAAAACTTGCGCCGTTTTCAGATCAAGCTCAACCCCGAGAAATGTGTGTTCGGAGTACCAGCCGGCCAGCTCCTGGGCTTCCTGGTTTCCGAACGCGGCATTGAGTGCAACCCGATGAAGATCAAGGCCATAGAGAGAATGGAGATTCCCACCAAGCTACGAGACGTCCAGAAGTTCACCGGATGCTTGGCTTCCTTAAACCGCTTCATCAGCCGGCTCGGAGAGAAAGGTCTCCCCCTCTACCGACTCATGAAGAAATCCACTCACTTCGAGTGGAATGACCAAGCGGACCAAGCTTTCCACGAGCTAAAGAAGATGCTGACCACGCCGCCTGTCTTGGCGGCACCGACTGAGAAAGAGCCCATGCTCCTTTACATTACCGCCACTAGCCGGGTGGTCAGCACAGTTATCGTGGTCCAGCGCCCAGAAAGAAGGCCGAGATCAGCTAGTCCAGAGGCCGGTGTATTATTTAAACGAAGTATTATCCGCCTCAAAGCAAAACTACCCACACTACCAGAAGATGTGCTACGGTGTTTACTTCGCCGCCAAGAAGCTCAAGCCCTACTTTCAAGAGCACCCCATCACGGTCGTATGTACTGTCCCGCTTGCCGAGATCATAGGCAGCCGGGATGCATCCGGCCGGGTGGCAAAATGGGCCATTGAGCAAGCTCCCTACATGATCTTCTACCAGCCCCGCACCGCCATCAAGTCCCAAGCACTGGCCGACTTCCTCGTCGACTGGGCCGAAACCCAATATCTGCCACCGGCCCCTAACTCCACTCATTGGCGGATGCACTTCGATGGGTCCAAAATGCACACCGGCTTGGGAGCCGGCATCATCCTCACCTCTCCCAAGGGCGACAAGCTCAAGTACACATTGCAAATTCTTTTGCCGCCTCCAACAATGTGGCCGAGTATGAGGCGCTCATACACGGGCTCCGGCTAGCCAAAGAGCTCGGCATCCGCTGGATCCTGTGCTATGGCGACTCGATTTGGTGGTCCAGCAGTCATCTGGTGACTGGGACGCCAAGGACGCAAACATGGCGAGCTACCGTTTCCTCGTTCAGCAAATCAGTGGATATTTTGAAGGATGCGAGTTCCTTCATGTACCACGGGCCGACAACATGCGAGCAGACGCCCTGGCACGAATAGGCTCCACCCGGCAAGCTATACCAGCCGGCGTTTCTCTCCACCGCCTCCTCAAGCCATCTATAAAGCCGTCTCCAGAATCCGATTCCATCTTCGTGCCGCCTGACCCCGATGCAGTCGGATCCGACTTGGGGAACCAAGAAGGCGGCTCGGGGACTTCGACAAGCGGCCCAGGGACTGCCATAGTCGCACCCGGCTCGGGAACTTCGTAACTCGGCCCGGGGGCTACTACAGCTAGCCCGAGGACTGCATCGACACAACAGGCAGTGGCCGACTCCAACTCTTCACCACCCAGCCCACCCACCCTAGTCACAGTAGCAGTTTTGACAGCAGAAGAAGTCACAGCTCCATCATGGGCCCAGCCCATCCTCAACTTCTTAGTAAACAGAGAGTTGCCAACTGACGAGATCTCGGCAAGACAAGTCCAATGCCGAGCCGGAGCATACACAATAGTAAACCGAGAGCTTGTTAGGCGTAGTGTCACTGGAGTCTTCCAGCGCTGCGTCGAGCCAGAGAAGGGCATAGCAATCCTCAAGGACATCCACCAAGGTGAATGCGGCCACCACACGGCCTCAAGATCACTCGTTGCCAAAGCTTTCCACCATGAATTCTTCTGGCCGACTGCTTTGGATGACGCTAAGGAACTAGTCAAACACTGCAAAGGGTGCCAAGTTTTCAGTTCCAAGCAACACCTGCCGGCTTCTGCACTCAAAACCATCCCCCTCACCTGGCCTTTTGCCATCTGGGGGCTGGACATGGTGGGCCCATTCAAGACGGCACGCGGCGGCATGACACATCTGCTCGTCGCTGTGGACAAATTTACCAAGTGGATTAAAGCAAAGCCGATCAAGAAGATGAATGGGCCGACTGCCGTGACGTTCATCGCAGATATCACAACCCGGTACGGCATACCGCACAGCATCATCACTGACAATGGTACAAATTTTGCAAAGGGAGCACTGGCACATTTCTGCGCAACACAAGGCATCCGGCTGGACCTAGCGTCCGTTGCCCACCCGCAGTCAAACGGCCAGGTCGAGCGAGCAAACGACCTCATCCTCTCCGGCATCAAGCCCCGACTGGTCGTGCCACTAGAGCGTTCGACCGGCTGTTGGCTCGACGAGCTACCGGCCGTCCTCTGGAGTTTGCGCACTACCCCAAACAAGTCAACCGGCTTCACCCCTTTCTTCCTTGTATATGGTGCCGAGGCTGTCATCCCAATTGACATCGAGTTCGACTCACCTCGGGTCACCATGTACACGGAGGCGGAGGCCAAGGAAGCACGAGAAGACGACGTCAACCTGCTGGAAGAAGGCCGGCTGTTAGCCCTCAGCCGGTCCGCCATCTATCAGCAGGGCCTATGCCGCTACCACAGCCGGAAGGTCAAGCCAAGATCCTTCCAAGAGGGTGATCTTGTGCTCCGACTGATCCAGCGAACTGCCGGCCAGCACAAGCTCTCGGCCCCTTGGGAGGGCCCCTTCGTCATCAGCAGAGCTTTGGGCAATGACTCCTACTACTTAATCGACGCGCAGAAGCCGAAGGCACGCAAGAGAGATGATTCTGGCAAGGAGTCGGAACGACCATGGAACACCAATATCCTCCGAAGATTTTACAGTTAAAAAGCAGTATGTACCACGCTACCTTTTGTACTAAGAACGAGACAAAGGGTCCCCCGAGGAGCACTCAGGGACTACCCTCTTTTATCTACGAAAGATGAGTATCATGCCTACAATTACGTTACTACATTTGCTTTTTCGTCCGGCACCGAGTTCGACCAGTCGGCCCGGGGACTCGCCGCCTCGAGTTATATCTAAAGTTCTGCCTGCAGTCAGACAAGTAGTGTGCCGGCACCCAAGCCCCCTCTTGTCAAAAGTCGCAGCTCGAAGAATCGACTGTCCGACTGGCAAGAGCCAAGGGCAGGAAAGGATGCCCACACGAAAAACGGCTAAGGACTAACGAACTTATATAACACGAGCCGGCCCCCCGATCCCGCCAACCGGCTACCAGAGCAGCCGGGTGGCCGGCTTCCCGTTCACCTTGCTGCAATCTAAGAAAGCTCGAGTACTTGTCTTCCCAAAACAACCAAGTCCTTCTCCAGCCATAGACTGGAGAGCAGCTGTCCGGCTGGGAAGGCGGTGGCCAAGGGAAGGCGGCAAAGGAAAAAGCCAAAAAGATGAAAGCAAACATGAACGGAAGCCAAACACATGCATGATTATATTTACACAAAAGACCTTCAAAAGGCCAGCATTGAACATAGTTTAAACACACCCCCAGTGGGTGGAACTGTGCAAATTTAATAAAAGTTGTTCAAAAGAGTAACGAGCAGGAAAAGCAAGGACGACAAATCAGGCCAAGGGAGCGACGGGCGAGTTGGGCAGGTCGGTGGAGACGGCAGTGCCGGCTGGAGGAGTGGCCGGCTGGCGAGTCTCGGCGTGATCATCACCTCTTGCAGGTGGCGTGCTTGCACACGCCTCGTTGCTGGAGGCACGATCAGGCTGAGGCGGGCTGGTCGCTTCGCTGTCTGGCACATCATCTTCACCATCCTCTCCCTCTTCCCCTTCGCCCTCATCGCTGGAAGCAATCTCCTCCGCCGAGTCCTCACCTTCTGCCGGGTTCAGCCCAAACCACTCCTCCGGCTGAGCGACGCCGGCATCATCCACCTTAGGGCCAAAGGCGCTGGTGTCGGTGTACTCGGCGATCGCCGAGGCGCGCTAGACGATAGCCGGCCGCACCGCCTCCAGCTCCTCGTCGGCCTCCTGCCGCCATGTGCTCAGCTGGTCCAAGTTCAGCCCAGGATACCAAGCTCAGACGAACTCCAGCGCCCGCCCAGCGCCGGACCGGGCCGCTGACGCCTTCCAAGCCTCGAAGCGGCCGACTGCGACCTCCAGCCAGTCGGCAGTCCGACTTGGGGTGCGGGGAACCACCTCGCCGGGCTAGAGGGCGGCCAGCACTTGCGCCCCGGCGCGCTGAAGACGGCGGAGCATGCGGTGGGCCGGCTGCAGGCGGGCTTGAAGCGCCAGAAGCTGCTCCTCAAGTGACCGGCCGGCACCTGATGCGATCTCGGCCCCTGCCGTCGCGCGTCGCGGTAGGCCTCGATGGCTTGGGAGGCGGCAGCAGAGTTGTCGGGAAAGTAATCTGCACAAAGAAGAAAGCAGCAGCACAAAATCAAAAGATGAACCAGATGGCAGGAGGCAGGCAAAGAAACAAAGAAGAAGGCGGTCTACCGTCGATTAAGTCTTCCACCCGGCTGTAGCCTTGACTCAGCGCCTGCCTTGCCTCGGCCCAGTTCGCCGCCTCTGTCTCATATTCGGCTTTGAGGGCGGCCTCGCTCTCCTGCGCTGCCTTCAGGGCCGCCTTGTGGCTCTCCTCCTGGTCGGCCAGTTTCTTGGCTAGGCGATCGCGCTCCTGAGCCAGGGTGGCGCACTCGGCCTCCTTGGCGCGAAGGGCGGTCTGGGCTCCGCTTAGATGGCTCCTTAAGTCTGCATTGGCCCCTGCAGATATGAAGAAAGAAGTCGTCAGGAAAAGATCCGACCCGACTGCTCAGCAGTCGGCCCGAATCTCGGGGACTACACCTAGTGGGTGCGCTGACGCGCCCCCACTTGAGACAAAAGATGAAGCACTTACTCCGGCTCTCGGTCAGATCGGTGGCTTTCTGATTCAACTCCTGGGCCTGAGAGTTGAAGGCAGCTGCGCGGAGGTTATGATACTCCTGCAGATAAGATAAGAGATGCGAGTAAGAACAAGACGACAATCAAAGTCTACCAAGAAGTTCCAAGCCGCCTGCTCAGAAGCCGACTCGGAACTCGGGGACTACACCCAGTGGGTGCACTGACGCACCCCCACGGAAGAAATCAGGAGCAATCAATGAAAAGCGGGAGGACTCACTCGGATCACCGTGCGCGTCATGAGAAATTCTTGAGTATACTGCTTCAGCGCGGTAGCTTGGGCCTGAAGCCGGTTCCGGACGTCCTGCGCCGCCACGTTCAGCACGGCCGTCCCGCCGCCCGGCGTCCACCCGGATGAGCTATCGCTGGACGCTTCTAGGTCCTGGGCCGACGAGTTGGCGCCAATAGTTTTTTGCGGATCCGGCGCCGAAGTCGCCTTCCCCGCGCGCCGACGAGACGGCGACGAGACCACAAGATCCGCCCCCACAGTCGGCTCGCCTCCAGCCGGCTCCACGAGCGGCGCATCGGTCCGGCCTTCTTGGCCCGTTCCAATCGGCAGCGACGCCGCCGCCTCCCTCTCCATCACCGGCTGGCCACGGCCGGCCTCCTCCGTCGGGGGCACTGGGATGTCAGGAGCCGCGGCACGGAGGGGGATGACAAGCTGCGGAGGCTAGTTTTGCAGGGCCTCCGCCTCCTTCTCCGCGGCCGCGACCTCCGCCTGGGCCTTGGCAGCCGCGCCGACTCGCGCCTCCGCCGACTTCTCCTCCGCCTCCCGAGACGCCCTCCGCTCCTCCGCCTCCCGCTCCTCCCGCGCCTCCCGCGCATTTCGCTCCGTCGCCTCTAGGAGATCGGCGCGGGGATCTACACGGCGGGAGCTTGAGGACCCTCCCGCGGGTCCGACTATGGAGGCGGCAGGGGCCCGTTCGAGAGAAAGTGGGGCCATGTTTGATAAGTCAAGAAGAAGGCTTAGAAGAATATCAACCAAAGAAGAAAAAGAAAGGCGTAAGAAAAACGACACTTACGCTGAAACCGCCTGCGGCTGCTTCACCACCTTGCGGAAGCGGGCCGCCTTCGCGGCCGCTTCTTCCTGCTTGGTCGCCGCCACGGTACTCTTGGGCTTCTTTGGACGACTACCGAAGTGGGTCGACGCGGCCCGGCGTTTCTGCGCGCCACCATGAGCAGCCGGCGCGGCAGATGGGCCCGCGCCTTGATGATCGGGCGCCGGTCGGCGGTGCAGAATGACTTCGGCCTCGACATCATCCGGCCAGTCCTCGAGGGCGGCCCCGAGCACAGAGCCGCCTGCCTCGCCGCCCTCCCCTGCGACGTCATCTTCCATGGCGGCCGCCCCCAGGTCCGGGTCGTCAACGTCGTCCATCGTGCAGTCGGGGAGGAACTGGCGTTCCACCCCCGCAGCTCCGGTTGCCGGCGGAAGCATGGGATTCTGCCAAAAACAAGCCGGCTGGTCAGGAGTCGGCCATCATGAACCCGTCAAGAAGGAAAGAAGAAAAGAAAACAAACTTACCACAGGCGGAGGATTGGCGCGAGAGTACGGCTCCTTGCCGTACTGCCACTCCTCGGTGAGCTTGCAACTGGAAATGTAGTTCACCATGTAAGACACCTCGGCGTGAGGCATCTCCTTGGTGCTTAGCCGGCACGGGTCGAAGCGGCCGCTCATCTGGCAGATCATATGAGGTCGGACCTGGAGCGGGAGCACCTGGCGCTCCACGAAGGCGGCCACCAGGTCGGCCCCGGTCAGACCCTCTGATTGGATCATCACCCAGAGCCGTGCAACGGAGGCGGCCCCACCCCGAGACAGCGACCTGGCCTGGTAGGACCACGAGGGCTGCCTCCCAGCCGGCGGGCCGGCTACGTAAGCCGGCAGGTTGACGAAGTCGCCTTGCGGAGCGATGTTCTTCACGTAGAAGTAAGATTTCTGCCATAGCTTCACCGACTGGATCAACGGGATTGCCGGAAACGGATTATTGTCGCTCGTCCTCTGCATGGCGATGAAGGCACCGCAAGGGGCAGGCACGCCCGTGACGACAGTGCCAAGCTTGCACTGGAAGAATTCCCCCCAGAGTTCGAGGGTGGGGAGGACGCCAAGAAAGCCTTGCACAGGGCGACGAAGGCCGACAGCAGCATCACCATGTTTGGCGTGAGGTGATGCGGATGGAGATGATAAAATTCGAGGAATGAGTGGGAGAACCCGCTCGCCGGCAGGCCGAAGCCGCACAAGCAGTGCGAGCGGAAGATCACCCGCTCGTCCTCCTCCGGTGCCGGCAAGATCTCCCTCTCCGGCGCGAGACGGACCCGCACGTAGTTCGCGCCTGGCAGCCGCCGCGTCCGGCAGAGGAAGTCCACGTGGTCATCATGGACGTTGGAGCCATCCCAGGAGCTTGACAGCGCCATGGGGACGGCACGACAACAAAGGTGTGGCGGCGGAGAGGCGCGCGACCCTGTCACGACAAAGCGACGGCGAGCCAAGAAGATTGGCGGAAGAGCCGGGCGGCGGCAAGAAGCTGTGGCGACGGAGAGAAAGAAGAAGAAGGAAGGGGCGGGCAAGGGCGAGCGTGCGAGCGTTTGCCGCTCCCCCTCCTCCCCCCTACTTATAGCCTCGTGCGGCGAAGCCGAGGAGGCGAGGCGTGGGGGGACGTGGGATTAACTGCGCCCACTCCCCCACGCCCCACGATTATTGCGCCTTCATGGCATGCGGTAACCGCCGCTGGGAGGCGCGCGGTCCATCCGGGCCACAGAAGATCCGTGTGTGGACCGGGGCCCGGTAGTGGCGGGCCCCAGACTGCGGCGGCGTCCCGTCGCGCGCGTGGGCTGGCAGGCCCTTCCGGCCATAGGGTGCCATGTGGCGCGCGGGCGATGAACGATCAGCTAGCAGCCTGACTAGTGCGCCGCCTGGTTCCCGCCTTCGAGCTTCGAAACCCTCCAGAAGACGGCGCACCTGATCAAAGTCGGCTCCTAGTTTCCGGCTCCTCAAGATAGGAAGCTGATTGAGTTTCTCGTCTCTTTTCTGCCTCGGAGCACAACCAGCTTCGGGGACTACTGTTGGAGTAAATGACCACGGGTAGCCTAGCCGGCTCCCCCTGGCTCTTTAGAAAAATCATAGGCCGATCGAGCCTTCAAACATCCAAGACGTGGGGACGCCTTCCCCCAGCTGGCTACCTCTCAGGCCGGCTGCACGAAGGCGGCCCAGCCCTAAAATCCTCGAGAAGAAAACCACGAGAGGGCCGGCTCCAAGAAGCCACCCCCCAGCAGGCGGGCGGAATCGTGCCCTCAGAGTTTGCACCCACATAATGGCGATGAGACGGGGCGTGGCTACAGTGAAGCCTGCCGCCCCCGAATCCCGGAGCGCGCATGGCCACAGTGCGTCGTACGGGGCGGCCATCACCCGTCCGGCGCGACACTGTTGCCATGTTGACCATGACGTCACCCACAGCGAGCTGTCAGTACGACCCGTGGGTGGCGGGCCCCCTCAGTCAGGGAGACGCCTAAAGGCGGCCATGTAACACCCCGGATATGATTTACCGATTATGTAATCCAACTCTTGCCGTTTCCGGCGTTAAGTTATTTTATTTTCTCGGGTTTGGGTTTTGTCTCCGTGTGTTGTTGTCGATTGCCATGCATCTCATATCATGTCATCATGTGCATTGCATTTGCATATGTGTTCGTCTCATGCATTCGAGCATTTTCCCCGTTGTCCGTTTTGCATTCCGGCACTCCGTTCTCCTCCGGTGAGCATTTCTACCTTTCTTTAGTGTGTGGGGATTAAACAATTACAGATTGGACCGGGACTTGCCAAGCGGCCTTGGTTTACTACCGGTAGACCGCCTGTCAAGTTTCGTGCCATTTGGACTTCGTTTGATGCTCCAATGGTTAACCGAGGGACCGAAAAGGCCTCGTGTGTGTTGCAGCCCAACACCCCTCCATTTTGGCCCAAAACCCACCAAAACCCTCTCCATCATCTAGAGCGTTCGACCACGATCGCGTGGCCGGAAACCGCACCTCATTTGGACACTCCTAGCTCCCTCTACCTCTATATATAGACCCCCTCCTCCAAAATTCCGGATCCCCTTCGTCCAAACCCTAAAAATCGGATCCCCTCGCCGCCGGACGTGTCCGAATCGGGCCGGACACGTCCGCCCGCCGCCGCCGACCAACCAGCCACCGCCACGTGGCCCGGGCGAGCCCCACATCACCGCCGCCGCCCGAGGCCCGCCAGGCCCGCTCGGGCCCCCCCGGCCCGAGCCGCCGCCTCCCACGGGCCAGATCCGGCGCCGCCCGCGCCCTTCTCCTTCCCCAACGCCGGCTAGTCCCGCCGCCGCCTCGCCCGGCCACCGGCTGCCGCGCTGGCGAGCCTCCCCGCTCCGGCGCGCCGCCCCGCCCGCGCTCCTCGCCGCCGCACGCCCGGGGAGCTCCAGCCATCTCCGTCTCCGCCCCGCGCCGACCTTCTCCTCCGGCGGCCGACTTCATCTCCGGCGAGCTTCAAGTCCCGGCGAACCTCGTTATCCGTGCGGCCAGATCTGGATCCGGATCTCGGATCGGTTGACTTTTTGTCCCCGAAACCCTAATATTTTGCCCTTGTTCATCGCATCGTATCTCCGCATCCGTAGCTCCGTTTTGGGCATATAGCACATCAAAATGTTCATCTCAGAGAGCACATCATTTCATCTCATTGCATCATTTTCATTTGAGTTCATCTTGATGCCCGAAATTCTGTTAGAAGAGTGCTATTTGAGATAATTGTCAGATCTGCTGCTCCAATTAGATATTTGTCATTTTTGCCATGATTATTGTGTGCATGATATGCCCATTAGCTCTACATGTGTTTTGCTATATGTTTTGCCATCTATCCAGAGGTGCAATCCATGTATTTTTTTTGATGTGTGTGGTGACTAGCACAAGGTTGCAAAGTGGAGCATTCGTTAATGCTGATTTCAGGGACTTAGCATTTCCACTAAGTCCTTGACCTATTTATCTCAATATGCCATATGTTCATGTTGTTTCCTAGTGATCCGTGCCTCTTTTCGGGATAATCAGTAAGGATGTTTTGTTAATCTTGTAGTGCTCTATCCATCCATGTCTTTGTTTGCAATTATGGAGCACCCTAGCTTGAGTCAATCGAGCTCTACTTTTGTCATTTCGTGAATCTGGGCAGATTGTCTACTTGTTAGCGATTTTGCCGAGGATGTTGTAGTTGATCCGTGCATGCTATGTTATTGTTCTTGCCATGTCTAGCTTGTATAATGTGTATTCTTGATGGGTGTATGCTTAGATTTTCATGACTTGCTCTGTAGTGAGTGCATCAAGCTCGTAAACATGCCTACTTGACATCTGTTTTGCATGCTCCAGTTTTTCTCTAAGTCTGTGAACTGATTATGTTTTTGCCATGTTCACATGCTTGCAAATGTATTTTCTGATCCCTTTTGGCTCAAGGTCACTAAGGGACTTTTCTTAAGCTCTTTGAGTAGCTCCATGCCATGCTTTACTTTTCCATGTTCAGGTCCTGTAGCATATAGTTTTCATGCTCCAAAGTGTGCTACCTGATCTGAAATTCCAGACAAGTGTTAATTTCACTAAGTCTGAAATCTGTTTGCCAATTGCCTTTTTGCCATACTTGTTTGAACCTGTTAATGGATGAATTGGCCGTAGCTCAGTGTTCATCTTTTGTTAAGCATCATGAATGGATCCCTGCCATGTATTTTGTTGTCAGGTTTGAGTGCTGTATCATGTTCATCTTGTTGCATCTAGATGGCTACTTGCTGTAAATCGTAGAACGTGGCCATATTTGAATTGTTTGCCATATCCAAACCGTAAGTCCGATTCCGGCGATCTTTATATCGTTTTCAAGTGATTTCATCTCACCTTTCCAATGGCACACTTGGATTACCAAGTTGAGGCCAGATTCATTCTTTCCTTGTCAAATCTTGCATATGCATCACATATCTCATCCCGCATAGCATACCATCTTTGCATCATATTGTTTGAGCTTTGCACGTGGTTGATTGTGTCCTTGTTGCTTGTTTATCTTGTTTGGGTAGAGCCGGGAGACGAGTTCGCTAACGAGGAGCCCGTTGAGTTTGCTTTTGAGGATCTAGTCAACTCTGACAACTTTGCAGGCAAGATGATCATACCCTCGAAATCACTACTATCTTTGCTTTGCTAGATACTCGCTCTTTTGCTATGCCTATGCTACGATGCCTACCACTTGCTTATCAAGCCTCCCAAATTTCCATGTCAAACCTCTAACCCACCATGTCCTAGAAAACCGTTGATTGGCTATGTTACCGCTTTTGCTCAGCCCCTCTTATAGCATTGCTAGTTGCAGGTGAAGATTGGAGACCGTTCCTTGTTGAAACATTATTTACTTGTTGGGATATCATTATATTATCTTGTTAACTTAATGCATCTATATACTTGGTAAAGGGTGGAAGGCTCGGCCTCTCGCCTAGTGTTTTGTTCCACTCTTGCCGCCCTAGTTTCCGTCATATCGGTGTTATGTTCCCGGATTTTGCGTTCCTTACGCGGTTGGGTGATAATGGGAACCCCTTGACAGTCCGCCTTGAATAAAACTCCTCCAGCAATGCCCAACCTTGGTTTTACCATTTGCCACCTAGCCTTTTCCCTTGGGTTTCGCGGACTCAAGGGTCATCTTATTTTAAACCCCCGGACCAGTGCTCCTCTGAGCGTTGGTCCAATCTAGAGCACCGTGCGGGGCCGTCCCTTGGCAACTTGGGTTACGTTGGCTCCCGTACGCTTAGCTTATCCGGTGTGCCCTGAGAACGAGATATGTGCAGCTCCTATCGGGATTTGTCGGCACAACGGGTGGTGTTGCTGGACTTGTTTTACCATTTTCGGAGTTGTCTTGTAGAACCGGGATACCGAGTCTGATCGGAATGTCTCGGGAGGAGGTCTATTCCTTCATTGACCGTGAGAGCTTGTCATGGGCTAAGTTGGGACTCCCCTGCAGGGATTTGAACTTTCGAAAGCCGTGCCCGCGGTTATGGGCAGATGGGAATTTGTTAATGTCCAGTTGTAGATAACTTGAACCTTAACTTAATTAAAATGAATCAACTGTGTGAGTTACCGTGTTGGTCTCTTCTCGGCGGAGTCCGGGAAGTGAACATGGTGTTGGAGTAATGCTTGCCGCAGGTTGCCCTCTAGTTACTCGTTCACGCTTTGCCCTCTCTTCCCGCTCTCTTTTGCGAACAGGTTAGCCACCATATATGCTAGTCGCTTGCCACAACTTCACATATTTACCTTGCCTTACCTATAAGCTTGAATAGTCTTGATCGCGAGGGTGCGAGATTGCTGAGTCCCTGTGGCTCACAGATTACTATTACACCAGATGCAGGGCCTGATGATTCCGCTCCAGGTGACGCGCTCGAGCTCAAGTGGGAGTTCGACGAGGACTCTCAACGTTACTACGTTTCCTTTCCTGATGATCAGTAGTGGTGCCCAGTTGGGGCGATCGGGACCGTGTCGCATGTTGGGTTGATCTTTTATTTTGGCACTGTAGTCGGGCCATGAGTGTTTGAATGTTGTAATGCTATTTATGTACTTTGATTGACGTGGCGAGTGTAAGCCAACTATGTTTCTCCCCTTTTATTATCTATATTACATGGGATGTTGCGATGATTGCCTAACTTGCGACATTGCTTTCAATGCGGTTATGCCTCTAAGTCGTGCCTCGACACGTAGGAGCTATGGCCACATCGAGGGCGTTACAAGTTGGTATCAGAGCCTTCCCCGACCTTAGGAGCCCCCACTGCTTGATCGTTTTTAGCAGCCGTTGTTGAGTCTAGAAAAATGTTTTGAGTCATTTAGGGATTATATATCAGAGAGTTTAGGAATTATTTTTACTCCCCAGTCTCCTCATCGCTCTGGTAAGGCATCCTGACGTAGAGTTTTGACTCTTCTCTTCTCAAATTTCACTAATTTTTTTTAGGATCACGCGGGTATCTTGGAATCGTTCCGATGGTTTTGTGACGAGAACATTGTTCTTGGTGCCTCCTGTCTTTAGGGGTTGTGGCAGTGTCCCGGGGAGTTGAGCTCCGAGGTGTTGTCGTCACAATTTTATCGTTGCAGTTCTGGAATACCTGAGTTTAGTACGCCGACATCAAAAATCTCTTTTATGCAGTTCGTTGGTGAGATAACCTCGACGCCACCCAGTACTGGGGCGGGAGTTCGGGAGTATCGCCATAACTTGTATAATGGATGCTTTTTGAAGGTTGAGGTAGATGGTTTCTGAAGTTTTCTCGGTTATGTGTTGAAGGATGGATACAGCTGGATGTAGGATTTGCTAGATTTGGGTGAGATATTATGCTTCCCCTGTATCCCCAACACCTGATTGCATAACCGAAAAGGTTCGGGAGTTTCATAGGTGGGAATTCTTGTAGCTCTAGTCCTTCTTCCACAGATATTTGGTTTGAGATTGGGATTTCTTACCGAGTATTCGTTCTTGATCCGTACCTTGTTGATTTATTCCTCTACCTAAATTCTAAGTGGCTTCTCAATTTATGGATATGTGACCATTTCAAGTGGAATGCATTCGTTCATTTTGTTCGGATGTGAAGACTATATGTTGCAATTTCAACCCGTTTGATTCAGCTTATTTTATCTGTCAATGTGCTAATGGTTGTCACCCTCTTCAGGATGGCTCCCGCTAAGAGCACCAATCAGAATCAGAATCAGGATCCGCCACCACCTCCACCTCCTCCGGAGGCATGGCAAGCTGTGATGGCCTCAACCAATGCAAACACGTAGTTGATCATGCAAATTCTTCAAGAGCGCAATCAAGTGAACCAAGGCAACAATCAGAATCACTTTGCTACACTCAACCAGTTCCTTGTTAACGGGCCAAAGACTTTAGCAATTGTGTTGAGGCAACTGATGCTGACGATTGGCTCGTGGATCTGTGCAAGCATTTCGAGTGCAGTAACGTCAGGCCTGAGGACTTTGTCAAGTTCGCATCCTTCCAACTCAAAGACCAAGCTGCAGAATGGTTCCAGCAATACAAGGATTCCAGAGGAGGCCGTGTGATTACCTGGGATGAATTCCGTCAAGATTTCAAAGCTCATCATATTCCTCAGAGCGTGGTTGAAAGCAAGCATGAGGAATTCCACAACCTGAAGCAAGGCTCTTTGTCTGTCTATGACTACAACAAGTTGTTTCAGAAGCTCGCCCGCTTTGCTAAGCAGGACGTCCCTGATGAGAAGAGCATGATATACCAGTTCAGGGGTGGTCTCAGAGAAGAAATCCAGCTAGCTCTTGTTCTCTTTGAGCCTTTGAGGTACGATGAGTTCTACAACATGGCATTGAAGCAAGAGGCTGCTCAACTGAGGTGTGATGCTTCCAAGAAGCGAGTCAGAGACACTACTCCTTCTTCCTCTACTCAAGTGGCCAAGCAGCAGAAGTATTGGCTCCCTCCTCCTCCGTTTCGTCAGCCGTATCAGAAGAGCAAAGGTGGCAGTGGATCTTCCCACCCACCCAACCCTGGCTTTCAGAACAAGACTTTGTCTCAAGCTCCAAGATCGAGTGCTCCGTATCACCGTCCGCTTTCAGAGGTCACGTGCAACAAGTGCCAACAGAAGGGTCACTATGCCAACAAATGCTTCAATCAGAGGCGCCTTCCTCCTCCTCCTCCCGTGAGATCGGCAAGTACAGCTATGGTCAAGCATAACCCCAAGCACGCCAAGGTCAACTTGCTGAATGCAGCTCAGGTAGAGGACTCGTCAGATGTCATCATGGGTAACTTTCCAGTTAACTCTTTTCCAGCAAAAGTTCTTTTTGACACTGGTGCATCGCATTGTTTCATGTCAATATCATTTGTTTCCAAGCATGACTTCGTTTCGCAAATGTTGGGTAAACCTATGGGAGTTGTTTCTCCGGCTAAGTCTATGAGGGCTACTTCAATAGTCCCGGATGTTTCTATCATGATGGTTGATTTCAAGTTTCTGGCTTCTCCAATGGTCCTTGGTAATTTGGATATTGATCTTATTCTCGGGATGGATTGGCTTTCTAAGCACAAGGCTCAGCTTGATTGTGCATCCAGGAAGATTCAATTGACTCATTCGTCTGAGGATGTAATTGTCTTTGCCGCGAATGACGATACCATCCGTCTGTTTTCTCTCAATGAGAAGGGTGAACTGGATGCTATCTCGCAGATTCCAGTCGTTTGCGAATATCAAGACGTCTTTTCAGAAGAGCTTCCAGGAATGCCTCCGCACCGGCCAGTTGAATTCGTCATCGATCTTGAGCCTGGTACGGAACCAGTGTGCAAGTGTCCTTACAAGCTCGGACCTGAAGAGTTGAAGGAGCTGAAGAAGCAACTCGATATTCTAGAGCGAATGGGTCTCATCCGGCCTAGTTCTTCTCCGTGGGGTTGTGGTGTTCTTTTTGTAAAGAAGAAGGATGGAACGGACCGACTTTGTGTTGACTACCGTCCATTGAACAAGAAGACCATCAAGAACAAATACCCACTTCCCAACATCAACGAGCTGTTCGAACAACTCAAAGGCGCCCAAGTATTCTCCAAGCTTGATCTCCGTATGGGTTATCATCAGATTCGAATCCGTGAACAAGATATTCCCAAGACGGCTTTCAGGACAAGCTATGGTTCATATGAATACACTGTCATGTCTTTTGGCCTCGTCAACGCTCCTCCGACTTTCTCTCGCATGATGAACTTCATCTTCAACGCCTACACCAATGATTTCGTTTTGGTCTATCTCGACGACATTCTGGTCTTTTCGAAGAACAAGGAAGATCATGCCAAGCACTTGCGTTTGGTGCTCGATAAGCTCAGGGAACACCAGTTCTACGCCAAGTTCTCCAAGTGCGAATTTTGGCTCGATGAGGTTCTTTATCTTGGGCATATCATCTCTGCCAAGGGCATTGCGGTGAATCCTGAGAAGGTGTCTGCAACTGTGAATTGGGAACCACCTCAGAACGTGAAGCAACTCCGTAGCTTCCTCGGTCTCGCAAGCTACTGTTGAAGATTCGTTGAAAACTTTTCTAAGATCGCGAAGCCTCTCTCAAATCTTCTCCAGAAGCACGTCAAGTACGTTTAGTCTCCGGAATGTGACATCGCTTTCAACACTTTGAAAGAGAAATTGGTCACTGCTCCAGTTCTGACTCCGCCTGATGAATCCAAACCGTACGAGGTCTTTTGCGATGCCTCTCTCCAAGGTCTCGGTGCAGTGTTGATGCAAGAGAAGAAAGTTGTGGCTTATACCTCTCGACAGTTGAAGCCCAATGAGAAGAACTACTCCACTCATGACCTCGAGTTGGCGGCAGTTGTGCATGCTCTTTTGACTTGGAGACATCTCTTATTGGGAAGAAAAGTGGACATCTTCACTGACCACAAGAGTCTCAAGTACATCTTCACTCAGCCTAATCTCAACCTCAGGCAGACTCGATGGGTCGAAATGATTCAAGAGTATAATCCGAGTATCGAGTATACTCCAGGCAAGGCCAATGTGATTGCTGACGCATTGAGCAGGAAGGCTTATTGCAACAGTCTGATTCTCAAGCCTTATCAACCCGAGCTTTGTGAAGCTTTCCGGAAACTTAATCTGCAAGTTGTTCCTCAAGGTTTCCTCGCCAACCTTCAAGTATCTCCTACCTTGGAAGATCAGATTCGCCAAGCCCAGCTTCTTGATGCTATGGTGAAGAAGGTGAAGATTGGGATTGCCAAGAGTCAACCCAAGTACATGTGCTACCGCCTTGATGACAAGGATACTCTCTTCTTCGAGGATCGTATTGTCGTTCCCAAAGGTGACCTTCGTAAAGTGATCATGAATGAGGCTCACAATTCTCTCCTCTCCATCCACCCTGGGAGCACGAAGATGTATCAGGACCTCAAGCAGGCTTATTGGTGGACTCGAATGAAGCGCGAGGTTGCTCAGTTCGTGAATGAATGTGATGTCTGTAGAAGAGTGAAGGCAGAACACCAAAGCCAGCTGGTCTCCTCCAACCTCTTGCCATTCCATAATGGAAGTTTGACCACATTGAGATGGACTTCGTGACTGGGTTTCCAAAGTCCAAGCGTGGCAATGATGCTATATTCGTTGTCATCAACAAACTCACTAAAGTGGCTCACTTTCTGCCTATCAAAGAGTCAATCACTGCAGCTCAATTGGCGGAACTCTATACCTCTCGGATTGTCTCTCTGCACGGTATTCCACAAGTGATCTCTTCAGACCGTGGCAGCATCTTTACCTCCAAGTTCTGGGATTCTTTTCGGAAGGCCATGGGCACCAACATCCGCTTCAGCACAACTTTCCATCCTCAAACTAGCGGTCAAGTCGAGCGTGTCAATCAGATTCTTGAAGATATGCTCAGGGCTTGTGTGATCTCCTTCGGCATGAAGTGGGAGGACTGTCTTCCATATGCTAAATTCTCCTACAACAACAGTTTTCAAGCAAGTTCGGGCAAGGCCCCATTTGAAATTCTGTATGGCATGAAGTGCCGTACCCCTCTCAACTGGTCTGAAACCGGTGAACGTCAGCTTCTCGGCAATGACTTAATCACAGAGGCAGAGGAAATGTGCAAAGTCATTCGAGATAACCTCAAAGCAGCCCAATCCCACTAGAAGAGCTACTATGATAGTAAGCACCGTGATTTGGCTTTCGAGATCGGAGATCATGTTTACCTCCGCGTCTCTCGAATGAAAGGTACTCATCGCTTCGGTATCAAAGGGAAGCTTGCCCCTAGATACGTGGGACCTTTCAAGATCGTCAGCAAGAGAGGCGATCTCGCCTATCAACTCGAGCTTCCTTCAAACTTTGCAAATGTGCATGACGTGTTCCATGTCTCTCAGCTTCGAAAGTGCTTCAAGACTCCTGACCGCACCATCAACTTCGAGGACATTGAGCTCCAAGAAGATCTCTCTTATCGTGAGCACCCCGTGGCTATTCTTGAAGAGACTGAACGCAAGACTCGCAACAAGTCAATCAAATTCCTCAAAGTCAAGTGGTCACACTATTCCGACCGTGAAGCTACCTGGGAACGCGAGGACCACCTCCGTTCTGAGTACCCGGCGTTCTTTCAGTCCTAGATCTCGGAACGAGATCCTTTCGTAGTGGTGGAGTGTTGTAACACCCCGGATATGATTTACCGATTATGTAATCCAACTCTTGCCGTTTCCGGCGTTAAGTTATTTTATTTTCTCGGGTTCGGGTTTTGTCTCCATGTGTTTTTGTCGATTGACATGCATCTCATATCATGTAATCATGTGCATTGCATTTGCATACGTGTTCATCTCATGCATTCGAGCATTTTCCCCGTTGTCCGTTTTGCATTCCGACGCTCCGTTCTGCTCCGGTGAGCATTTCTACCTTTCTTTCGTGTGTGGGGATTAAACATTTCCGGATTGGACCGAGACTTGCCAAGCGGCCTTAGTTTACTACCGGTAGACCGCCTGTCAAGTTTCGGGCCATTTGGACTTCGTTTGATGCTCCAACGGTTAACCGAGGGACCGAAAAGGCCTCGTGTGTGTTGCAGCCCAACACCCCTCCATTTTGGCCCAAAACCCACCAAAACCCTCTCCATCATCTAGAGCGTTCGATCACGATCGCGTGGCCGAAAACCACACCTCATTTGGACACTCCTAGCTCCCTCTACCTCTATATATAGACCCCCTCCTCCAAAATTCCGGATCCCCTTCGTCCAAACCCTAAAAATCGGATCCCCTCGCCGCCGGACGTGTCCGAATCGGGCCGGACACGTCCGCCCGCCGCCGCCGACCAACCAGCCACCGCCACGTGGCCCGGGCGAGCCCCACATCACCGCCGCCGCCCGAGGCCCGCCAGGCCCGCTCGGGCCCCCCCGGCCCGAGCCGCCGCCTCCCACGGGCCAGATCCGGCGCCGCCCGCGCCCTTCTCCTTCCCCAACGCCGGCTAGTCCCGCCGCCGCCTCGCCCGGCCACCGGCTGCCGCGCTGGCGAGCCTCCCCGCTCCGGCGCGCCGCCCCGCCCGCGCTCCTCGCCGCCGCACGCCCGGGGAGCTCCAGCCATCTCCGTCTCCGCCCCGCGCCGACCTTCTCCTCCGGCGGCCGACTTCATCTCCGGCGAGCTTCAAGTCCCGGCGAACCTCGTTATCCGTGCGGCCAGATCTGGATCCGGATCTCGGATCGGTTGACTTTTTGTCCCCGAAACCCTAATATTTTGCCCTTGTTCATCGCATCGTATCTCCGCATCCGTAGCTCCGTTTTGGGCATATAGCACATCAAAATGTTCATCTCAGAGAGCACATCATTTCATCTCATTGCATCATTTTCATTTGAGTTCATCTTGATGCCCGAAATTCCGTTAGAAGAGTGCTATTTGAGATAATTGTCAGATCTGCTGCTCCAATTAGATATTTGTCATTTTTGCCATGATTATTGTGTGCATGATATGCCCATTAGCTCTACATGTGTTTTGCTATATGTTTTGCCATCTATCCAGAGGTGCAATCCATGTATTTTTTTTGATGTGTGTGGTGACTAGCACAAGGTTGCAAAGTGGAGCATTCGTTAATGCTGATTTCAGGGACTTAGCATTTCCACTAAGTCCTTGACCTGTTTATCTCAATATGCCATATGTTCATGTTGTTTCCTAGTGATCCGTGCCTCTTTTCGGGATAATCAGTAAGGATGTTTTGTTAATCTTGTAGTGCTCTATCCATCCATGTCTTTGTTTGCAATTATGGAGCACCCTAGCTTGAGTCAATCGAGCTCTACTTTTGTCATTTCGTGAATCTGGGCAGATTGTCTACTTGTTAGCGATTTTGCCGAGGATGTTGTAGTTGATCCGTGCATGCTATGTTATTGTTCTTGCCATGTCTAGCTTGTATAATGTGTATTCTTGATGGGTGTATGCTTAGATTGTCATGACTTGCTCTGTAGTGAGTGCATCAAGCTCGTAAACATGCCTACTTGACATCTGTTTTGCATGCTCCAGTTTTTCTCTAAGTCTGTGAACTGATTATGTTTTTGCCATGTTCACATGCTTGCAAATGTATTTTCTGATCCCTTTTGGCTCAAGGTCACTAAGGGACTTTTCTTAAGCTCTTTGAGTAGCTCCATGCCATGCTTTACTTTTCCATGTTCAGGTCCTGTAGCATATAGTTTTCATGCTCCAAAGTGTGCTACCTGATCTGAAATTCCAGACAAGTGTTAATTTCACTAAGTCTGAAATCTGTTTGCCAATTGCCTTTTTGCCATACTTGTTTGAACCTGTTAATGGATGAATTGGCCGTAGCTCAGTGTTCATCTTTTGTTAAGCATCATGAATGGATCCCTGCCATGTATTTTGTTGTCAGGTTTGAGTGCTGTATCATGTTCATCTTGTTGCATCTAGATGGCTACTTGCTGTAAATCGCAGAACGTGGCCATATTTGAATTGCTTGCCATCTCCAAACCGTAACTCCGATTCCGGCGATCTTTATATCGTTTTCAAGTGATTTCATCTCACCTTTCCAGTGGCACACTTGTATTACCAAGTTGTGGCCAGGTTCATTCTTTCCTTGTCAAATCTTGTATATGCATCACATATCGCATCCCGCATAGCATACCATCTTTGCATCATATTGTTTGAGCTTTGCACGTGGTTGATTGTGTCCTTGTTGCTTGTTTATCTTGTTTGGGTAGAGCCGGGAGACGAGTTCGCGAACGAGGAGCCCGTTGAGTTTGCTTTCGAGGATCTAGTCAACTCTGACAACTTTGTAGGCAAGATGATCATACCCTCAAAATCACTACTATCTTTGCTTTGCTAGATACTCGCTCTTTTGCTATGCCTATGCTACGATGCCTACCACTTGCTTATCAAGCCTCCCAAATTTCCATGTCAAACCTCTAACCCACCATGTCCTAGAAAACCGTTGATTGGCTATGTTACCGCTTTTGCTCAGCCCCTCTTATAGCATTGCTAGTTGCAGGTGAAGATTGGAGACCGTTCCTTGTTGAAACATTATTTACTTGTTGGGATATCATTATATTATCTTGTTAACTTAATGCATCTATATACTTGGTAAAGGGTGGAAGGCTCGGCCTCTCGCCTAGTGTTTTGTTCCACTCTTGCCGCCCTAGTTTCCGTCATATCGGTGTTATGTTCCCGGATTTTGCGTTCCTTACGCGGTTGGGTGATAATGGGAACCCCTTGACAGTCCGCCTTGAATAAAACTCCTCCAGCAATGCCCAACCTTGGTTTTACCATTTGCCACCTAGCCTTTTCCCTTGGGTTTCGCGGACTCAAGGGTCATCTTATTTTAAACCCCCGGACCAGTGCTCCTCTGAGCGTTGGTCCAACCTAGAGCACCGTGCGGGGCCGTCCCTTGGCAACTTGGGTTACGTTGGCTCCCGTACGCTTAGCTTATCCGGTGTGCCCTGAGAACGAGATATGTGCAGCTCCTATCGGGATTTGTCGGCACAACGGGTGGTGTTGCTGGACTTGTTTTACCATTTTCGGAGTTGTCTTGTAGAACCGGGATACCGAGTCTGATCGGAATGTCTCGGGAGGAGGTCTATTCCTTCATTGACCGTGAGAGCTTGTCATGGGCTAAGTTGGGACTCCCCTGCAGGGATTTGAACTTTCGAAAGCCGTGCCCGCGGTTATGGGCAGATGGGAATTTGTTAATGTCCAGTTGTAGATAACTTGAACCTTAACTTAATTAAAATGAATCAACTGTGTGAGTTACCGTGATGGTCTCTTCTCGGCGGAGTCCGGGAAGTGAACACGGTGTTGGAGTAATGCTTGCCGCAGGTTGCCCTCTAGTTACTCGTTCACGCTTTGCCCTCTCTTCCCGCTCTCTTTTGCGAACAGGTTAGCCACCATATATGCTAGTCGCTTGCCGCAACCTCACATATTTACCTTGCCTTACCTATAAGCTTGAATAGTCTTGATCGCAAGGGTGCGAGATTGCTGAGTCCCTGTGGCTCACAAATTACTATTACACCAGATGCAGGGCCTGATGATTCTGCTCCAGGTGACGCGCTCGAGCTCAAGTGGGAGTTCGACGAGGACTCTCAACGTTACTACGTTTCCTTTCCTGATGATCAGTAGTGGTGCCCAGTTGGGGCGATCGGGACCATGTCGCATGTTGGGTTGACCTTTTATTTTGGCGCCGTAGTCGGGCCATGAGTGTTTGAATGTTGTAATGCTATTTATGTACTTTGATTGACGTGGCAAGTGTAAGCCAACTATGTTTCTCCCCTTTTATTATCTATATTACATGGGATGTTGCGATGATTGCCTAACTTGCGACATTGCTTTCAATGCGGTTATGCCTCTAAGTCGTGCCTCGACACGTAGGAGCTATAGCCGCATCGAGGGCGTTACAGGCCAAGCCTCTCCCAGTCGGCCTGGGGTATGGCCGACTCCCAGTAGTCGGCTAGTTCACTTCCTCGAAGGAGGTGCCTCATTGAGGAGATAAGGCGAGGTAAGGCTGCAGCAATAAGCCGCCCGACGGCAGCACTGTAGCCATGCTTACCACGACAAAGCCCTCGTCACCATAGGCGAGGCAACAGTAACCAGCCTCCGACAAGACCCCCGAGCAGTGGGACCGGCCTGTCGACTTGAAGGCCGGCAGCCGGCGGGGTCCACCAGTCAGCGGGCTCATCGGTCGGCGGAGAAGCCGGCCAGCATAGACACAGACGGCTGGGGCCCATGCCCAGCCAGATTACAATTGTACCCCTGGGGGTTAGGCCTATATAAACCCCCCAGGGCACCCATGCAGGGGGATCCTTTTTCCAGTAGTTCTAGACACCACATCGAGAGGAGAAGCAGGCTAGCCTTGCCCTTCTTCATCCTTTCACCGAACAGCTCAAGGAGCCTCTTGTAGCTATTTGTTGATCTAGTGACCATGCGGAGACCCCGCAGTGCAGCAGTAGGGGTGTTATCTCCAAGGAGAGCCCTGAAGCTGGGTAAGATCCGCCAGTGTGCATGTCTTCGCCTTATCCTGTTTCCAGGCACCGGCGATGTTTTATTGGCTCCCACAATGATAAGCCACCCGTTGGCATATGTCGCACCAACCACCCGACAATTGGCTTGCTAACCAAAAAGATGCTGCTATAGCATGCGCTATGTGGTGGGCCACCCATTAACCACCCCTTTCGTTGAAAAAAAATTCATCTCATCCCTGTGTTGCCATGTTCTGTAAAAAACGAAAATCTTACCTAGTTGACGTTCGCTAGAAGAGTGATGGCAAATGAACCCATTTTGATGGTTATTTTAGTTTTGAGACGATATCAAACTTCGCAGTTTGAAAGAAAAGTTGCCTTCCCTAGAAAAACTGTCATGTCGCTCTGAAAAAACTGTCATCCTTCACAACTAAAACTGCCAGAAAAACCGTTCACAAATGCCACCCCTCCTGGCGAACATTCGCCGGCTAAGGGGGTAAAAAAGGGGACCCTGTTAGAACATTAACTTCTTTGTGCATGAGATGCATCCATCGGTTTATATTACTTCTTCCTTCCGGATTTACTGTACCGGCTAGCGGAATTGCTAGGATTCAGAGCATCTACAGTCGGGCGCCTTAAACTAGTCTCAAACGCCCGGACGGGCGGCCCGGTCATAGATCGATAAAAAAAAACCCAACCGACCTCAAACGCGCGGGCTGACCGACACACCTCATATCTATCTCAAATCTGGTGTAGATATGGGGTGGTCCAGACGCGTCCGCCACGTCAGACTGACATTCGAGTCCCACACGAAATCACTCAGAAACATAACGGTCCGACGGTCGTCTCCTCCGTGAGTGTTTTAACGTCACGTGGTGCCGCTCTGGCTCGCCTCCTGTCATGAATCTAAGACTGATAGTGTCATGGGGGTAGGTATGAGGAGGCAAGAACCTAGCTATGGTGAAGTTGTACACGCGAGTTTTACGAGTTCAGGCTCTTTGCGGAGGAACTTACATCCCTACGTCTCGGTGCCCGGAGGCGGTCGACTGGATTATGTATGCGTGTGTTTATAGGGGGTGCGAACCCTTGTGCCAGTGGAGGGGGTGGCTTATATAGAGTGCGCCCAGAACCCAGCCAGCCCATGTTACAAGGGTTTTAAGGTACATCAAGAGGGGGGCGTTACTGGTAACGCTAGCAATAAAGTGACATAAATGCTTATTAAGTCTATGAAGTAAACGTCCGACCGTTGTCGTGCAGAGTGACTTTAGATCTTCTGTCCGTCGAGTGTTTATAGTGGTCGAGTGACTTTGAGTCTTCCGAGTGGAATGTCTCATAGTCGAGTGGATGATGCTATCCCTCGAATGCTTCTGGTTTTAGGATGGTGTCCTAGGGGAGGGTCTCTAGGTCAGGCCTATGACCCTACCCTAGGTACATAGCTTCATCATTAGCCCCTGAATGGTTCAGGGTTTAAGTGGAGAAGGAGTTGAGAACACCTCCGATTCAATTTTTCGCGCTTCGGAAGCGCCTGATTGGGACCAAATGAGCAATCATGATGACTTCAACTTCTTTTTCATTCGCCTTGATCCATTCTTAGTTCTGCCGAGTGAACTTTTACTGCTACGCTTCGAGTGCTGATATGGGAAAAATCTTCCGTCTGACAGGTTGCTCTGCTGCTCGCGGATCTTGTGGGATTTGAATTTTGGGAAGCACGCGGGGCGAAGGAGGCCGCAGTAATCGTGTTGGATTAGGCAGGGCCGCCTCGATCACTGCGCCACCTTTTTCACCACGTATCGCGCGCGCGACTGTTGCAGGATTCGGTAGGATCGCCTGGGCCCACTGGTCAGTGATGTCTACTACACAACCTTCTTCTTGTAGACGTTGTTGGGCCTCCAAGTGCAGAGGTTTGTAGGACAGTAGCAAATTTCCCTCAAGTGGATGACCTAAGGTTTATCAATCCGTAGGAGGCGTAGGATGAAGATGGTCTCTCTCAAGCAACCCTGCAACCAAATAACAAAGAGTCTCTTGTGTCCCCAACACACCCAATACAATGGTAGATTGTATAGGTGCACTAGTTCGGCGAAGAGATGGTGATACAAGTGCAATATGGATAGTAGATAAAGGTTTTTGCAATCTGAAATTATAAAAACAGCAAGGTAACTAATGATAAAAGTGAGCGTAAACGGTATTGCAATGCGTTGAAACAAGGCCTAGGGTTCATACTTTCACTAGTGCAAGTCCTCTCAACAATATTAACATAATTGGATCACATAACTATCCGTCAACATGCAACAAAGAATCACTCCAAAGTCACTAATAGCGGAGAAAAAATGAAGATATTATGGTAGGGTACGAAACCACCTCAAAGTTATTCTTTCCAATCAATCCGTTGGGCTATTCCTATAAGTGTCACAAACAACCCTAGAGTTCGTACTAGAATAACACCTTAAGACAGAAATCAACCAAAACCCTAATGTCACCTAGATACTCCAATGTCACCGCAAGTATCCGTGTGTATGATTATATGATATGTGTCACACAATCTCAGATTCATCTATTCAACCAACACATAGAACCTCAAAGAGTGCCCCAAAGTTTCTACCGGAGAGTCAAGACGAAAACGTGTGGCAACCCCTATGCATAGGTTCATGGGTGGAACCCGCAAGTTGATCACCAAAACATACATCAAGTGAATCACGTGATATCCCATTGTCACCACAGATACGCACGACAAGACATACATCAAGTGTTCTCAAATCATTAAAGAATCAACCCGACAAGATAACTTCAAAGGGAAAACTCAATTCACTACAAGAGAGTAGAGGGGGAGAAACATCATAGGATCCAACTATAATAGCAAAGCTCGCGATACATCAAGATCGTATCACCTCAAGAACACGAGAGAGAGAGAGAGATCAAACACATAGCTACTGGTACATATCCTCAGCCCCGAGGGTGAACTACTCCCTCCTCGTCATGGAGAGCACCGGGATGATGAAGATGGTCACCGAAGAGAGATTGCCCCCTCCGGCAGGGTGCCGGAACGGGTCTAGATTGGTTTTCGGTGGCTACGGAGGCTTCTGGCGGCAGAACTCCCGATCTATCGATCGTTTTAGGGTATATGGATATATATAGGCGGAAGAAATACATCAGGGGAGCCACGAGGGGCCCACGAGGGTGGAGGGCGCGCCCAGGGGCGTGGGCGCGCCCCCTGCCTCGTGGCTTCCTCGTTGATCCCCTGACATGCACTCCAAGTCTCCTGTATTGCTTTCTTTCCAAAAATAACTTTTCCGAAGGTTTCATTCCGTTTGGACTCCGTTTGATATTCCTTTTCTTCGAAACCCCGAAAGAAGGGAAAAATAGAAACTAGCACTGGGCTCTGGGTTAATAGGTTAGTCCCAAAAATCATATAAAATATCATATAAATGCATATAAAACATCCAAGGTTGATAATATAATAGCATGGAACAATCAAAAATTATAGATACGTTGGAGACGTATCAGCATCGCCAAGCTTAATTCCTGCTCGTCCTCGAGTAGGTAAATGATAAAAACATGGAATGCTACCTAACATATTTCTCTAAGTAATTCTTCTTTATTGTGGCAAGAATATTCAGATCCATAAGATTCAAGACAAAAGTTTAATATTGACATAGAAATGATAATACTTCAAGCATACTAACTAAGCAATCATGTCTTCTCGAAATATCATGGCTAAAGAAAGCTATCCCTACAAAATCATATAGTCTGGCTATGCTCCATGTTCACCACACAACATATTTAAATCATGCACAACCCCGATGACAAGCCAAGCAATTGTTTCATACTTTTGATGTTCTTAAACTTTTTCAATCTTTACGCAATATATGAGCATGAGCCATGGATATAGCACTATAGGTGGAATAGAATGGTGGTTGTGGAGAAGACAAAAATGAGAAGATAGTCTCACATCAACTAGGCGTATCAACATGCTATGGAGATGCCCATCGACAGATATCAATGTGAGTGAGTAGGGATTGCCATGCAACAGATGCACTAGAGCTATAAGTGTATCAAAGCTCAACAAAAGAAACTAAGTGGGTATGCATCCAACTCGCTTGCTCACAAAGACCTAAGCCATTTTGAGGAAGCCCATCATTGGAATATACAAGCCAAGTTCTATAATGAAAGATTCCCACTAGTATATGAAAGTGATAACATAGGAGACTCTCTATCATGAAGATCATGGTGCTACTTTGAAGCACAAGTGTGGTAAAAGGATAGTAGCATTGCCCCTTCTCTCTTTTTCTCTCATTTTTTATATTTTTTTATTTGGGTCTTCTCTTTTTTTATGGCCTCTTTTTTTTATTTGGGCTTCTTTGGCCTCTTTTTTTTGTCCGGAGTCTCATCCCGACTTGTGGGGAAATCATAGTCTCCATCATCCTTTCCTCACTGGGACAATGCTCTAATAATGATGATCATCACACTTTTATTTTCTTACAACTCAAGAATTACAACTCGATACTTAGAACAAGATATGACTCTATATGAATGCCTCCGGCGGTGTACCGGGATATGCAATGACTCATGAATGACATGTATGAAAGAATTATGAAAGGTGGCTTTGCCACAAATACAATGTCAACTACATGATCATGCATAGCAATATGACAATGATGGAGCGTGTCATAATAAATGAAACAGTGGAAAGTTGCATGGCAATATATCTCGGAATGGCTATGGAAATGCCATAATAGGTAGGTATGGTGGTTGTTTTGAGGAAGATATATGGTGGGTTTATGGTACCGGCGAAAGTTGCGCGGTACTAGAGAGGCTAGCAATGGTGGAAGGGTGAGAGTGCGTATAATCCATGGACTCAACATTAGTCATAAAGAACTCACATACTTATTGCAAAAATCTATTAGTTATCGAAAAAAAGTACTACGCGCATGCTCCTAGGGGGATAGATTGGTAGGAAAAGACCATCGCTCGTCCCCGACCGCCACTCATAAGGAAGACAATCAATAAATAAATCATGTTCCGACTTCATCACATAATGGTTCACCATACGTGCATGCTACGTGAATCACAAACTTTAACACAAGTATTTCTCAAATTCACAACTACTCAACTAGCATGACTTTAATATCGCCATCTTCATATCTCAAAACAATCATCAAGTATCAAACTTCTCTTAGTATTCAATGCACTTTATATGAAAGTTTTTATTATACCCATCTTGGATGCCCATCATATTAGGACTAGTTTCATAACCAAAGCAAACTACCATGTTGTTCTAAAGACTCTGAAAATGATATAAGTGAAGCATGAGAGTTCATTAATTTCTATAAAATAAAACCACCACCGTGCTCTAAAAAGATATAAGTGAAGCACTAGAGCAACAACAAACTACTCCGAAAGATATAAGTGAAGATCAATGAGTAGTCGAATAATTATGCAACTATATGAAGACTCTCTAACATTAAAGAATTTCAGATCTTGGTATTTTATTCAAACAGCAAGCAAAACAAAAGAAAATAAAATGACGCTCCAAGCAAAACACATATCATGTGGCGAATAAAAATATAGCTGCTACCTCTTGAGCTTGCGTTGGTTTTCCCCGAAGAGGAAGGGATGATGCAGCAGCGTAGCGTAAGTATTTCCCTCAATTTTTGAGAACCAAGGTATCAATCCAGTAGGAGGCCACGCTCAAGTCCCTCATACCTGCACAAAATGATAGCTACTCGCAACCAATGCGATTAGGGGTTGTCAATCCCTTCACGGTCACTTACGAGAGTGAGATCTGATAGATATAATATTTTTGGTATTTTTGGTATAAATATGCAAAGTAAAAAGTAAAGGAAAAGTAAAAAGCAAAGCAAGATTAAAGTGATGGAGATTGATATGAAGAGAATAGACCCGGGGGCCATAGGTTTCACTAGTGGCTTCTCTCAAGAGCATAAGTATTCTACGGTGGGTGAACAAATTACTGTTGAGCAATTGACAGAATTGAGCATAGTTATGAGAATATCTAGTCATGATCATGTATATAGGCATCACGTCCGTGACAAGTAGACCGAAACGATTCTGCATCTACTACTATTAATCCACTCATCGACCGCTATCCAGCATGCATCTAGAGTATTAAGTTAAAAACAGAGTAACGCCTTAAGCAAGATGACATGATGTAGAGAGATAAATTCATGCAATATGAAATAAACCCCATCTTGTTATCCTCGATGGCAACGATACAATATGTGCCTTGATGCCCCTTCTGTCACTGGGAAAGGACACCGCAAGATCGAACCCAAAGCTAAGCACTTCTCCCATGGCAAGAACTACCAATCTAGTTGGCCAAACCAAACGGATAATTCGAAGAGACTTGCAAAGATAACCAATCATACATAAAAGAATTCAGAGAAGATTCAAATATTATTCATAGATAGACTTGATCATAAACCCACAATTCATCGGTCTCAACAAACACACCGCAAAAAGAAGATTACATCGAATATATCTCCACAAGAGAGGGGGAGAACTTTGTATTGAGATCCAAAAAGAGAGAACAAGCCATCTAGCTACTAACTATGGACCCGAAGGTCTGAGGTAAACTACTCACACTTCATCGGAGAGGCTATGATGATGTAGAAGCCCTCCGTGATGACGGCCCTCTCCGGCGGAGCTCCGGAACAGGCCCCAAGATGGGATCTCGTGGATACAGAAAGTTGCGGCAGTGGAATTAGGTTTTGGCTCCGTATCCGTTTGTTTGGGGGTACGTAGGTATATATAGGAGGAAGGAGTACGTCGGTGGAGCATCGAGGGGCCCACGAGGCACGGGGCGTGCCCTAGGGGGGGCGCCCCCACCCTCGTGACCGCCTCTTTGATGCCTTGGCGTAGGGTCCAAGTCTCCTGGATCACGTTCGGTGAGAAAATCACGTTCCCGAAGGTTTCATTCCGTTTGGACTTCGTTTGATATTCCGTTTCTTTGAAACACTGAAATAGGCAAAAAACAGCAATTCTGGGCTGGGCCTCCGGTTAATAGGTTAGTCCCAAAAATAATATAAAAGTGGAAAATAAAGCCCAATATAGTCCAAAACAATAGATAATATAGCATGGAGCAATCAAAAATTATAGATACGTTGGAGACGTATCAGGCATCCCCAAGCTTAATTCCTGCTCGTCCTCGAGTAGGTAAATGATAAAAAGAGAATTTTTGATGCGGAGTGCTACTTGGCATAATTTCAATGCAAATCTTCTTAATTGTGGTATGAATATTCAGATTAGGAAGATTCAAGACAAAAGTTCATATTGACATAAAGAATAATAATACTTCAAGCAAACCAACAAAGCAATTATGTTTTCTTAAAGTAACATGGCCAAAGAAATTTTATCCCTACAAAATCATATAGTTTAGTCATGCTCCATTTTCGTCACACAAGAATGCTCTCATCATGCACAACCTCGATGACAAGCCAAGCAATTGTTTCATACCTTAATAATTTCAAACTCATAAACTTTCACGCAATACATGAGCGTGAGCCATGGAAATAGCACTATGGGTGGAATAGAATATAATGGTGGGGGTTATGTGGAGAAGACAAAAAAGGAGAAAGTCTCACATCAACGAGGCTAATTAATGGCTATGGAGATTCCCATCAATTGATGTTAATGCAAGGAGTAGGGATTGCCATGCAACGGATGCACTAGAGCTATAAATGTATGAAAGCTCAACAAAAGAAACTAAGTGGGTGTGCATCCAACTTGCTTGCTCATGAAGACCTAGGGCACTTGAGGAGGCCCATTGTTGGAATATACAAGCCAAGTTCTATAACGAAAATTCCCACTAGTATATGAAAGTGATAACTCAAGAGACTCTCTATATGAAGAACATGGTGCTACTTTGAAGCACAAGTGTGGAAAAGGGAATAGTAGTATTGCCCCTTTTTTGGGTCTTCTTTTTTTCTTTGGCCTTTCTCTTTTTTGGAACAATGCTCTATTAAATGATGATCATCACACTTTTATTTATTTACAACTCAATGATTACAACTCTATTCTAAAACAAAGTATGACTATATATGGATGCCTCCGGCGGTGTACCGGGATATGCAATGAATCAAGAGTGACAAGTATGAAAAAATAATGAACGGTGGCTTTGCCACAAATACTATGTCAACTACATGATCATGCTAAGCAATATGACAATGATGGATGTGTCATGATAAACTGGATGGTGGAAAGTTGCATGGCAATATATCTCGGAATGGCTATGGAAATGCCATAATAGGTAGGTATGGTGGCTGTTTTGAGGAAGATATAAGGAGGTTTATGTGTGAAAGAGCGTATCCTATCACGTGGTTTGGATGCACCGGCGAAGTTTGCACCAACTCTCGATGTGAGAAAGGGCAATGCACAGTACCGTAGAGGCTAGCAATGATGGAAGGGTGAGAGTGTGTATAATCCATGGACTCAATATTAGTCATAAAGAACTCATATACTTATTGCAAAAATCTACAAGCCATCAAAAACCAAAGTATTACGTGCATGCTCCTAGGGGGATAGATTGGTAGGAAAAGACCATCGCTCGTCCCCGACCGCCACTCATAAGGAGGACAATCAAATTTGTTGCATAACGTTTACCATACGTGCATGCTACGGGACTTGCAAACTTTAACTCAAACACTTCTCAAATTCACAATTAATCTGCTAGCATGACTTTGATATTACTACCTCCATATCTCAAAACAATTATCAAGCATCCAACTTTTCTTAGTATTCAACACACTCAAAAGAAAGTTTCACAAATATTGAATACCAAGCATGTTGTTATTAAGCAAATTACCATGCTATTAAGACTCTCAAAATAATTTAAGTGAAGCATGAGAGATCAATAGTTTCTTTAAAACAAATCCACCACCGTGCTCTAAAAGATCTAAGTGAAGCACATAAAGCATAATTATAACGCTCAAAAGATATAAGTGAAGCACATAGAGCAAAACTACTTAGCTCAAAAGATATAAGTGAAGCACATAGAGTATTCTATCAAATTTTAATTCATGTATGTCCCTCTCAAAAGGTGTGTACAGCAAGGATGATTGTGTCAAACAAAAACACAAATACACAAATAATACAAGACGCTCCAAGCAAAACACATATCATGTTGGTGAATAAAAATATAGCTCCAAGTAAATTACCGATGGAAGTGGACGAAAGAGGGGATGCCTTCCGGGGCATCCCCAAGCTTTGACTTTTTGGTGTCCTTGGATTATATTGGGGGTTCCATGGGCATCCCCAAGCTTAGGCTCTTTCCACTCCTTGTTCCATAATCCATCAAAAGAATCCACTCAAAACTTGAAAACTTCACAACACAAAACTTAAAGTAGAAAACTCGTGAGCTCCATTAGCGAAAGAAAACAAAAGACCACTTAAAGGTACTGTAATTAACTCATTCTTTATTTATATTGGTGTTAAACCTACTGTATTCCAACTTCTATATGGATTATAAACTATTTTACTAACCATAGATTCATCAAAATAAGCAAACAACACACGAAACACAGAATCTGTCAAAAACAGAACAGTCTGTAGTAATCTGTAGCTAGCGCAAGATCTGGAACCCCAAAAATTCTAAAATAAATTGCTGGACGTGAGGAATTTATCTATTAATCATCTTCAAAAAGAATTAACTAAATATCACTCTTCAAATAAAAATGACAGCAGTTCTCGTGAGCGCTAAAGTTTCTGTTTTTTACAGCAAGTTCAACAAGACTTTCCCCAAGTCTTCCCAACGGTTCTACTTGGCACAAAAACTAATTAAACACAAAAAACACAACTAAAACAGAGGCTAGATAATTTATTTATTACTAAACAGGAGCAAAAAGTAAGGAATAAAAATAAAATTGGGTTGCCTCCCAACAAGCGCTATCGTTTAACGCCCCTAGCTAGGCATAAAAGCGAGGATAGATCTATGTATTGCCATCTTTGGTAGGCAATCCATAAGTGGCTCTCATGATAGTTTCATATGGCAATTTTATTTTCTTTCTAGGAAAGTGTTCCATGCCCTTTTTTAATGGAAATTGGAAACTAATATTCCCTTCCTTCATATCAATAATCGCACCAACCGCTCTAAGGAAAGGTCTACCAAGAATAATAGGGCAAGAAGGATTGCAATCTATACCAAGAACAATGAAATCTACGGGCACATAATTCCTATTTGAAACAATAAGAACATCATTAATCCTTCCCATAGGTTTCTTAATGGTAGAATCCGCAAGATGCAAGTTTAGAGAGCAATCATCAAAATTACGGAAATCTAGCAAATCACACAAAGTCTTGGGAATAGTAGATACACTAGCACCCAAATCACACAAATCATAAAACGCATGATCTTTAATTTTAATTTTAATAGTTGGTTCCCACTCATCATAGAGTTTTCTAGGGATAGAAGCTTTCAACTCAAGTTTTTCTTCATAAGATTGCATCAAGGCATCAACAATATGTCCGGTGAAGGCTTTATGTTGGCTATAAGCATGTGGAGAATTTAGCACGGATTGCAACAAGGTAATACAATCAATTAAAGAGAAACTTACATAATTAAATTCCTTGAAATCCAATATAGTGGGTTTAGCAACATCTAGATTTTTATTTCTTTCAATCCCACTTTCATCAATTTCATCATAAAGATCTAAACACTCCGAATTTTTAGAACGCCTTCTAGGTAAAGGAAGATCATATTCAGTTTCATCAAGATTCATATTGCAAAACAAAGATTTAATAGGTGATACATCAATAACTTTTAGATCTTAATCTTGATTTTCATAGGAATTGGAAGAACACGCTTTAATAAAGGCATCTTTGGAAGCACGCATCCTAGCGGTTCTTTCCTTGCACTCATCAATGGAAATTCTCATGGCTTTGAGAGACTCATTGATATCATGCTTAGGAGGAATAGATCTAAGCTTTAAAGAATCAATCTCAAGAGAAATTTTATCAATGTTCCTAGCCAAATCATCCACTTTAAGCAATTTCTCTTCTAGCAAAGCATTAAAATTCTTTTGTGAATTCATAAACTCTTTAACACTATTCTCAAATTCAGAGGTCATCTTATTATAATTTCCATAAGAGCTGTTGTAGGAATTCCCATAATTATTAGAAGGATTACTAGGATATGGCCTAGGATTAAAATTCCCTCTATAAGCGTTGTTACCAAAATTATTCCTACCAACAAAATTCACATCCATAGATTCATTGTTATTCTCAATCAAAGTAGACAAAGGCATATCATTAGGATCAGAAGAAACACTCTTAGTAGCAAATAATTTCATAAGTTCATCCATCTTTCCACTCAAAACATTGATTTCTTCTATCGCATGCACTTTTTTATTAGAAGATCTTTCAGTATGCCATTGAGAATAATTAACCATAATATTATCTAGGAGTTTAGTAGCATCTCCTAAAGTGATTTCCATAAAAGTGCCTCCCGCGGCCGAATCTAAAAGATTTCTAGAAGCAAAATTCAATCCGGCATAAATTTTTTGTATAATCATCCACAAATTCAAACCATGAGTAGGGCAATTACGTATCATTAATTTCATTCTCTACCAAGCTTGTGCAACATGTTCATGATAAAGTTGCTTAAAGTTCATAATATCGTTTCTAAGATAGATGATCTTAGCGGGAGGGAAATACTTAGAGATAAAAGCATCTTTGCACTTGTTCCAAGAATCAATACTATTTTTAGGCAAAGACGAAAACCAAGCTTTATCACGATCTCTAAGCGAAAAAGGAAATAGCTTCAATTTAACGACATCATTATCGACATCTTTTTTCTTTTGCATATCACATAAATCAACGAAGCTATTCAGATGAGTAGCGGCATCTTCACTAGGAAGGCCGGCGAATTGATCTTTCATAACAAGATTCAACAAAGCAGTATTGATTTCACAAGATTCAGTATTAGCAAGAGGAGCAATCGGAGTGCTAAGGAAATCATTATTATTGGTATTGGTGAAGTCACACAATTTGGTAGTATCTTGAGCCATCGCGACAAACAAGCAATCCAACACACGAGCAAACAAAAGGCAAACGGGCAAGAGAGGGAGGATAGAGAGAGAGAGGGCGAATAAAACGGCAAGGGTGAAGTGGGGGAGAGGAAAACGAGAGGCAAATGGCAAATAATGTAATGCGAGAGATAGGGATTGTGATGGGTAATTGGTATGTTGACTTTTTGCGTAGACTCCCCGGCAACGGCGCCAGAAATCCTTCTTGCTACCTCTTGAG
This sequence comes from Triticum urartu, assembly GCF_056163025.1. NCBI lineage: Eukaryota > Viridiplantae > Streptophyta > Magnoliopsida > Poales > Poaceae > Triticum > Triticum urartu. The sequence goes on from NC_141874.1 coordinate 400,165,949, forward strand.
CTTGCATTGGTTTCCCGAAAGAGGAAGGGATGATGCAGCAGAGTAGCGCAAGTATTTCCCTCAGTTTTTGAGAACCAAGGTATCAATCCAGTAGGAGGCCACGCTCAAGTCCCTCGTACCTGCACAAAACGATAGCTACTCGCAACCAACGCGATTAGGGGTTGTCAATCCCTTCACGGTCACTTACGAGAGTGAGATCTGATAGATATAATATTTTTGGTATTTTTGGTATAAAGATGCAAAGTAAAAAGTAAAGGCAAAGTAAAAAAGCAAAGCAAGATTAAAGTGATGGAGATTGATATGAAGAGAATAGACCCGGGGGCCATAGGTTTCACTAGTGGCTTCTCTCAAGAGCATAAGTATTCTACGGTGGGTGAACAAATTACTGTTGAGCAATTGACAGAATTGAGCATAGTTATGATAATATCTAGGCATGATCATGTATATAGGCATCACGTCCTTGACAAGTAGACCGAAACGGTTCTGCATCTACTACTATTACTCCACTCATCGACCGCTATCCAGCATGCATCTAGAGTATTAAGTTAAAAACAGAGTAATGCCTTAAGCAAGATGACATGATGTAGAGAGATAAATTCATGCAATATGAAATAAACCCCATCTTGTTATCCTCGATGGCAACGATACAATACGTGGCTTGCTGCCCCTTCTGTCACTGGGAAAGGACACCGCAAGATCGAACCCAAAGTTAAGCACTTCTCCCATGGCAAGAACTACCAATCTAGTTGGCCAAACCAAACGGATAATTCGAAGAGACTTGCAAAGATAACCAATCATACATAAAAGAATTCAGAGAAGATTCAAATATTATTCATAGATAGACTTGATCATAAACCCACAATTCATCGGCCTCAACAAACACATCGCAAAAAGAAGATTACATCGAATAGATCTCCACAAGAGAGGGGGAGAACTTTGTATTGAGATCCAAAAAGAGAGAAGAAGCCATCTAGCTACTAACTATGGACCCGAAGGTCTGAGGTAAACTACTCACACTTCATCGGAGAGGCTATGATGATGTTGAAGCCCTCCGTGATGACGGCCCTCTCCGGCGGAGCTCCGGAACAGGCCCCAAGATGGGATCTCGTGGATACAGAAAGTTGTGGCGGTGGAATTAGGTTTTTGGCTCCGTATCCGTTCGTTTGGGGTACGTAGGTATATATAGGAGGAAGGAGTACGTTGGTGGAGCATCAAGGGGCCCACGAGGCAGGGGGGGCGCGCCCTGGGGGGGGGGGCGCCCCCCACCCTCGTGACCGCCTCTCTGATGCCTTGGCATAGGGTCCAAGTCTCCTGGACCACGTTCGGTGAGAGAATCACGTTCCTGAAGGTTTCATTTCGTTTGGACTCCGTTTGAAATTCCGTTTCTTTGAAACACTGAAATAGGCAAAAAAACAGCAATTCTGGGCTGGGCCTCCGGTTAATAGGTTAGTCCCAAAAATAATATAAAAGTGGAAAATAAAGCCCAATATAGTCCAAAACAATAGATAATATAGCATGGAGCAATAAAAAATTATAGATACGTTGGAGACGTATCAATAGCTCCAAGTAAAGTTACCGATGAACGAAGACAAACGACGGGATGCCTTCTAGGGCATCCCCAAGCTTAGGCTTTTGGTTGTCCTTGAATATTTGATACGTCTCCGTCATATCTATAATTTCTGATTGTTCCATGCCAATATTCTACAACTTTCATATACTTTTGGCAACTTTTTATACTATTTTTGGGACTAACATATTGATCCAGTGCCCAATGCCAGTTCCTGTTTGTTGCATGTTTTTTGTTTCACAAAATATCCATATCAAACAGAGTCCAAACGGGATAAAAACTGACGGAGATTTTTCTGGAATATATATGATTTTGGGGAAGAAAAATCCACGCGAGACGGTGCCCGAGGGGTCCACGAGGCAGGGGGGCAGGCGCGCCCCTGACCCTCGTGGCCACCCTGTAAGGCGGTTGGTTCCCTTCTTTCGCCGCAAGAAAGCTAATATCCGAATAGAGATCATGTTAAAATTTCAGCCCAATCGGAGTTACGGATCTCCGGGAATATAAGAAACGGTGAAAGGATAGAATCTGAGAACGTAGAAACAGAGAGAGACAGAGAGACAGATCCAATTTCGGAGGGGCTCTCGCCCCTCCCATCCCATGGAGGCCAAGGACCAGAGGGGAACCCTTCTCCCATCTAGGGAGGAGGTCAAGGAAGAAGAAGACGAAGGGCCCCCCTCTCCCCTTCTATTCCGGTTGCGCCGGAACGCTGCCGCGGCCATCATCATCATCACCGCGATCTACTCCAACACCTACACCATCTTCACCAACATCTCCATCACCTTCCCCCTCTATCTACAGCGGTCCACTCTCCCGCAACCCGCTGTACCCTCTACTTGAACATGGTTCTTTATGCTTCATATTATTATCCAATGATGTGTTGCCATCCTATGATGTCTGAGTAGATTTTTGTTGTCCTATCGGTGATTGATGAATTGCTATGATTGATTTAATTTGCTTGTGGTTATGTTGCTGTACTTTGGTGCCCATCATATGAGCGTGCGCATGGATCACACCTTAGGGTTAGTTGTATGTTGATAGGACTATGTATTGGAGGGCAAGAGTGACAGAAGCTTCAACCTAGCATAGAAATTGATGCATACGTGATTGAAGGGGGACCAATATATCTTAATGCTATGGTTGGGTTTTACCTTAATGAATGTTAGTAGTTGCGGATGCTTGCTAATAGTTCCAATCATAAGTGCATAGAATTCCAAGTCAGGGATGACATGCTAGCAGTGGCCTCTCCCACATAATACTTGCTATCGGTCTAGTAAAGTAGTCAATTACTTATGGCAATTTTGCAACTCCTACCACCACTTTTCCACACTTGCTATATTTACCTTATTGCTTCTTTAATCACAAAAGCCCCTACTTTTTATTTACTTGCTCTTTATTATCTTGCAAACCTATCCAACAACACCTACAAAGTACTTCTAGTTTCATACTTGTTCTAGGTAATGCGAACATCAAGCGTGCGTAGAGTTGTATCGGTGGTCGATAGAACTTGAGGGAATATTTGTTCTGCCTTTAGCTCCTCGTTGGGTTCGACACTCTTACTTATCAAAAACTGTTGTGCTCCCCTATACTTGTGGGTTATCAAGACCTTTTTCTGGCGCCGTTGCCGGGGAGCAATAACGTGGGGTGAATATTCTCGTGTGTGCTTGTTTGCTTTATCACTAAGTAATTTTTATTTGCTGTTCGTAGTGCTTTCCTATCTTTAGTTATGGGTAGGAAACGCAAAATACCAAAAAATTTAGTTGTACCTACTAAACCAATGGTTGAAGAACCACTCAAAATCTATCACACTGCTGAAGCTTATTACTTGGATCATCTTCGATCCCTATGTGCTCGTGCTGAAACCCCAACTAGCTTAGTAGGGCAAATCTTTAGATGAGCATGCTTGTTATGCGCGACACCGAATATCTAAAAAAGGGGAAATTTTACTGGGTCAAATTCATCGTTTGCAATGCTATGCTTGGAATTTATGCGAAATATATGATATTACTTGTTGTTCTGAAAACCCTAAGAAACACCTTCCCTATCAATGTGAGTTTAGTGATAATGGAATCGTCTCTTCGTATGCTAAGGGTGTTTATAGTTACTATGATGTTCAACAAATTGAAGAATTTGTTGCTTTTAAGGGTGCTTATGAAATTGCTTCTTTGATTGAAACATATGATGCTACTCTTTACAAATCTGAAAATTTTGACATACTTAAATATTGCTATGATAATTATGCTTCTAATGCCTATGTTGAACCAGATAGAGGACTACCCCGCTGTCCAAGAAGAGACTAATATTTTGCAGGAGTCTATGGAAGAAGAAATTGATGAAACTGTGAGCTCATTGGATGAAAAATATGAGGAGGAGAGCGAAGAACAAAAGGAGGAAGAGCGGATTAGCTACCCGTGCCCACCTTCTAATGAGAGTAACTCTTCAACTCATACATTGTTTAATTTCCCTTCATGCTTACCGAAGGATGATTGCTATGATGATTGTTATGATCCCGTTGATTCTCTTGAAATATCCCTTTTTGATGATGCTTGCTATGCTTGTGGACAAGATGCCAATATGAATTATGCTTATGGAGATGAACTTGCTATAGTTCCTTATGTTAAACATGAAATTGTTGCTATTGCACCCACACATGATAGTCCTATTATCCTTTTGAATTCTCCCGACTACACTATATCGGAGAAGTTTGCCCTTATTAAGGATTATATTGATGGGTTGCCTTTTACCATTGCACATGATGATTTTGATGAATATAATATGCATGTGCTTGCTGCTCCTACTTGCAATTATTATGAGAGAGGAACTATATCTCCACCTCTCTATGTTTCCAATATGATAAAATTGCAAGAAACTGCTTATGCTATGCATTTGTCTTTACTTTGTGTGCATGAATTGTTCTTTTATGACATGCCGATGCATAGGAAGAGAGTTAGACTTTGTTGTTGCATGATATATGTTGCTTTGTTCTCACTACTAAATGCCAAATCATTGCTAATTAAAATTGGCTTTGATATACCTTGGGATCCGGGTGGATTCACTACTTGAGCACTATATGCCTAGCTTAATGGCTTTAAAGAAAGCGCTGCCAGGGAGACAACCCGAAAGTTTTAGAGAGTCATTTATTTCTGTTGTGTGCTGTTATAAAGTTTAGAAATAAAAATAATGTGCCAAGGTTTGCCTTTAGGATGTTTACATTTGCTTGATAGTTTGTACGGTGTAGGACAGAAACTTTGGCTGTAGTGCGCGATTTTACATTTTTAGTTGGAACGTCAAACGGTTCTGATTCTTCTTGCACTGTATTCCTATACAAATTTTTTATTTTTACTAATTTTGGTAGAAGTTTTCAAGTATCAGAAGTATGGTGAATGTTCAGATTGTTACAGACTGTTCTGTTTTAGACAGATTCTGTTTTTGATGCATAGTTTGCTTGTTTTGATGAAACTAACGATTTATATCAGTGGATTAAGCCATGGAAAAGTTATATTACAGTAGACACAATGCAAAAACAAAATATGAATTGGTTTGCAACAGTACTTAGAGTAGTGATTGCTTTATTATACTAACGGATCTTACCGAGTTTTCTGTTGAAGTTTTGTGTGGATGAAGTGTTCGATGATCGAGAAGGTCTCGATGTGAGAAGAAGGAAGAGAGGCAAGAGCTCAAGCTTGGGGATTCCCGAGGCACCCCAAGTAATTTTCAAGGAGACTCAAGCGTCTAAGCTTGGGGATGCCCCGGAAGGCATCCCCTCTTTCTTCAACAAGTATCGGTATGTTTTCGGATTCGTTTCGTTCATGCGATATGTGCAATCTTGGAGCATCTTTTGCATTTAGTTTTCATATTTATTTTATGCACCATGCTGGTATGAGATAGTCCTTGGTTGATTTATACAATTCTCATTGCACTTCACTTATATCTTTTGAGTATGGCTTTATAGAATGCTTTATGTGCTTCGCTTATATCATTTGAAGTTTGGATTGCCTGTTTCTCTTTACATAGAAAACCGCCATTTGTAGAATGCTCTTTTGCTTCACTTATATTTGTTAGAGCGTGGGCATATCTTTTGTAGAAAGAATTAAACTCTCTTGCTTCACTTATATCTATTTAGAGAGATGACAGGAACTGGTCATTCACATGGTTAGTCATAAAATCCTACATAAAACTTGTAGATCACTGAATATGATATGTTTGATTCCTTGCAATAGTTTTGCAATATAAAGATGGTGATATTAGAGTCATGCTAGTGGGTAGTTGTGGATTAGTAGAAATACTTGTGTTGAGGTTTGTGATTCCCGTAGCATGCACGTATGGTGAACCGTTATGTAACGAAGTCGGAGCATGATGTATTTATTGATTGTCTTCCTTATGAGTGGCGGTCGGGGACGAGCGATGGTCTTTTCCTACCAATCTATCCCCCTAGGGGCATGCATAGTAGTACTTTGCTTCGAGGGCTAATAAACTTTTGCAATAAGTATGTGAGTTCTTTATGACTAATGTTGAGTCCATGGATTATACGCACTCTCACCCTTCCATCATTGCTAGCCTCTTCGGTACCGTGCATTGCCCTTTCTCACCTCGAGAGTTGGTGCAAACTTCGCTGGTGGATCCAAACCCCGTGATATGATAAGATCTGTCACACATAAGCCTCCTTATATCTTCCTCAAAACAGCCACCATACCTACCTATTATGGCATTTCCATAGCCATTCTGAGATATATTGCCGTGCAACTTCCATCATCATCATATACATGACTTGAGCATTCATTGTCATATTGCTTTGCATGATTGTAAGATAGCTAGCATGATGTTTTCATGGCTTGTCCGTTTTTTGATGTCATTGCTACGCTAGATCATTGCACATCCCGGTACACCACCGGAGGCATTCATATAGAGTCATACCTTTGTTCTAGTATCGAGTTGTAATATTGAGTTGTAAGTAAATAAAAGTGTGATGATCATCATTATTAGAGCATTGCCCCAAAAAAAAGAGGCCAAAGAATCCTAAATAAAAAAGGGGGCCAAAGAAGCCCGCCAAAAAAAAGAAAAGAAAATAAAAGAAAAGGGGGCAATGTTACTATCCTTTAGCACACTTGTGCTTCAAAGTAGCACCATGTTCTTCATATAGAGAGTCTCTTGAGTTATCACTTTCATATACTAGTGAAAAATTTTCATTATAGAACTTGGCTTGTATATTCCAACGATGGGCTTCCTTAAATGCCCTAGGTCTTCATGAGCAAGCAAGTTGGATGCACACCCACTTAGTTTCAGTTTGAGCTTTCATATACTTATAGCTCTAGTGCATCCGTTGCATGGCAATCCCTACTCCTCACATTGACATCAATTGATGGGCATCTCCATAGCCCATTGATTAGCCGCGTCGATGTGAGACTTTCTCCCTTTTTATCTTCTCCACACAACCTCCACCATCATATTCTATTCCACCTATAGTGCTATGTCCATGGCTCACGCTCATATATTGTGTGAGGGTTGAAAAAGCTAAAGCGCGTTAAAAAGTATGAACCAATTGCTCGGCTTGTCATCGGGGTTGTGCATGATTTGAATATTTTGTGTGGTGAAGATGGAGCATAGCCAGACTATATGATTTTGTAGGGATAACTTTCTTTGGCCATGTTATTTTGAAAAGACATGATTGCTTTATTAGTAGGCTTGAAGTATTATTGTTTTTATGTTAAATGATAGACTATTGCTTTGAATCACTCGTGTCTTAATATTCATGCCATGATTAGATATGTGATCAAGATTATGCTAGGTAGCATTCCACATCAAAAATTATCTTTTTTATCATTTACCTACTCGAGGACGAGCAGGAATTAAGCTTGGGGATGCTGATACGTCTCCGTCGTATCTATAATTTTTGATTGTTCCATGCCAATATTCTACAACTTTCATATACTTTTGGCAACTTTTTATACTATTTTTGGGACTAACATATTGATCCAGTGCCCAGTGCCAGTTCCTGTTTGTTGCATGTTTTTTGTTTCGCAAAATATCCATATCAAACGGAGTCCAAATGGGATAAAAACTGACGGAGATTTTTTTGGAATATATATGATTTTGGGGAAGAAAAATCCACGCGAGACGGTGCCCGAGGGGTCCACGAGGCAGGGGGGCAGGCGCGCCCCTGACCCTCGTGGCCACCCTGTAAGGCGGTTGGTTCCCTTCTTTCTCCGCAAGAAAGCTAATATCCGAATAGAGATCATGTTAAAATTTCAGCCCAATCGGAGTTACGGATCTCCGGGAATATAAGAAACGGTGAAAGGATAGAATCTGAGAACGCAGAAACAGAGAGAGACAGAGAGACAGATCCAATTTCGGAGGGGCTCTCGCCCCTCCCATCCCATGGAGGCCAAGGACCAGAGGGGAACCCTTCTCCCATCTAGGGAGGAGGTCAAGGAAGAATAAGACGAAGGGCCCCCCCTCTCCCCTTCTATTCCGGTTGCGCCGGAACGCTGCCGCGGCCATCATCATCATCACCGCGATCTACTCCAACACCTACACCATCTTCACCAACATCTCCATCACCTTCCCCCTCTATCTACAGCGATCCACTCTCCCGCAACCCGCTGTACCCTCTACTTGAACATGGTTCTTTATGCTTCATATTATTATCCAATGATGTGTTGCCATCCTATGATGTCTGAGTAGATTTTTGTTGTCCTATCGGTGATTGATGAATTGCTATGATTGATTTAATTTGCTTGTGGTTATGTTGCTGTACTTTGGTGCCCATCATATGAGCGTGCGCATGGATCACACCTTAGGGTTAGTTGTATGTTGATAGGACTATGTATTGGAGGGCAAGAGTGACAGAAGCTTCAACCTAGCATAGAAATTGATGCATACGGGATTGAAGGGGGACCAATATATCTTAATGCTATGGTTGGGTTTTACCTTAATGAACGTTAGTAGTTGCGGATGCTTGCTAATAGTTCCAATCATAAGTGCATAGAATTCCAAGTCAGGGATGACATGCTAGCAGTGGCCTCTCCCACATAATACTTGTTATCGGTCTAGTAAAGTAGTCAATTGCTTATGGGCAATTTCGCAACTCCTACCACCACTTTTCCACACTCGCCATATTTACTTTATTGCTTCTTTACTCACAACAGCCCCTACTTTTTATTTACTTGCTCTTTATTATATTGCAAACCTATCCAACAACACCTACAAAGTACTTCTAGTTTCATACTTGTTCTAGGTAAAGCGACCATCAAGCGTGCGTAGAGTTGTATCGGTGGTCGATAGAACTTGAGGGAATATTTGTTCTGTCTTTAGCTCCTCATTGGGTTCGACACTCTTACTAATCGAAAACTGTTGCGATCCCCTATACTTGTGGGTTATCAATATTACCTTGGGGTGCCTTGGGCATCCCCAAGCTTAGGCTCTTCCCCTCCTTATTCCATAGTCCATCGAATCTCTCTTCCTTTTTCTTTTCTTATTCTTCACCACATCATGTGTGGGTTCAATCATCTTTTTGGAGCTCCTTATTAATGAGATTGGTTGAATAGAAGGCTCCTCCTCGTTACCTGATCCATCATAAGAAATAATAGGAGGATATTGGGAAGTCTCTTCCCTTTCATTAGTATTCTCTTCATCTTCTATTTGTTTTCTTTTCTTTATGTAGTTGGCAATATAAGGATTTTCAATACAATTCACCGCACAATACATATAAATTTACTCTAAATCAAAACCAAGAAGTTTATAACGGGCAAATTCTGGAAGATGCTTAGTTATACATTTCATTTCTTCGTAACCCATAAGCAAACTGATTTCATTATAATGTGCAAGGGAAATCAAGTCATCACAATTTTTGGACACGATTAGATCATGAAGCAATTTGCATCGGATAGATAAATGACCCTGTTCATTGCAAAGTCCACAAGTACGGCCAAGAAAATTTAAATTTTCAGCACAATCATCTAGCCTTTCTTGCAACAATTTAGTTTCTAAGTACTTATGCCTCTTGCAATATCTATCTTCCCTATTTGGTGTGTACTTACAAACCCAATGCACTCCACAAAAATTGACATGTTTATATGAGACATTTTCATCATAACTAGTGCAATCATTATTAGTACCATGGATATTCAAGGAGTTCATAGTAACAACATTGCCATCATGCTCATCACTCAAAGATTTAGTGCCAAACATTTTAATGCATTCTTCTTCTAGCATTTGAGCACAATTTTCCTTTCCATCATACTTACGAAAGATATTAAAAAGATGAAGCGTATGAGGTAGACTCAATTCCATTTTTTTGTAATTTTCTTTTATAAACTAAACTAGTGCTAAAACAAGAAACAAAAAGATTCTATTGCAAGATCTAAAGATATACGTTCAAGCACTCACCTCCCCGGCAACGGCGCCAGAAAAGAGCTTGATTTCTACTACACAACCTTCTTCTTGTAGACGTTGTTGGGCCTCCAAGTGCAGAGGTTTGTAGGACAGTAGCAAATTTCCCTCAAGTGGATGACCTAAGGTTTATCAATCCGTAGGAGGCGTAGAATGAAGATGGTCTCTCTCAAGCAACCCTACAACCAAATAACAAAGAGTCTCTTGTGTCCCCAACACACCCAATACAATGGTAGATTGTATAGGTGCACTAGTTCGGCGAAGAGATGGTGATACAAGTGCAATATGGATAGTAGATA